>NC_071109.1:31195000-31795000 GCF_024256425.1 Clarias gariepinus
CCTGGTGAGCGAGCCGAGGGCGACAGTGGCAAGGAAGAACATAAGTGAGGAACCAGACTCAACAGGGAACCCATCCTCATCTGGGTGAAACACAGAGCAGGAATTGATCTGCATTCATACTGTGTGTTTGGTGGCAGCCAGTTCAGCTATAACAGTTGATGTTAATATGGAGTCCAGGTAGTTATTGGAGACTCGGGTAGACTTGTGGGGAAATTCCAGTCTCGAACTATTAAGTGACTGCAGCCAAGTCAAGTCCTCAGAGAAACAGCTGTCAACATCAGTCGAGGCCAGAACCAGACACACGGGGCGAGATCTCCAACCAGAAGCGGGGCAGCAGGATGGGGTCAGACAGGTCCGGGGGGCAGAGGGACAGGAGAGGGGAGATAACAGTCGGGTATGGTCACAGTCACATAATGTGAACGTATATTTAGTGTAGAGTGCAAGCAGAGACTCCGGCATGTTAGTTTTGTGGAGCGGGCGTGTCTTAGCAGTCGGTTGTTTACCTTTAATGCATTAACATACACTTTTCGGGGGGAACACCTGAGACCTGTGTGAACTGAAGAAATGCTAAAACATGGGACCTTTAAAGAGATGGTCAATGTTTTTGGATGTATATACACACAAGAGTTGTCTCCGACTTGGAGAATGTGGCACAACTGATTGGACAGTTTCTAGAACCGGAAGCTATAAATGCAAAAACACATGCAGTTCTGAGAACAGTTCTAGAATAGAAGCCTTTAAGATCAAAGCAGTTCCGCGATTCTACATTGTTCTCGAAACTGTTTCTGTTTGCGCGTCTCTGACTTTCAGTTCAAGAGTTTGTCAAAACACCTGCACGACTGTCAATCATCCCATATTCATATGTCGATGGGTGTTTTCATATTAAGGGAGAAATGAGCAAGCAGAGGTGACGGTGGCAAGGAAACTCTCCCTGAGATGAGATGAGATTAAGAAACCGTGCAATGAACCAGACTCTAACGTCTGGTTCGTAAAGTTTTAGACTCTAAGGTTTATTCCATAAATAAATCTCTTCTTTAACTATGTGCTGGTCACATGTCCGATTGTACACGGTTTATTGTAAAACAAGACAAATCGGCTCTCTTCCTGCAGGGACCCTTATATCTCACTGAGTGCGGAGGAGGACGCTATTCAGGGCATGTTGTCCATGGCAGGGTTGCTGTACCCTCACCCATCGGAGGAGGGCGCCAACTCCCAGGAGTCCTGGTGGTCCTGCACTAGCCATCCCTCCCCCGATTACAGTAAGGCTGTACACCTGCTTTAAACATTGCATGTTTCTGACGAGTGCTTTAACGCGCCGTGAATGCGGCATCATCAGGATGCAAACTCGAGACCCACCCGGGCCGTTAGGTTTAGTGTTTGTGTATCCTTAACCAAGTTTGTCCCACAGATGAGAAGGAAGCCGTGTCAGAAGAGGAGAACCCTGATTCAGACAGTAACTCCACGATCAGCAGTCAGGTAAACACAGAACCCCACACACACCACCGCTACAAGCATTCAGTCCGCGTCCTCCGACTGATGTCCCGCATGCCCTTGTGTCCGATCAGGACGAGCGACAGGTCCCGAAGCACCACAGCAGGGAGAACCGCAGCCAGAGCTTCATGGACAGTCAGGGCAGTGGGAACAGCAGCAGCAGCGAGGCATGGAGCAGCCACGCCCACTCCCTTAGTGGTGAAGAAAGTCCCAAGTCACATTATCAGTACTGCGAGACGTCACTTTCCTCGCTCCTGCACCCAACGAAGAGACCCGCGACAAACCCACCACCCATCAGTAACCAGGCCACCAAAGGTACCAATTAGTGATTTACTCATCTAAATAAAAACAAACAAAAAAAAAAGAACAGCGGAACCTCGGCACAAGAATTCCCGTACGTCCTTCAAAACCTCGCGTCAATAGAAAGTCGAGCAAAGCGAGTACTTATTGTTTTTGTGTTTTTTTTATATATATTTTTTTATTTTGTGCAAGATGTAGTGAAGACATGATGGTCCTATGAATGTTAAGACGGTAGCATAGAAGAAAAGGGAGCCGCTTTCGGTTTAGTTTTTAAAGCAGCCGGTGCCAAGAGGAATCATAAATTAGGGTTACGTGAGGTTTAATGTTTATTTCATATTTTATTTTATATTTTTATGCAAAAAAATGATTATAGTGTTGGAAAATCTGTAATATTTTTGGGTGGCTAAGGGAAAATAAGTTTTAAAATGCAAAATTTCGTCTCAAGAACTCGCCTCGGGAACGGACTCGCATGCCGAGGTACCACTGTACTTCTACATCTAGAATATTTGAGAAATTCACTTTTTAAATTAAATATATATTTTTTTTAAATAAAAGAATTACATTATATCACATGATGATGTACGGTTTTTTTATGGACCTCCTGAAGGGAAATGGGTGAGTTTGGGTAAAAAAAATTTTTAGTTGGGCCTCCGAGTGGTGCAGTGGTGAAGTGCTCGCCTTATCATCCGGAGATCACTAGTTCAATTCCCGGGTGATGCTGTAGAGAGAGTTGGACACAACCAAATTAGGAGAAAATCAGGGAAAATCTAAAAAAAGAAAAAAAAACCTGTTAAGTAAAGATTTGGTGGGTTTGGGGTACAGGAAAAAAAATCTTTAGGAAGAACAAAAAACGAGACCAAATTTGAGACCATGTGACTTAAACGTCTGGGTCAGTCCTCCAGTGGCAAAATGCGAAAAGAGCGTAGTTGTGTTAAAGGTGGTTTTCCGCGCAGCCAGACAGCGCTAACGTTACTTACACACACACACAATGGTGTACTCGCCATTCCCATGTTTTGGTGCTAGAGGACTGACCCAGACGTATGAGTCACATGGTCTCTATTTTCTTTTCCTCCTATGTCGTTATTATCATTATTATTATTTATTTATTTATTAACTTCTGTAATGTTCTATGACCTTACAAGCCCTTTTTAAATGTTTACTCTCTTTAGGGAAACGACCGAAGAAAGGCATGGCCACGGCGAAACAAAGGCTGGGGAAAATTCTCAAGCTCAACAGACATAAACCGTTCTTTGTGTAGCACCAGGAGCGCGAGCGAGAGAGATGGACGTATTTTTGTCACAGACTCATGCTGTGTGTCTGTGAGGGTGAACAGGGTACTTAAGGAGCACAGGTTTTTAGCACTGATCATGTCGGGAGCGTGGTGATGGCCGTCGGGCAGATGGAGTTCCTTCCTTCCAGTGTTTCCTTTTAGCATAAACGCATCCCGTAAAAGCGTTCGGAAGACGCACGCTGGAACCGAGGATGAGGTCGTGCCTCTCTGGCCTGCGTTCCGGCTTTCCGCCAGTGATTTTTCCCAGACGTTCTCAGCGGCGTGTGAGCGATGAACTGATGTTCTAAGATGGTGCTTGATTGGCGTCACGACGACGCCGGTCTGACGAGGGTGGAGGCTCGGTGGTGAAGCCACCCACATCTTCCTATTTCCCAGATCTCCCCAGCTTTTAAAATAAGCTTTTTGGCAGATCATGATCTTCCCTGCTCATCTCCGAGCAGGGGCCGCAAGGCGGCTGCAGTCGGTGGATCAGGTTCTCACGCTTCTCTTTCTTTTTTTCCTTTTCTTTTTTTAAGGTGTTGAGAAGAGAATGGTATTTTTGGTATTTACACTTTTTACAGCCACAGACTTCAGTTTTTACGCCATAATCTGCATTGCATTGTATTCATCATATCAGTGGTCAGGAATAAGCTCTCTGTCGCCCCCTCATGGTGAACAGAGATAAAGTCACAGGAAAACAGGTTCAGGAAGGTGATAATAGGAGGAGAAGACATCTTTCCACCTAATTTATGACTTTAGGTGTACATTAATTTGTACATTTTCTGGTGCTTGTTTGTTTTGTGTGTTAGTTTGTTTTCGATTCAACTTGTTCCTATTGCTTGTTAAATTGTGTATTTATTATTGCTGGTTGTGAATGATCATTTGATTTCAATATGAACGTCGTTTGAGTTGTTGTTGACCGCGAATATACAATTTACTCTAAGAGGAGCGCTGACGCTTCGCAGCAACATGGTTAGCTTTTCATCAACTACAGCGTCATCGAAATTTTCTTTTTAGACTTTAGGATTTGGCAGATGCCTGTGTTTAGAACGAAACCTAGCTTAGTGACTCAGCTTTAGAGAAACTATTCAGTCCTTACACATGTCCACTACACGTATAAATAGTACATCTGTAAATCTGAAATTTCAGGGAATATTGATGCAGTAGGAGCGCTTGGTATCAGATGGATAGAGTTCTAGTTCAGCACGCATCACCACATATGCAGGGGTGCCAATAAATACGATTTAGCCATTATGTCATAATGAAGACACCTAAAGAATGCAAGGGGGAACAGACACAGCATGTGAAAGACGCACATTAGTTTTTGTTTCGCTACGACTTCATCTAGACGGTCTGTAGATGTTCTCCGTGTTGCCGCCGTTTAAGGTTTTTCTTTGAGTCCAAAAAAAAAAACGTATTTCTCAATTCTCTATGGTGTAAAGTGGAGGTAATGTTAGGACTCCGAAGATGATACTTTTCCTCTAAAAGCATGACCTAAGATCACGATGGTGTTTTGAGGGTAAAACTAATGTACAAATTATTATAAAAAAAAGGGAAGAAGGGGAAAAAAAAAGCACAAATTTTTAAGTATTCAGTATTTTGAGAATATTGAAATAAGGGTGCGGTGATGGTTTAGATATAGTTTCTTTCGTTAAAGGAAAAAAAAAAATGAGTGTAGATGAACAATGATCCAAGTGATGGATGTGTAATCCAGGAAGAGCTGTAAAGACCAGCCGTGCCGCCGATTTCTCCTTTCAGAAACACTGTTTTCTCAACTTTGCACTAAATGATCACACTCGTTTGCAAAGTTTAACGTTCTGCCACTAATAATAATAATAATGATAATAATAATCTGGTGCTGATGTCGCTGTACAATCCGGATTTCTGTATTTGTAAAGCGCATTTCTTTTTTTTGTTTTTGTTGCCCTCGTATTCACCGTTCTGTCATAATATATTGATATTTATTCTTCAAATGTTACATTATTTTATAATATATTTTGAGAAAAAATATTACAAGAATTGATATATAAAAGGATAAAGTCTTCATTTTGAGAGTAAAGTTGCACATTTGGAGAATATTTAAAAATTTTATTTTTATGATATTTTAGAAAATAAAGTTCTGAATTTAATCCTGTGATGGATTGGCCCCCTGTCCAGGGTGAACCCCGTCTCGTGCCCCAAGTCTCCTGGGATGGGCTCCGGGGCCCCGCCACCCTGTATAGAGTGAGTGAGGGTGACGGGGTGCTTTGAATTTATTTCTTTATTTAACATTTAATATTGTCACTTGTTTCTTGACTTTTTTTTTTTAGCCCACATTTTAGAATCTTACAACTTTATGACTTCCTTTATTAAATATTTTGACCCTAACAATCCCCCCCCACCCCCCACCCAAACATTGAGTTTATTCGTGAAAAACTTACTGCTTTATCCATAAATATTCATAAATTTTGTCCACAGTATTAGGAGTTTATTTTGACCTTTTTATTAAACTGTAACTTTTTTTTTTTATTATTGCTGACGTTAATTCTGACATTAGGACTTTTCCGACTACGTTTTTTTCCCAAAAATATAATGACTTTTATTCTTAAATTCAGCGACTTCATTCTGTTATACTTTGTTCTTGTGCCTTTGTTCTTATATTACTAATATTTTATGGAATTCTCAAAACTTTATTCATAAAATATGACTTATTCTTGAAGTTTACAGTTTTATTAAACTATTATGACTTTATTCTCAAAATATTGTGCTTTTTTTTCCTCCTTATAATATACCTTTCCTTCCTTAAACCATTAGGACAAATTGCAAAATTCAACGATTTTATTATGTTAAAAGAAATCTTAAAAAAAAAAGGCCTTAAAACAAATTCCCTTCACACCGCAGCAGCTTGTGACGTTTGCATTTTTAGGACCTAAAGAAGACATACTGTAGTTCACACGTCAGGGGACGTGTGAAGTCCTCAATAAACAGCTCTTAGACTATGGCTGGAGAGAGTTTATTAGGATGTGCAGTATAATAGACTCGGGCAGGTTTGCGTTGTGTTATTTGGGTGAAAAGTTTGATTTTGTTAGATTTTGTTGCCTGTAAGATCCAGACCTTTGTGTAATTATGCATTAATTCAAATTTGGGTCAGATCTCGTTACTCCGATACACACTCTAAACTAATAAAAAAAAAAAAAAAAATGTCTTTCTCCGTAGTCTTGGCACCTCTGCGTATGTTCCGCATGTTTCCAATCAGACCTGGTAGTGTTGCATAGATCCGAAGATTCAGAAAGCTCGATACTCGATCTCATGCTCTTTTCTTTTCTCCGCCTCAGACACTATAAGCTTTGCTGCCTCATCAGCCTGGAGTGAATACAGACGCTGTCTGAACTGGTGCTGAATATTGTAAAAAAAAAAATAATAATAATAATAATAATTTTGTTTAATTGATGGTTGGTATAGAAATGCAGGGAGGAGGATTTTGATGTTTTTGATGTTGAAATAAATTTGGTTTCCCCTCCTTTTTTTTTTTTTTTTTTTTTTACAAAGAATTGAAAGAGTATTTATTTTTCTAAGACAAGCCCTAATTTGTGTGAGGATTCAAAAAAAAAAAAAAATCTTAAATTAAGAATGTGTTTGGGTTATATAAATTCGTGTTTTTGTGTGTGTGTGTGTGCGTGTTTTTACCAGTTTCCGTGTCATCCGAACAACCTCATGAAATTTTCAGGCTAATTCTCAAGGATTCTGTCCCTTTTCCGAACGCCAAATAAGGTCGAGGTGTCCGTTTCAGTCGTCCCTCGAGAAGTGGCGCCAGAAAGCTGCTGGCGTCAGTAGAGACACAAGGCGGTCTGTATTCAATGGTCTTCGTTTGATCCGTAATTATCAGGAAGATTAGCAAAAAAAAAAAGTTTTTCAGGCAATAAGACTTAAACTTCCATGTTTTTCACGTTTTTCCGAGTTTTCTCCAAGCAAACCGAACTAAAGGCTCAGGGCTCATGTGACTGTTTTATCACACTGTTTTTGATATTTATTATTTGCATGGACTCGAACGAGCAGGCTTCGACCGACCCAACCGGTTGCGTTCGGAGGTGTTGCATCAGGTTCGGAGGTGTTGCATCTAAAAATCAAGCCAAGGTCTAAAAGTTCCTGATCTCACGTTGACGGCGGGAGGAAAAAAGCCACCGTTCATCAGCCGGATCTCAAGTCACAAGGCTTTAAAAAAAAAAAGTGTTCGCATCAAAAAACCTTTATTTATTATGGTGCTAATTTGTTCCTGTCCAGCCAAAGTGTTCCTGTTTATACTGTTGGGATGATGTGGGTTTTCATTTCTTTGATGCTGTGCATGAATTTTATTTTTTAATTATTTGATTTACCGAGTTTACCCCCATAAGAGTTTACTGTATTAAGGAAGCCCTGCACAGCTTTCCCACACTACACGCTTCCACTTCTCCTCTCAACGTTCTTCTCGTCACGTCACGCACGTTACAGGACTGCATTTGGAGCTCATCATCATGCAGTACTTTTGCTTGTACAGTATTTATTTGGCATTCCCTTGTTTATTTTTATATGTTGGTTCTGCTCGGTTCTGAATGAAAGTTGTGATGGTTCCTAGACTTCCTGGACTTCACTAGTTTTGATACTTCGATGCTTCTTTTTCTTATTTAATTTTCACGTCCAATGTTTGTCACACTGTAAGAATTTGCGATGGAGTTTTGATTAAGATGTTTCAGTTGTACAATGTGGCCTGTACATATTAAAAGATTTATGAGTGAACACATTCTGCAGACATTCTTTGTGTGTGTAAAATACCTGAAACTGTGCAGGGGACAACTATGAGTCGTGCACTTCACAAAATCTGGCCTTTATGGAAGAGTAGGAAGAAGAAAGCTATGTGGAGGACACTGCAAACATCTGGAAGGTCCTCTGGTCAGATGAGACCAACATAGAATGTTTTGGTCTAAATGCGACTTACACTGCACATCACCCTGAACACATCATCTCCACCCTTAAAACAAGTGAGTGGCAGCAAAGGAAAACTGCTCAGAGTTGATGGGAAGATGGATCGCTGACACTCTACATCCAATCTAACTGCATTTTGCAAAGAAGGGTAAAAGAAATTCACTCTTTAAATGTGCAAAGCTTATAGAGACATACCCCAAAAGACTTGCAGCTGTAATTGCAGAAACAGCTGGTTTCACTAAATATTAACTCTGAGTGCTGAATACAAATGCACGGCACATTTTTTTCAGTGTGTTGGTCTATCACATAAAATCCCAATAAAATACATTTGTGTTTGTGGTTGGAACATGACCCTAAATTGCAAGACCCTAAATCACTTGTCTGGCCCAAAGTTCTCGACAGAGCAGGATGCCTCCTACACTACACTCAGGTTTGGACACACCTTATAATTTAATGGCCTTTCTTTATTTGATTTTTTAAATTACTAATTTTCAAACAGCTGGAATATTGAATCTGAACCATTCATCGAGAATCTAGTCTGAGGAGCTGTTGGTTAAATTGTGATTTCTGCAGCTGGGAACACTAAAGTTCTCCTCTGCAGCAGTGTCTTGGTGTAGCTTTCCTGGGATATTCCTTATGACGGTCAGTTTCATCACAGTAATTGGTGTTTTTTGCAACTGAACTTAAGGATACTGTACATGCTGAGCTCTTGCGGATTTTGTGGATTAACTGAGCCTCATGTCTCTACTTAGTGACCTAATTCCAAAGGTGTTAATTCATGGTGTTCAAATTAATGGTGACGCTGTGGCCACCTTCAGAGTCGAGGGTCTGATTCCCACCTCGGCTCCCCATGCTTGGTGGGTTTTCTCTGGATACCAGTTTCCTCCCACATTCCAAAATCCAAAAAGGTATCACTTTGATGTAACTAATGAAAGAAGCTTCCATTGGATATTTACTGCAGTGATTAATATTGTTCAGCAGGCTACAGGTTATTTAACTGATAAACAAGAACAGTGGTGAAGCATTATTTTTTAAGAAATGTGGTCAGAAAAACATATAGCTTAAAAGTCACCACCTGGATTTACGTGAAAAAATGGTTGAGAGCCTTCTATTGGATGATTACTGCAGTGATTAACATGTTTTAGCTGACAAGTTATCAAATGTATTTCGAGGTTGTGCTGTTGTGCTGGTTATCAGCACAGATGTAATGCCTGCACCCTCGTGTCTACGACTCATGGAGTGCCCATGGAGCATGAGCCAGCTAAATCATCACCTCTTTGAGGGCTCTGGGCCACCAGCTACTGTGACAAAAGTGAAAGCCATATTTCTATAACTTGACTGAATATTGCAAAAGTAATTTTTTTTTTTATAAAGCTGCTTCTGCACAGATGAAGTCCAAATGCATGTAGAAAGACTTTTAAAAGTAATTTATTAATGAAAGCATATTAATTCTGCATTCAAAAAGCACTACTAAACTTAGCACAATAATGGAGCTGGGGCTTAAACCCAGGCATCAGAGCAAACACAACACCTTTGAAACTAGACGGTGGAGCAAATACAATATGCTCGAATCCGGGCAGTGGAGCATACACCGTGTCCTTAGGTCCAGGTAGTGGAGCAAGCGTGAAGTCCTCAAACCCGGAGGGCAGAGCAGGCACGCAGTCCTCAAACCCAGGTGGTAAAACAAACACAAAGCCCTTGAACCCGGTGGCAGAGCATGCACAAAGTCCTTGGACACGGGCGGCGGAGCAAACAGAAAGTCCTTGGACCCAGGTGGAAGCGCAAACATGATGTTCTCAAAGCTGGACAGCTGAGCGAGCTTTATGTCTTCACAGCCAGATGGTGGAAGCAGTGCACTGCTTTTAAACCCAGCTGGCGGAAACGGCAGGTGCAGGGCTCTCAGAACAGAACTATCAGAGCAAGCACTTAACTGGTGCCAGGTCTTGAAGATCTCTGCAGGGCATGGTTGAGGTGGTGCAGGGATTGGTTCAGGTAGCGCAGGGTGTAGGGCATCAGAGCAAGTACAATGTTTTTAAAACAAGACAGTGGCGCAAATACATTGTCGTGGAATCTGGGCAGCGGAGCATACACAGTCCAGTTGGTGGGGCAAGAATGGAGTCCTTGAACCTGGGTGACAGAGCAGACACGCTGTCCTCGAACAACAGCAGATTCTGGGCTCTCAGGACAGAACTATCAGGGCTTAACTCTTGTGCAGGGTGTTGCAGGTCTCTCCAGGGCATGGTTCAGGTGGTGCAGGGCATGGCTCAGGCAGTGCACGGTGCCAGGTAGCGGAGCAAACACAATGTCTTTGAAACAAGACGGTGAACTGTGCTCAAGTCCAAGTAGTAGGGCAAGCATGAAGTCCTCGAACGCAGATGGCAGAGCAGACAGCCCTCAAGCACGGGCAGCAAAGCAAGCACATCCTCGTACCCGGTGGAGGAACATGCACAAAGTCTTCAGACAAACGGCGGAGAGACCACAAAGTGAAAGAGCAAACACAATGTTCTTGAAGCTGTATAGTTGAGCAAGCTTGATGTCTCCGCAGCCAGATGGTGAAAGCCAGATGGACACTTGACAGAGCTATCAGAGCTCTCAGGGCACAGGCCAGAGCTCTCAGGGCACAGGCCAGAGCTCTCAGGGCACAGGACAGAGCTCTCAGGGCACAGGACAGAGCTCTCAGGGCACAGGACAGAGCTCTCAGGGCACAGGACAGAGCTCTCAGGGCATAGGACAGAGCTCTCAGGGCACAGGACAGAGCTCTCAGGGCACAGGACAGAGCTCTCAGGGCACAGGACAGAGCTCTCAGGGCATAGGACAGAGCTCTCAGGGCACAGGCCAGAGCTCTCAGGGCACAGGCCAGAGCTCTCAGGGCACAGGACAGAGCTATCAGAACTAGCACTCAGCTTAGGTGCAGTGTGTTGCAGGGCATGGTTCAGAGTTATCAGGGCACAGAGCTAGCACTTAACTGTGGTGCAGGGCATGGTTCAGGTGGTGCAACACAAGGCTCAGGCGAAATAGGGTGTGGCTCGGATGATGTAAGGTGTGGTTAAGGTGGTACAGGAGGTGCCTCAGTCGGTGCAGAGCGTGAAAATTGATCAAAGGCAGAAACTTGTCATGGGGATGGAGCTGGAGCTCAACATCCTTGAACCTGCACATCAGAGCAAACAGAATGTCTTTGGAATTAGACAGTGGAGCAAATACAATGTCTTTGAATCTGAGCAGTGGAACAAACACAGCGTCCTCAAGTCCATGTGATGGGGCTAAGCATGTAGTCCTCAAACCAGGCGGCAGAGCTGGCTATCAGTCCTCGAACCCAGGCAGCGAAGCAAGTATAAAGTCCTTGGACCTGGCGGCAGAGCAAGCATGGAGTCCTTGGACCAGGTGGAACTGAAAGCACACTGTTCTCTGAGCTTTGACAGCCGAACGAGCTTGATGTCTCCATAGCCTAATGTTGGAAGCAGTGCATTGTTTTTAAACCCAGGCAGCAGAAACAGCAGCATATCCTCAGCACCAGAGAATGCTGCTGAACTAGGTGGAGTGGGTGCAGTATCTGGCTGAGACAGGGCCAGGCATGACTCACGTGATACAGGGCAGGAGTAGTGCAGGTGGTACAGTGCAGTCCAGGGTATCAGAGGTATCAGAGCTATGAGAACACAGGACAGAGCAATCAGAGCTAGCGCCTAACTGTGCTGCAGATTAGGTTGCAGGGTGGTACGGGCGTGGTTCAGGTGGTGCAAGGTGTTGTTGAGGCTGTACAGGGGTGGGATCAGGGGTGCAGGGTGTGGTTCAGGTGGTGCAGGGTGTGGTTAAGGTTGTACAGGTGTTGGCTTAGGGGTGCAGGGTGTGGTTCAGTTGGTACAGAGCATGGCTTAGGCAGTGCAAGGCTCTCAGGAGACATGACAGAGCTATCAGAGCTATCAGGACACATGACAGAGCTATCAAATATATTGGGACACACAACAGGGCTATCAGGACACATGACAGAGCTATCAGGGCACAGGACTGAGCAATCACCGCTATCAGGACATATGTCAGAGATATCAGAGCTATCAGAACACACAACAGAGTTAACAGGGCGCAGAACAGAGCTATGAGAGCTAGCACCTAACTCTGGTGCAGGGCGTTGCAGGGCAGTGCAGGTCGTGGTTCAGGCAGTAATGGAGGTGACTCAGGTGCGCTGGGTATCGTTCAGGTGGTATAGGGTGTGGCTCAGGGCTCTCAAGACACTTGACAGAGCTATCAGAGGTCTCACAGCTATCAGGGCACAGGACAGAGCTATCAGGACAAATGACAGAGCTACCAGAGATATCAGGACACATGTTAGAGCCATTAGAGCTATCAGGACACATGACAGAGCTATCAGGGCATAGGACAGAGCTATCACAGCTATCAGGAAACACAATAGAGATATCAGAGCTATCGGGACACATGACAGAGCTACCAGAGCTATCAGGACACATGACAGAGCTATCAGAGCTAGCACTTAACTCTGGTGCAGTGTGTTGCAGTGCAGTGCAGGCCGTGGCTCAAGCCATGCAGGGTTAGTTCAGGCATTAAAGGGTGTGACTCAGGCAGTGTAGGGTATGGCTCAGGTAGTGCAGGGCTCTCAGGACACTTGACAGAACTATCAGAACACAGGACAGAGATAGCTGGGTTGTGAGGGGTACTGGAGGTCTGGTTCATAACCTCAATCTTGAGCTGAGTCAGCAGGGTGTTAAGCCCTTCTACTTTCTTCAGAATCTCCTGCATGAAATTTAAATTTTCTTTCAGTTGCCACTCTGTATTGGTTTCTTTTCAGCCAGCCAGAACACTGCTGTGTTCAGACCTCTTGGACGCTTCCTTGTGGTCATTATGGGGAGCCACATTACCATGAGCATTGTTGTGCTTTGTCTCTAAAGGCAGACATCGGCTGCAACACTCGATCAACTCTCCCAGTCTCCTTCCTTTGGGGCGCCAGGATCTTGTGTTCCTCTTTCCTACATGCTGTGCACTACTTCTAACTTGACACCGGTGATGGCAGGCCACTCGCCAGGGTTATCATAGCACCCCTCCAAAAAAAACTTTTAGGTGCAACCCATCTTCCACACTTCAATGTAGGTCTCTCATTCTGTCAGAGAAGGTTGAGATACAGACACGGTGTAAGTACAGATCAAGAGAGCTTAAATAATGACACTAACCAAGGAAATTGCTGGCGAAAACACTTAACATGACTCTGATGCAGTGCAACCTGGGAAAATTAAGTCTGATATTAGTTTTTCTAATTATTATTATTAAACATGCTTACCCTGTGTAAATCCTCCTTCTGCTTTACCACCTCGAGCAACTCGATCCTGAAATGGGAAAAAAAGCTTTAAGAGATCCAGTATATATCAATAATTTAACACTGTGTATATTGTATCTCCTGGATTATTTTAGGCACAGCAGAACATTATTTCTAGGATGCAGATATTTTCCCTTATCAATATGTCTCATACAGTGAGGTCAATAAGTATTTGATCACCCTGTGATTTTGCAAGTTCTCTCACTTAAAAATCATGGAGAGTCTACAATTTTCAGCATAGGTGCATTTCCACTGTGAGAGGCAGAATCTAAAAAGAAAAACCCGGAAATCACACCGTATGTAGCACCTGTTTGAGGTCGTTAGCTGTCATAAAGACACCTGTGCACCCCACAATCAGCCAAAGTCTAAGTAGATACATGGGTTATCACTGATGCCAAGAATGGTAAAGAATCAGCCCAGAACTACACGGGAGGAGCTGGTCAATGCCGTGTAGAGAGCTGGGACCATCGTTTCCAAAGCTACTATCAGTAACACACTAAGACGTCATGGTTTAAAATCTTGCAGGTTCCTCTGCTTAAGTCAGCCCATGTCCAGGCCCGTCTGAAGTTTGCCAGGGACCATCTGGATGATCCAGAGGAGTCATGGGAGAAAGTCCTGTGGTCTGATGAGACCAAAGTGGAACTTTTAGGTCTTAACTCCATTCGCCGTGTTTGGAGGAAGAAGAATGATGAGTATCATCCCAATAATACCATACCTACAGTGAAGCATGGGGCTGGAAGCATCATGCTCTGGGGGTGTTTTTTGCACAGGGGACAGGACGACTGCACTGTATTAAGGAGAGGATGAACGGGGCCATGTATTGCGACATATTGGGCAAAAACCCTCAGTCAGAGCATTAAAGATGGGGTTTAATAGATCCTTTCCTTAAACACCTCAAACAGGTGCTACTAATTTAGAATCATGAGCAGAGTGTAGCTGGACTATTTGAAAGCAAAATAACACGTCCTTAAGGGTCAGAAATCTGGCTGATAAGCAAGTGATCAAATACTTATTTGACACAGTAATTCACAAATAAATTGTTAAAAAATCATACAATGTTTTTAAATTCTGCCTCTCACAGTGGAAATGCACCTATGCTGAAAATTGTAGACCCCTCCATGATTTCTAAGTAAGAGAACTTGCAAAATCACAGGGTGATCTAATACTTATTGACCTTACTGTATAGTATTGGTACTTTTCTCTCTTCATCCCATTCACCTTCTTCACAATGCTTGTTTTATTAGAATATACTGTATACAGTCTTGTATGGGAAAGGTGTACTGATGTGCATCTAGTGGTGATGTCATAATGCAAACCAGTGATGTGTCTTAAAAATAAGTTGACAAATTAATTATGACAAGCAAGCATGTTTTGTTCAAAGCTTTGTTTGCTTTATAGTATACTTAAATGATTTAAAACATGATTTTTTTTGTGTAACTTATAAAACCCTAAAATGTTTATTGTCAGTGATGGTCACAAAATAGCCTAAGTGCACTACTGCTCTGTAGTACACTACCTTAAAAACTATACATATAGGGTATCAATAGAACACACATATTTTCAACTACAGCCATGCTGCTGGAATAACAAGATGCAAACAGAACAATACTTGTGAACAGAACAATACATATCAGTTGTAAAAACCTGGCCTGACGTGCCTGTTTTTGCCGTGAGGTTTACCTGTGGCTCCGCCCGCACGTAGATCCTGACGCCTCCCTGTAACCATGAACTGCCAGTGAAGTGTGTGGTCAACTGCGTGCCGCTCCTCACACTGCTCCAACCTAACACTTGTGACATGTTTATAGTATGACACACCATTTGATAATGATGCTGCTTACTGTTACATTATAAAAATTCACATTGTACCTCATTGTGTAACAAAAGGCAGCATCGTCTAATCATCATCACATTTTATGTGAAGTAATAATGTATCTGCCAAAACATTGGGTCAGCATAAGGAGCGGCAGTGCACACTTCAGTCGCAGGAAATGGTAGCACATGGGCCCCCTTTTAGTATAGATATAATATATGTGTGTGTGTGTTTGTCTATGTGTACATATAATTTCTATGGATCCTGATTAGTATTTTAGACCACGATAAACCCTGAGGATTCAGTCTAACCTTTCCACCATAGTGAAACCTTAAAGTTAAACAGATAGAAGTACATTTACCCCCATCTACCTCAGGACCAATAAACAGACAGAAATACCCCGCTCGACTGCCTTTGCATTACGCTTGCATTTTTCACACCGACCAAAATAATTAACTACTCCAACTCCTGTTAATCACAATTCAATTCCTGTTAATCTGCTAAATATCATCATTGTGTATATACATTACCTCCAGCAAGACAGAGAAGATCAACAGCTTCTCGGTATCGACTTCAGCAGCAGACTGAGTTCAGTCGAGTTAGTAAGACTGGGCTATAATGGCGATGACTTAACAATGAGAGATTCGCACAGTGATGCGCACAAAATCCTCTAAACTTTGGTTATGGACTCAGATGAGTATCCTCATTCACAAACAAATGTCACAATTCACATATGTGTTTTACTTTTAACAACAGCTCGCCGTTTTTGAACATCTGTGCATTGTTTTATTTAATTAATTTTTATTTAAAATACAAATCCTAATAACATATATGCACACATTTAAAATTTTAAGAGAAATTCCTTAAAAATTCTAAAATAAAATAAATTTATTGACCGGTGGATTAATGTAGAATATGTGGGGTAGATGGACTCACAATTACAAATGACTATTTTATCATGAATCAAAATAGACTTTGAGTCGATTATATTTGCGTACTGAATGTGCAATTTCTGTAAAAGAATTCTACATTAAAATTAATTATTCTTCATTGTAATGATAATTAATGAGAGCCTGCCATGCCGAAGGCTCTGGTTTGATTCTCTGCCAATGACTAAACCCCAGCCACTTTACCATGAGCCTGGATAAAATGTTAGGCTGGCATGTGTGTTGTGAATTATAGGCATCATCATCATCATCAACTTTTTTTATCATATTTTGAGGTAATAATATATCGCAGGTAAAGTCTAGTGACATATTTAAATGCTTGATTTGATTCAAAGTTGGAGACTTTGGAAACCAAGTCAACCCCTCAAACTAAAACCATTCTTGAACTATATTTGCAGTTTGGCAGGGCCCATCGGCAGCACGGTGGCTTAGTGACTAGCGCTGTCGCCTTGCACCTTCAAGTCCCGGGTTCGATTCCTGCATGTTTGCATGGTTCCCGCAAGTTTGCATGTTCTCCCCATGCTTGGTGGATTTCCTCCCATAGTCCAAAAACATGCAGATTAGACTAGTTGGTGTCCCCAAATTGCCTGTAGTGTGTAAATGCGCTTGTGAAAGTACCACAGTGGTACAAATGGGAATAAATACAATGGTCACCACTGGCCTTTATGGTGCCTAGTTGACTTTTAAAGGTTCTTATATAGATAGATGGAGGGCACATTATCCTGTTCAAAGAGGCCATCTGGAATCAGTGAGTTTTCATAAAAGAGTTTACTTGGCCACATAGTGGAGCCTTGGATTATGAGCATAATTTTGTTATTTCAAAACACTTGTAAACCAAATTTAATTTTCCTAAAGAAATAATGGAAACTGAAAATATTCGTTCCACAGCCCCCCCCCCCAAAAGAAATTAACACCACAAAATATAAAGTAAAAATAAAACAAATTAACCTGCACTTTACCTTAAAAAAAAAAGTTAAAATAAATCCCGACAGATAAGTGTTTCCGTTTGTGCATGCAGGCGCTGTGTATGTGTGTGTGTGTGTGTGTGTGTTTGTAAAGCTAAAGTAAGAAGACTCTCCCCTCTCCCCCTTCTCATCTTACACAGTTCCCCTTCCTCCACTATTTTCACACACGCGCGCACACAGCGGAAATACTGTTTTATCTGAAAAATAAACAAGAAATCTCTCTAATGACACTCGATTGAGTGACACACCAACGGAATCACTGCTGTAAAGTTAAAATAAAACAAATTAACCTGCACTTCACCTTTGAAAAGAATCGCAAAAAAGCAGGGTTTTGTGTAGAGCAGAGAGAGAGTGTGTGTGTGTGTGTGTGTGTGTGTCTGTGAAGGCGAAAGTAGGAGACATCTGTCTGTGTGTGTGGGGGGGGCATGGTGTCCAATGATGCAGGCGCACACACACGCAGGCTGATACAAAGAGAGAAAATGGATCTTTAACCTCTCTAATGAGACTTGCTTTTACGCGCTGTACAAACACACATACAGACACAAAATCAAATATGTTTTAAGTGCACACACGTGGTCACAGTTATAGTAAACAGTACACGTGTGCACGGATGTTGATTATCCGAAAAAATTCGGAAATCACATTGTATGATTTTTTAACAATTTTTTTTAAATTACTGTGTCAAATAAATATCTGATCACTTGCTTATCAGCCAGATTTCTGACCCTCAAAGACCTGCTATTTTGCTTTTAAATAGTCTATATGCTTCTTACGGAGCCACTCCTTGGTTATCCTGGCTGTGTGCTTTGGGTCATTGTCATGTTGGAAGACCCAGCCACGGCCCATCTTTATTGCTCTGACTGAGGGAAGGAGGTTTTTGACCAATATGTCGCAATACATGGCCCTGTTCATCCTCTCCTTAATACAGTGCAGTCGTCCTGTCCCCTGTGCAGAAAGACACCCCCAGAGCATGATGCTTCCAGACCCATGCTTCACTGTAGGTATGGTATTATTGACATGATTCTCATCATTCTTCTTCCTCCAAACACGGCGAATGGAGTTAAGACCAAAAAGTTCTACTTTGGTCTCATCTGACCACAGGACTTTCTCCCATGACTCCTCTGGATCATCCAGATGGTTGCAAGATTTTAAACCATGACGTCTTGGTGTGTTACTGATAGTAGCCTTGGAAACGATGCTCCCAGCTCTCTTCACGGCATTGACCAGCTCCTCCCGTGTAGTTCTGGGTTGATTCTTCACTACTTATTTGATCAAATACTTTAATTCACAAATGAATTGCTAAAAAAATCATACAATGTGATTTTCTGATTTTTCTTTTTAGATTCTGTCTCTAAAAATGTAAATGTAAACTTAATGTGTAAATATTTGTATGAAAACTAAAAGAGTCAACACCATAAGACATAAACTAAAAATGTGTTCACAATGTGTCCCTGAATGAAGGGAGTTTGTGTGTTCCTGGTGTGACTCGGGCAGTTGTTGTGGCCATCCTGTACCTGTCACGCAGGTGTGATATTCGGATGTACCGAACCTGTGCAGGTGATGTTACAAGTGGTCTTCCACTGCGAGGATGATCAGCTGTCCTTCCTGTCTCTCTGTAGCACTGTCTTAGGTGTCTTACAGTGCGGACATGGCGATTTATCGCCCTAGCCACATCAGCAGTCCTCATGCCTCCCTGCAGCATGCCTAATGCACGTTTACGCAGATGAACAGGGACCCTGGGCATCTTTCTTTGGGTGTTTTTTACAGTCGGTAGACAAGTCTCTTTAGTGTCCTGCGTTTTTAGAATTGTGACCTTAAATGCCTACTTTCTGTAAGCTGTTAAGGTCTTAACGACCATTCCACAGGTTATCAATTAATTGATTATGGTTAATTGAACATGCATGGAAAACATTGTTTAAACCCTTTACAATGAAGATCTGTAAAGGTATTTGGATTTTTACAACATTATTGTTGAAATACACAGTCCTGAAAAAGGGACGTTTCTTTTTTTGCTAAGTATATATATATATATATATATATATATATAGACAAAAGTATTTGGTCCCCTTTTGCAGCTATAACAGCTTCCACTTTTCTTGAAAGGCTGTCCACACAATTTTGGAGTGTTTCTGTGAGAATTCGCTCCCATTCATTCTGTAGAGCATTTATGAGGTCAGGCACTGATGTTGGTTGAGAAGGCCCCTTTTTACAATCTCCATTCCAGTTCATCCCAAAGGTGCTCGATGGGATTAAGATCAGGGCCAAATTTTTCCACACTAAACTTATCAAACCCTGTCCCTATCGTTCTCGCTTTGTGCACTGGGGCACAGTCATGTTGGAATAGAATGGGGTCTTCCTCTAAGTGTTGCCACAAAGTTGGAAGCAAAGCACTGTCCAAGATGTATTGGTATGCTAAAGCATTAAGATTGCCTTCACTGGGAATAAGGGGCATGATTAAAACACCAGAATTTAATAGTTAACAGGTTTGGCCAAATACTTTTGTCCAAAAGTGTGTGTGTGTGTGTGTGTGTAATTTTACATAATTTGCTTACTATATATATATGTCGATACCTTCTACTACCTATTTAATTAAAATAGCCTCCTGGCTCAATTAAATATTGACAGACCTTGGTCCTTTGAAAAAACCTTCCAATATAATTGCACAGTAAAAATACTTAATTAGACTGTATACTTATAAATATGAAAAATTGTTAGGTAAAAATTCTAATATAATAGTTTACTAATAATATTATATAAAAATAATGAATAATAATAGTCTTGAAGAAAGTTAAGTTGCTTTGCTTTATGTAAAGGTTCACGGCAGGTTTAACCACGACACTTAACTGCAGTGTTGCACTCCACATGCATACTGGGCAAATGTAACACAGTTTGGGACAGCTTCTGTCATACCCTTAAATTTAAGTTTATGTAATTGGTTAAAATTGTAAAAGGTATCTCATAAGCTGCAGGGGAATGCCCTTTTGGAAAAAAAATGAAGGCATTTGTGAATTAAATAGATGCAAGTTTGTTTATTTTTGTCTATTATTTTTATTTATTTACATAATTAGTACATTAATTACAAAAGTTAGCTTATACCGTACATCTTCTATATTTCATTTTTGTTCTGTTGTACCTATAGATAGGTCATTATAGAATACAGTTTTTACACCTGAATCTTGTACTGTATGTGTTATTCTCTTACTCTTTTTTTTTTATTATAATTTTTCTGGTTAAAAAAAAAAAATGCAGGCATGTTCACAAATGGCGAGTGGTTTGTTAAAAAACTGTGTGACATTTATTTGTGAATTATGACACTGATCTGACTCCATAGCATTTACTTATCACCAGATGGGTTCAATGATATTGCATTTAGTGGCTTTGCTAACCCAGTAGGAACAACCTAGCAACCATGGAAGGGAAACCATAGCAACTAACTGGTGTAGAATAAAAGCAATTTCCAAGCAATATCCTAGCAACAGCTTTAAAGGTTATACAGCAATACAAATGTCCTCTCACAAAGTTTCGGCGTAAGATTTTTCACACTTTAGTATTATTTGAGATGGCTGCAAGAGATTATCTGAATTTACATTATTTCCAATTGGAAAATTCGTATCGCAGTCCAAAAAAAATTAAAAAGGTAAAAATTTGCTGTTTCATTTTACTCACTCTTACTCATCTTTGTCCTGTATTCAGGGTTGTATCTCAGGAGACTTAGGGCACGAGGCGGGGTGCACCGTGGACATGGTGCCAGTTCATTACAGGACACACACACATACTCGCACACTACAGGCAATTTGGGAACGCCTATTAGCCTAATCTGCAGGTCATTTGAAGGAAACCCACCAAGCACAGGAAGAACATGCAAACAAAAATGGGAATCGAGCCTGGTTAGGAATCAAACCCGGACCCTGCAGGTGCAATGCGACACTGCTAACCACTACACCACTGTGCCACCTGTTCATTTTTGCTGTTGTTAAAATGATCTATACATTGGTCAGAACTCGCTCTTTTAATGATATCATTATGTTTCATACTGTACATTGGAGGATCTAAAACCAGTATGTCTGTCTATCTGTATGTCTGTCTGTCACAGCATCACGCAAAACTGGCTGGACAGAATTTAATTAAACAAAACAAAGCAAGTTTTGACAGATGACTGCACGTGTCATAATGTGGTTGTTGTTGGACTTACAGCTGCTCCCGTCGAGGGTTCGCTACATCTGACCATCTGATCCGCACAATCTTGGCACAGGTTTACTCAACCCTCCCATCTTAAACGGCCTTAAGACCGGCAGGTGCATCTTAAATAAACCATGGGACAGAATTTAATGAAACATTTGCAGTACTTAGATATCTGCCTGAAGTTTAACCTGCACCACAAGTGAAATAAAAAATTTGAGTAAAAGCGATGTTATGAACAGTTATGAACAGTTATCGGATTTAATAATCTACTTTAAAATAAGCTTCTAATGTCTCAATGTAAACAAACACCTGCACCAATAGATATTAATTAGAAAAGATAAAGTGAATATTTTTACAGCTAAAATAACAGTGCTGAAGTGGTCGCGTTTGAGTCGTGTTATCAGATCTAATCTTATGATTTCTCATATCTGTGATTTACAACAGCGACTGTATTTGGCTGACGATGAAAGAAGTACAACCTTACAAAATTTTATTTTTTTGTATTAATAAGTTAGACAGAGAGTTCTGCTGTATAGAAGAACAAGGCAGACATGTACGTGGGATTCAACCAGAAACAACAATGATAATAATATCACTGATTACATTGAAGATCAGATGATTTTAGCTTGAACCTTTCAACTACTGTATATCTACAAACTCTTAGCTAGCTCGTGTTATTTTTCGGAGCGCGTGCGCGCGACAGAAGCGGCGCGAGGACGAGGAGGGTGGGTGGGTGGGGGGGGGGGGTGAACCGCGCGAGCGCAACATTTGATAGGTTGCTGTGTCACGGCGCTCGGGCGCGTGCATAAGAGGACTGCCGCACTCGGGCACGCGCAAGTCTGTGACACAGACGCCATTTTATTTTTGAAAAATCAAATAGAAACTGGGGGAGGCTAAAAAAAAAAAACCAACATCTTTATTTTTATTAAAAAAAGGAAATCCTTTTGAGATCTATTTTTTCCTTTGTTGGAGACGAGAAATATCGGAGAAAATGATCACCAACCCGTAAATTTGTATGATTTCGAGGTAATTTGTTCTTTTGAGCTGTCTTGTCAAACATTTCCAGTGCCTTGCGTTAATGTTAGCTCATGGCAGCAGCACTTTGCTAATGCTAACTAGGTAGTGAGCGTGTAGCCTAGCTTCCTGTATCTCGTAGCGAAACTACAAAAAACAAAACAAAAAAACTTTTAAAACTTACTAAAAAACAAAGCCGTTTATTGCAACAAAATCAATTTTTTTTGGTTTTGTTGGTGTTTAGTTTCTCTTGCTAGTCAGTGAGGTAACATTAGGCCCGAACGCTAGCTTGACTAGCTAGCTCTCTACTTGTATATATGTTTTTAAAAAATAGCTTAAACGTTTCTTTTTTTAGCTGCACAGCTAAATGTCATATCGCACTATATGCCCCATATTTCATTTTTAATATTAGACACAGCTACATCTAACTAGTCTAATATTCTGATAATATTCAGCTCAGCCACCTGGCCTAGCCTGCTCGCTAACTTGGCTAAAGCTGCTTGTTAGCCATGTAAGCCGAGTTAGCTAGCAAGCTAGGTCTGAACAATAGACATCACTAATGCTAGCTTGATCGTTTGTTTTTCTTAATTTGTATACGTACTACACTGACCGTAGTCTTGATGACATTTTGGTGCATGTGTAATCATCTATTTGTAAACACTTTCAGCATACAAGTATAAAGTGTTTGTCAGTGTGTGCTGTTCCAGGTCTGTGTTTTTACTGTTTCAGATACAACTACTACTATCTATTACTTCTTTAAAACTTACTGATTAACACATGTTTAGTTTGTTCTATTTGCCATAAATTTAAAGCAATATCCAGTAATTTGTTCATCAATACTAGGTAAGCGTTATGATCCTTTTTCTGGTATTTTTGGCCTTCCAGATGTAAAATACAAGCCCTATTTATATTGCATTAATTTACTCTGATACTTTTTTCTTCTTTTGCCTTTGTAGTCATAAAACTTCAATCCAGACAGCACACAGTGATGTAACAATTTGAAAATGTAGCAAAACATAAATATGAAGAATGTTTGCATTTACATTTTAAAATGCATGTTGCTCAATTCCTTTTTGTTTTTTGGGCAGATTGGATTCTCACGTCATGATGGTTCATGTTCATAATGACGACAACTAAAAATAACTTTTTTTTTTCTAACTTTGCACATTGATGCGTCTTTTCTTGTGAAAAAGCATCATTTGTGTTACCACTTATTTTATTTTATTTTTTTAATAGTTAAAGTAAAAAAAAAAAAAACGCTTGTGATTTTGCTCTTGAGGATGGCGAGCAGTTAGTCTGGTGTAGATATTTTTTTTTCTTCTTTTTTTTTTTTTCTTTAGCTGTTTTTAACAGCTGTTGATGCACTGCTATGAAATCCCTGGACTACCGGCACTGATTGATTGATGTCAGCATGCGCAGTGGCAAAAGTTGCATGTATTTCGATCTGCCCTTCTTGTTCAAGTCGTGGGACCATGTATCGATACATATCCGATCTAGAACCGTATATGAAAGTGACTCGGGATCAAAAAAAAAAAATCTGATTCAAACCATTAATGTGAGTGTAGCCTATGTCACCTTGCGATAAGGGATGGGCGGGGTTAACTGCTTCCACTTGGTGTATTTAAATTTGTATCTCCGGTGTGAAATCAACAACTGTTGATAATAAACGCGTCCCAGAATTGCCACAGAAAAGTGCATGCTTTTAACGTCATTTGTGGTTATGAATTGTTTTCAATTCGAACATGAGTCGCCAATTGCTTCAATTGCCACCTGTAATTGTGGTGTACACGAACCTGACCGCTACTCACTTAATATGGCACTGCATTTTTAATTACATAAGCACAGTTTTGGACAGATTTCTAGTACAATGAGCTCAGGTTAACAGGCTTAGCACACTTATGATGTCCGATTTGTTCCCCTTTGTCGCTTTAGCGCTATAAAGCTGTTAAAAAGAAGACCTGAACATGTCGCCTGCGTTTCATACTTCACTGAACCTTGCAATAGACACAAAGCTATCATGGTGTGTTTGTTGGAGAAGGATGCTGGTGTTTTGGGCTCAGGTGGTGTGATGGGTACCGCAACGACATTGGCATACATGCATACTGTAGAGCTGTGAATCAAAGATGGACAGTCAGTTCGATTCAGTCCAATTATAAGCTTTTAGAATTTGTGTTGTTGGCATTAAGATTTATGATTTATCTAAATCAACTGTTTTTTACAGGTTTAAGAACTTAAAAAAAAAATTTGAAAACTCCCGTAATATGTTGTACAAAGCAATTATCTTTTTTTGATCAGTGTCGAACATTCCTCGCATATCATTGCTTTTAATAATAAACACAATTTTCTTAACCATGTACAGGCTAATTTTGTCCTTTTTAGGCTTTCAAACCTTGCCGTCTCCCCAATTTGATGCCCTTTCTGATTAATTTTTTGTCTCATATGTTAACTTTTTTTAGTGGCTGCATCTTAAATTGTACACTTTCGGTCTGTAATGTCAGCTCTACTTTTTACACAGATCTCATTTCACCTTTGCAGTTCAAAAACAACAAAGATTCCCCGCACACAACAGTCCTGCCTTGAACAGGAGATCGGAGGAGCCGACTACAGCGTTCACTGTAAAAACATTTAATTAGTCTAAAATTGTCCCAGACAACGACTGCGTAAAACTCAAATCTCATGGAAAGGCTAAAAATACGGTAGTGGGGCAGGGCAGAATAAGTACACTAACTACATCAAGGTCACTTTGAAGAGTGTTGGTGTTTCTTGTAGGCTTATTTTTCAGCCTGCGCTGATTTGATGACATGAGGCAGAGTGTAGCAAGTTTCTATATTCACAGGTAAATCTTTTGTTGTTTACTCGAACACAGTGAGTACAAGTTATTAAGGGAATTTGGCAGAGATTTTACTGGGATCATACCTCGAATATGCACATACAGTGGACTGAAATCACAGGATTAGCAGTCTGTGCTGAGTCAGCTTTGCTGCTTTGTTCGAGTTCTGCAAAGTGACATCAGTGCCAATGTTGTTTTTTCTTAAGCCGGTTGATGTTTCAGATTTGTGTAAGTGGTGCCTCTTGTGTTGCCATTCGCGTTTGTCTAGCTTTACTTTGAGAGCTGCTTTTTTTTTTTTTTTTTTTTGAGACATTTTGAGGAATTTTTTTTTTAAACAGACCATATCTTTTTTTAAAGAACAAATGCATTTAAACGCGTATTTCGGATTCTTAGCTGTAGGATAAAAAAAAAAATCTTACAATTTGTAAAAATTAAAGTAGTAAAATTAGATCATGTACTTTTGTATAGTTTGTCGCTTCTCTCTCTTTTTTTTATTTAAACAAGATTAATATAATGCTATTCTCCTTAGAAAAAGAAAACTATGATCTTGGTCATAACTATGGTGACTAAATGTGTAAATATGGTGATTGTTTTATGAGAATAAAATGATGTATATTTTTGCTGTAGATTTAAGATGCTTAGTTGTAAGATTTTTTAAAAGCAGCATTTATAACAATTTGCTTTAGAAAAAGGAGCAAATTTAGATCATGTACTTTTGTGTGGTTTGTCTTCACTTCTCTTTTTTATTTTATTTTATTAATGTTGCTTCCTGCTGCAGACTTCCAGTTTTCATTTTCTATAGAGATTATGCAATCCCTAAACCTACACTGATCTAGATTTGAACAAAAGTCATATCAGCAGGCAAAATTAACTATAATTAAAAAGTTTAATATAATGCTAATCTTGCGTCTCCATATGAAGAAAGTATCATCTTGGTCAAAATCGTACTGTAGCACTAAATGTGTACAAGAATGAAGTTTAACACAGTCTCCATTGGTTGGCATTTGTTTGAGCCGTTATTATAGTATGTAAAAACGCACATAGAAAAGCGCTAATGTCTTAACCCAGTATGAAGCAATGTACAAAGGTGTGCAGTCGACTTCTGCTTGGATTCCACGTCTGTTGCTTATAGCAAAATTTTAATTACGTGTTGCTGACGTAATTAAAACGTTGCTAATCACGCATTCTTCCTCCTTGTTAATAGGATCGCCCCATCGCTCATTATGATGACTAACCACCAATAGGTGTCGGGCATTGTAAGACTCTCAGCACTGACTGTAAAATGTTTCCTACCAGCGTGGAGACCCAAACAAAATACTGCAGTGCATTCTGGGGCTGTATAGTGCAGTATTGTTGTAGTGTATTGCAACAGAAAATAAAAGCACTTCGCAGGAAATAAAAAGATGCGTTCAATGACTCTTTCCTTGGCTTTAGGTTTTGTAGGTTTACATCGTTTTATGCGTTTCATTCTGATGTAACTTTTTTTTTTTTAATTTCTATAAAGGTATTCATATTTGTCTTCTTTCTCCCCTCTTTAAATGCGTTCAGATGTCAAAACCGGACTTGTACTGAGGCACAGCACGACGGACCACGACCCACAGAGACGGACCTTGCCGGAACACACGGACACTTGGGCGCCTGTGGGGGGGGAGGGGAGCAGAAGTAACCTACCACCGAAGTGACTAAAGGGGAATAATGGTGATTTTGCGCCGGGCTCGGCCGCCTGCTTCCGCCCCGACCAGCAATGAATCTTGACTCGCTCTCGCTGGCTTTGTCTCAAATCAGCTACCTGGTGGACAATTTAACCAAGAAAAACTACAGAGCCAGCCAGCAAGAGATACAGCATGTGAGTTTTATAATGCAAACTTGCCTGAGTTCACCCCATATATATGAAGTGAACCTAAAATTTGTTAAATACTATACAGTGCACAGTAAGTGTTGTTTTAACCCATCCTGGTTGAAAACTAGTAATTTCCAAAAACACTGAGTACCAGAGAAGGTAAAATATCGAACTTGGGGCTCGTTTTCGGTTCACTTTGTACCACGTGGATGGAGTACGATTAAGAACAACAGAGAAAGTTTTCTCCTGTGCCTGCTGAAGGGAGGAAAAAAAAAATCCATCCTGAATTTTTTTTTCACAAAGCTTTGTTTTCAGCGACCCAAAAACTGTATGTAGTTTTATAAGGTTATGTTGATGCATTGAGAGAAGTGTTTAACATTAGTGCTGTAAATTGATTCAAAATTTAATCGAGTTAATCAAAGTCCTAGTCCAGGATTAAAAACTTTATTTTTAAATGCTTTAGATTTACTTATAAATTATATTTATCGTATTATAAACGTGCAATGTTAGAATAAAGAAATGCTTGACGAACTGGTCAGAGGAAACATTGTGCAGTTTTATAATACCTCAAACATTAACATTTTAGCTAATGTTCAACTAAAATCCTTCAAATGGGACCAGCGCTGCATGCAGCGGCTGGATATTATGGATTGTGGCAGCCCACCGAGAGTGGGGTTTGAACCCCGATCCTCAGATCCGAAAAATCAACAACCTAGAGTCTCGTCTCAGGCTGCCTGAGCGATCACTCTAAAGTCCTGGGTTTGTGTTCTTGTGTAAAAACAGTAGGGTGACAGTAGCTTAGGTCCCCAACTTTGGTTTTATCCAAACTTCCATCAGGAAGCTGTTTATAATTAAACTTGCTGTTCAGCGCACCTGGTGAAATTTTCTGTCATCTTTATTTTCCGTACAGTTATAACGTACTGCTATCTTACACGCTGGCTAACTGCGCTGCGATTATGGGAAGCCATTAGGGTCCAATTTGGTCATATGATTTAATAAATTTTTTTTTTTAATGCGTTCACTTCTAGATTAATCACATGTATTAGAGTTAATATTAACAGTGCTAGTTACTGTAGAAATGACGCACATTTCCATGTGAGCGAAATGATTAAAATCACATGCTAAAAGGGTGAGGAGTAGCTCAGTGGTTGAGACACTTTACTGCTGATCGGAAGGTCCCAGGTTCAAACCCCACCACCAAGTTGCCGCTGTTGAGCCTCTGTTGAAGTCCCTTCAACCCTAACTGCTTAGATGTATAACAAGATAAAAATGTAGGTCACTCCCGATAAGGCCGTAAATGTTTATCTGTGAACTTTTCTTTGTTAATGTTAATGCTGTGATGAACGCAGGATGAGGTATGTTCTCACTCTTCTTTAGATCGTGAATCGTCACGGCCCTGAGGCAGACAGACATCTGTTACGCTGTCTCTTTTCCCACGTGGATTTCAGTGGCGATGGTAAAAGCAGTGGCAAAGATTTCCACCAGGTAACTTTTTATTTTTATTATTGTGAATTATGTTTAATCTAATTTAATTCATTTTTTACATGCTCCTTATGTTTTCAATGTTCTAGCCTGTTTGTGGTTATTTTCTATAAAACTTTTTATTCATAGCAGAACATTGGTTGTGGGTGGGGGGGGGTGGTATAATTTTTCATGTTTCTTTTGGGTTTTATAAGGTCAATTTTCCATTAGGTAACGTTTCAGTTTGTTCAGTTTGAGGAACACTTTATTGCAAACTAGGGAAAAAATATTCTGCTGAAGCCCGGCCACTGGCTGATCGATTTGTGTAACTTTATTTTAAACATTCGAGGTCGTTTTGCCCCATGTGTTTCACAATGTAGGGTAAAATCCTCAACAGGTTGCTAAAGAACCCTGATCTGGGATTGAACGAACAAACAAGCCTCCTAAGTGTTTTAAATACAACCAAAAGCAATAATGATGACTAAACTGCAACAAAAAACGTTTGACTTCAGGAGGCTTAAAAAGTAGACGTTCTTCAGCTTTCCACATTAAAACAAGAATAGGGCAAACAAGAACCCCGGGGCATTTTCTGCTTCCCGCATTTGGGTCATTTTGTTCTGCATAGTAAGCTTTGATCTGGCAGAATCATGTGACTGTTGTAGCACTGTCTTTTTTTTTTTTTTTTTTTTTTTTTCATCTAATGTGTGAGTCACTCATGTAATAGATTAGATGAGCTGAGGAACTTCTTTCCAAATGCCTTCTCATAATGATGTGGCTTATGAGCACTCTTGCCTTGGATATCTTGAGGAAGACTTCTTCACACACATGCGCACATACACACACCAAATATTGTGCATTATGCAACTAGTCTTTTGTCCTGGGTGGTTTTGCCTGTTATGTGAGAAAATGGGGGCAGTTAAAATAACTACTTGAGGAGCAAACATGCTATGGCACAAAATGTGTGGACCATGACCCCCCCCCTAAAAGTTTCCTGAGGGTAGTTTTAGTTATTGAGGGTATTGCGCAGCGATGGGAAACGCACACATCCTGAACTTGAGGTACCGTGTGTAAAAACAACAAAAAAATATAAAAAGTCCTTCTCTTACATTTTTACTTGAGTAAAAGTCCAAAAGTCCTTACAGTTAAATTTTCTTAAATGTCAAAAGAGAGCTTGCGATAGCTCAATAACTTTTAAGTCTTAGTAAAATTTGTCAACCACGCCTCTTTTCTCTTTAATCTCATGCACTTTATTTTTTTGTCCCCAGACACAATTTTTGATCCAAGAGTGTGTGTCCCTTATCACAAAGCCAAATTTTATTTCAACTCTCTGCTACGCCATTGACAATCCTCTGCACTATCAGAAGGTATGTCTTTTTTTATTTATTTTTTGTTTCTAAGACACAGCTCGGTGTTTCCAAACATGTTAATATGCACTGTTCATGGATATTTATTTATTTATTTTTTGTGTGATATTCTCAGAGTTTGAAGCCATCGCCTCATTTGTTTCCTCAACTGAGTAAAGTTCTTAAACTAAGCAAAGTTCAGGAGGTAAGACAAGCATTTATAGACAGACATCCAGTCTCGTTTCATAGCCGTTTTCTGATCTCTAGCACGTTTTGATAATATGTTCTGTGTCGGACCAGGTGATCTTTGCCCTCGCTCTTCTGAACTCCAGTAACGCAGACCTTCGTGGGTTTGGTACGTGTCTTGCCATTTCTTATCGTCATAGTAGTTGAAGAACATGCAATGCTTAAATAATTTACACACTGCACAAGTGTAAAAGTACTTTCTTTTTGTGCACCTTAGCGGCTCAGTTCGTGAAGCAGAAGCTGCCGGACCTCCTGCGCTCATACGTGGACGCCGACCTCGGAGGGAGCCAGGAAGGTGGCTTCCAGGACATTGCCATAGAGGCTCTGCACCTGCTGCTCTCTCACCTCCTGTTTGGGCAGAAAGGCTCCAGCGGAGTCGGGCAAGAACAGATCGACGCATTTCTCAAGACACTGTGCAGAGGTGAGCAGCCTTACTGGTTTTAGAGAGGTTTAATTCCTAAACCTTAAGCGTACAGTATCGTGTGTGTTTGTGTTACTTAACACATGCTCCTGTTGTGTTTCAGATTTCCCGCAGGAGCGGTGCCCTGTGGTGCTTGCACCACTGCTGTACCCTGAGAAACGGGACATTCTCATGGACAGGATCTTACCAGACTCTGGGGAGTTAGCAAAGACCATGATGGGGAGTTCCCTTGCGGATCTTATGCAAGAACTCGGCTATGGCTTTTGTGCAAGGTACGTTTTACCCCACTTTTTTTTTTCCACCACTTTCAACAAGTTCATGTATCGGTCTGCTCTACGTGAAGGTATAATGTTGTTTGCTTGTGTGTGTGTTCAGTGTTGAAGATTGCAGGAACTTGATCATGCAATGTGCACCATGTGAGGTGACCGCCAGCCAGGTGGCCAGAGTGCTGGGCATGATGGCTCGCACTCACTCAGGCCTTACTGATGGAATTGCACTACAGGTACATTTTTATTTATTTATATATATTTTTATGAACTCGTAGCCTCTCTCTGAAGTGCACAACACAACCAATCACATTTTGGTCGCCTTACTAATCGGGGTTTTCTCTCTGCAGACCGTCTCGGCTCCAGGAAGCGGCATCTGGAGTGACGGGAAAGACAAAAGCGACAGCTCTCAACCACACACCTGGAATGTAGACGTTCTGATTGATGTAGTGAAAGAGTTTGTAAGTCCAATTTATTAGTATTTTATGAAAGACGACTTAAAAATGTACGGTTGTGATAAAATCCACTTCACCATTATCATTATTTGTATTTATTTATTTATTTTTTAAAGAACCCAAATCTGAATTTCAAAGAGGTCACCTATGAGCTGGACCATGCAGGCTTCATGATCCGGGACAGTAAAGGGCTGCACATCGTAGTGCATGGTATTCAGAAAGGTCTGGGTCAGATGGAGGTCTTCCCTGTCGATCTCATCTACCGACCATGGAAGCATGCAGAGGGACAGGTTTGTCAGTTTTCTAACACATTTTGTTCCTCATGAGTGTCGGGTGTAGGTAAAGGACACGTTTTGTGTTTTAGACAAGTCTGTCCGTGAGGACCACCTGGTTCACTTTGCTCCTTGATTCAACAGGTTAGGATGAGCCAGTTTTTCCCACAGGACTGAAAAGTACTTGAGGGGGTAGCTCTTAGAACCGGCTGACATTTTATTTATAAAAACTATTTGAGTCAAGATTGTGCATTTTAGAGTGACGCATCCTTTTTTTTTTTTAAATAAAAAAAAGCATCTAGGCAATATGACAAACTGAATTTTATTTAATTCAGCAACTATACAGAATTTTTTGAATGGTGGTTTTTGGATGTTTCTGTAAACAATAATAACAATAAGACGTTTTTAATTACTTTTTTGTGTTGTCGTTCCCATATTCTGGAAGCAGTACAGTTTACATATTCTTAAAAGTAATTAGAACTTTAGTTCTACATGATGCATCAGAAATCCCAAATACACCAGTGTGTGAGGTCTGACGCCTCCCTGTAAACACCCTCCAACCCCCGGCAGGACTTCTGTATTTGTTTTTTAATCGGAGATCCCAAGGTGTTGCGTTTAATGCTTTTCTTTCATATCTGTGCTGCTTCTTTGGTATTCTGTCATAGTGCAGCTTGACTTTACTTTGGCCTGATGTGAATATTCATGAGGAAAACGATGCCTGAACGGCAGGTTGCTGATTTTAGAAGAATCTCCATTTAGAATTTTTATTATATTTTTTTTAGTCATGTATCTTTTAAGACCAGTGCTGATTGCTGGTGTTGATGTAAAAGTTGATACTTGAAAGGTCTTTTGTTTAAGCGGTGTGCCTCAGTCTTTAGGTAGAGCTGAAGCAGGTGCCAGTGGCCACAGAGCCGCTATCAGGTGTTTGAGTGGCATCCTGGATGATGTCGGAAACTCTTAAGCACAACATTAAATTTTAATCTGAAATTGTATTTTAAATGTTTTCTTAAAGAATGATACAACAGTTCAGCTCATTTTACCTCACTCACAGTAAGTGTTTTTAATTCAGTTACATTATGCTTGTTTTTTTCAGCTTTCCTTCATCCAGCAATCCTTGATAAGTCCGGACGTGTTCTGCTTCGGTCTGTACCCCTGTCACACCGTCGTCATTGACATCCTCAAAGCTCCACCTGAGGATGACAACAAAGAGATAGCAACATGGTCTGTATCAGCAGCTCAGAATAAACATGTTCAAGGAAATGTATTTTAGAGGTTTAGGAAATTCAATTTTTTTTCCCTGTTACACCCCTCCCCCCATCGTTCTCCTGCCAAGATGGTGGTGGGACTTTGTTAGTTATGATGTATGTATAAATATATATTTTTTTAAACCGTGACCCCTGTTGCCCCACAGGAAAAGCCTGGACCTGGTGGAGTGTCTGCTGCGACTGTCCGAGGTGGGCCACTACGAGCAGGTAAAGCAACTGTTTAGCTTCCCCATCAAGCACTGTCCGGACATGCTCGTGCTAGCGCTGCTGCAGATCAGCACGTCCTGGCACAACCTGCGCAACGAGCTCATCTCCACGCTCATGCCCATCTTCCTGGGCAACCACCCCAACTCTGCAATCATCCTACATTACGCCTGGCACGGGCAGGTACGTTCGAGCGCTGTCGAGTTCAGTCTTCTTGCTTCCAAATTACCTCAGATTATTACTTTAAAAATCTGAGAACATCTTTAAAGACTGAAAGACAAAACATCATGAGTGAGTTTAAAATAAAACGCCTAGAAACTTAAGCCAACTTGTAAACCAGCCTCTTTCCACTTTTACGATGTATGCGTGTCTTGCATAATCATCTTCTAAATTATGTGTCTTCAAAATATTAATTTGGTTGCTGTTTTAAGCCTGAAATCAAGATTGATTAATGCAGATGTGCTTAAAGTTCCAGTTGTACTTATAGTGAGTCTTTGCTCTGTGGTTTAGGGCCAGTCGCCATCCATCCGGCAGCTCATCATGCGCTCGATGGCAGAGTGGTACATGAGGGGGGAGCAGTATGACCAGGCTAAGCTCTCGCGCATTCTGGACGTGGCTCAGGACTTGAAGGTGCAGCCACATTCCCATACATTCTTTAAGCATAAATTAGTTTCAACTTGCCATCTTTACTTATAACTTTTTTTATTTTTTGCATTTCAGTCTCTATCAATGCTGCTAAATAGTACTCCGTTTGCCTTCGTTATTGATCTTGCTGCACTTGCCTCTCGCCGCGAATACCTCAAATTAGACAAATGGCTGACCGATAAAATCCGAGAGCATGGGGTAAGTATAGTGCACGTACACGCACGTCAGTTCTGTAAGCAGGATCAATTCGATGCGAATGTAAAAGTACTTGATTTTTTTTTTTCTTTCTTTCTAGGAGCCGTTCATTCAGGCATGCGTGACTTTCCTGAAGAGACGTTGTCCCACCATCATGGGAGGACTAGCTCCGGAAAAAGACCAGCCAAAAAGTGCACAACTGCCCCCAGAAACTTTGGCCACCATGCTGGCCTGTCTGCAGTCTTGTGCAGGGTGAGAAATATATGGCAGATTAAAGAGGATTCAATATTTCACCCTGAACGCAATACACTGTTTTGAATCTCTTGACGATAAATATGTGACCCAAAACAGCCAGCGTGGGCTTTATTTTTTTATTAATTAAAATGCTTGGTTAGGCATGTTAAAGGTCATGTAGTGTGCAAAATACAACACTCACAAATGTGAGGGAATGAAATGTGTTTTGACTTGTCTCTGCTTACTTAAATTTTTCCAGGAGTGTGTCGCAAGAGCTGTCCGAGACAATCCTGACCATGGTGGCCAACTGTAGCAATGTGATGAACAAAGCTCGCCAGCCTCCACCAGGAGTCATGCCAAAGGGCCGGGCGCCAAGCACCAGCAGTCTGGACGCTATTTCCCCGGTAAGGTCTTGCTGTCAGAGTTTCAGTTTTGCATTATTTCATCATTGGTACGATAACGACAGAGTGACCATTCTACTGTGTGATTTTTAATTCAGGTGGACCCTCTCACTGCGATGGGCTCTCTCAATCTGGGTGGTTCAGCCACTTCCCACACGCAGAACATGCAAGGCTTCCCCACACCTCTGAGCTCGGCCTTCAGCAACCCTCAGTCCCCTGCCAAGGCCTTCCCCCCTCTGACCAACCCTAACCCCAGTACGGCCTTCGGGGGTATCAGCAGCCTCTCCTCGCAGCTCCCAGGTGCAGCTTCAGAACATCACAGTGTCTGATATTTATACTTTGAACTGTAGTAAATTATATGCTTAGCTGTATCAGTATTTCGCAGGAATAGGAAACTGGTTTCACAACCATTTAAAGTGTCATGTTTGTTTTGTCAGAAGTGCACACCAGGTCAGGTTAAACAGAAGAGCTTCTCAGGTCCTGTAGTGTTATGCAAGCCATCCAGGTGGTGGTGTTTAGATATGGGGGTTGATCTTCTAAGAAAGGGAGTTGTGCAGGTATTTGTTCGTTGTTAGAGATTCAAAAATTTTGTCACGTACATGGTTGTACAAATACAATAGTGAAATGCAATTGTGCCAATCTCCAAACTATGCAGATTAAGAAATAATAAAAAACTAATAAGAATTAAAAGTATGTACAAGATAAAAATAATAGAATAAGTATGTACAAGTCCGATATGAATTGTATTCAATGTTAATGGTTTCTAAAGAGAATAACTGTGTAGTGAGACATTTTGGCTCATGTATGGGTGGGGAAGAAAAAAGAAAAAAAAATTGTGGTAAATTTCAGTGCTTTATCAGGGTGGAATTAGAAAGCCCTATTTAGATGGGATTGAAGTTAAATGAGGTCCAGGGGTAATTTTTTGTTGTGCTGTTGCTGTTTAAGGTCTGTACAGGTTGGCCACGTCAGTGCATTTTCTCCGATCTGAGCAAAGTATATACAGATCAAGTTACTTTTTATAATTTTTTTTATAAAGGGTTAAACTGTGGTCATTTTTGTCTGACTTCACATTGCCCATGATTTTACTTGTTACAGTTTGCTGTATTTTGTTGCATGACATGTGCATCAGTGCACCCGCCAGATAATACAGTTGCCAAAAGGCCAAACTATAAATTCATCGCTTAGAAGACGTACTTCGGCTAAGCATTTTTTTTTTCTTTCTAGGAGAAAGAACGTTGCATAAACATGCAGGTATAATACCATGGGCTTAATCTATGATAATAGAAAAGTTGCCAAACGAGATACTGAATTTCCTGTGTGCATAGAAAAACTTGGAGTTTAGTCTTCTCCAAACCTGAAGTCTGCAATCCGGAAAGTTGTGGAGGGTTTTTGTTACTGCGGATTTAGCAGCAGATAAAGTTTTCAGTAAAACCAGTTCAATGGTTACAGCCCATAACGCAGAACATAAAACTCTATCATACTGTTCCTGTTAAGTTAGGCGGGGCAGTATAACACACATTATGGTTCTGAAAGGCCTTTCTACAATGCATGATATTGTTTATTGTAGAAAGCAAGTCATTACATAAAAAGAATATTCATTTATTTTTTTTAGTAAGTCTCGTATATGTACATACATGCATACGTACGTTCTGACATATTTCTATCAGAAACCACCATTAACTTTTTACTTTTCAACTGTTTCTAACATGCGATTAGTATCATCAGTGTCAATTTTACTGACATGGCGAGTTGGTCCTGACGGTGAGACACTACTTAGATAAACAAATTAAAATACCCAGTAAAAACATAAATTTTTTTTATGAAGAAGCTTACTTTAAATGTATTTATGAAGCCCTCAGCTAAGCAGAAAACCTAATCTCTGGCAATCACCTTGCATGTCATTGTGGTAATTTTCATTCAACTGATCAGTCATGAAAATGTCTCTTAGGGTTGCCGCTCCTTTGCTCTCGTCTCTTAACATGTGATTATCTGTTTGGACAGGTCCGTTGAGTTCAGGCAGCTTAAGTGGGATTGGTTCAGGCTTGGGGATGCCAGCAGTGAGCAGCGACCCGTTTGGCACACGGAAGATGAGCACACCAGGGCTGAACCCACCCACCTTCCAGCATTGTAGGTTGAAGATCTTTAAGTGGTTTTGGGATTGAGTGAGCCTGGAGGCTCAGCTGTGTTTCCTCCAAATTTAGAAAATCCCACATCGAACTTCTAATGGGCATTCGCTTACCAAAAGTTTTAAAATTTTAAAACTGTACGCAATTAAAAGGAGAAACACGGATCAATCTGCATTACCGCTGTATTTATTTATTTTAGCAACCAGCTTGGTGTGAAGTTCGAAACTGGATTACATTTTTTCCCTTAATTTCACAAAAGCTGTTTTGAAGAATTAGTGGCTTATTTGCATGTTTAAATTTTTGAAGGTTATTTAGCTCATAAAATGATTTTTAAATGTTTTTTTTTTTTTTTTTTTTTTTTTTTTTTGTGTTTCTAGCTGACCTCTCTCAGGTGTGGCCCGAGGCAAACCAGCACTTTAGTAAAGAGATTGACGACGAGGCCAACAGCTACTTCCAGCGAATTTATAACCACCCCCCTCACCCCACCATGTCTGTGGATGAGGTGAGGCAGTAGACGTTTTATTTTTTTAGCATTGAAAACTACACACGCTGCTTAATCATATTTACTTTTTTTTCCCTCAAGTGTGACAGAAAATATAACGAGATGCTTCTCATACCTGCCTCTCTCACTCTCAGGTGCTGGAGATGCTGCAGAGGTTCAAGGACTCGAACATTAAGCGGGAGCGGGAGGTGTTTAACTGCATGCTTCGCAACCTGTTTGAAGAGTACCGTTTCTTCCCTCAGTATCCAGACAAAGAGCTGCACATCACCGCCTGCCTGTTTGGGGGCATCATCGAAAAGGGCCTGGTTACCTACATGGCCCTCGGCCTCGCCCTAAGATACGTCCTGGAAGCTTTGCGCAAACCTTACGGCTCTAAAATGTATTACTTTGGCATCGCTGCTCTGGATCGGTTTAAGAACAGGTACGTATTAAGATTTTATGTAGGTAATTAACCACAGCTCTGATTTTAAGTTCTTAACTTTGATTGATTTTAAATTTTTTCTAGGACAAGTTTTAAAATGTTAATTCATATGCTCCCTATGCAAATGGATTTTTTTTTTTTTATAGATGTGCAAGTGTGGTAAAATTTTGTTATAAGAGCGAAGAAACACATTTTTGTCAAATTAACATCAGTGGTGACGGTAGCATTTTATGATGGGTTGTTGCACCAATCCATCTTTAATTTTTATACTTTAAAAGCATGCCTCCCAGGTGTATAATTTTGTACTTCCCACTCATCAATGTGTACAGTAAGTTTCTGACTTTAAGAATTTCGCAGATACGAACGGGCCGACCCCGGTTCTACGAACATTCTTAACTCCGAACAAATCGTGCAAGTAGCTCATGTGTACTGTACAAAAAGACACTGTGCACCAGATACCAATATTTTAAAATTATCTACAATCTTTTCAAGTGAATGTGTGGGGTTTGCAGGAGAATTGAGTCGGCCTTACCAGTTTCAGCGAATCAGTCCAGGAGCACGATAATGAAGTCTCTCCTGTAAAGTTGTCCTGATAATTAAAATTTTTTGGAAAATACTCAACGATAGATTTCAGTCTGTTCAAGCGCGCAGTAAACACCATAGTTATCTTCCCCTCAACGTCTCGCCGGGGCTGCCTTGAAACGAGGTCAGCTGACCCCGCTGCGTCACCAGGATTCTCCTCGCCATTTTGAAGGCGTAGTCTCGCGAGAGTATAATGTGGAACCAAAACACCAAACCGGTTTGCCTTTTTCACGCTCTACATTATTGTACGTCAGAGTCGTACAAGGCTCACTTTGTCGGACTTACGAATAAACAACCAATTCAGCATTCAAACCAACATGGCTGACTGACTTAGAAACCATGCCAAAAGGCGACTTGTATTGAAATGTGCCACAAAGATGTTCTGTGCATGCGTCATAACATGCAGAACATATGCATGTACATAACTGGTTTTCGATCCACAGTGCAAAAGTTGAGGTGCATGTGATTTAGGACACTTTCTCGAGGATGAAATAAAAGAGTAAGGGGATTCGAGGGACAACGAGTAAAGGTTAGAGAGACATTATAAAGAAATATAAACAGAGTTTCAGAAGCCAAACAAACTTGGATTTGTGTTATGTACAGACTCAAAAATGGAACAAGAAGGTAGGTCTGACTTCCTCTTGCATGTTGTGTATAGTGGCATGTCATTACATCGTACTTTTGCAGCTGTAGAATTGGGGCAAACTATTAATTATGTTACTTAAGTGCTTGATTGCTGAGCTTTCTTTTGTAGATTGAAGGACTACCCACAGTATTGTCAACACTTGGCTTCCATCGGACATTTTATGCAGTTTCCTCACCATCTACAGGAGGTAATTGGGTTTCCTCTCTCTTTTGGCTTAACATTTACATTCATTTCCTCCTCTTTGTAATGTCTCTCTGGTACTGTTTTGAGTGTCACATTTGATATGAATTTCTGTGGTATTTATTTATTTTTTTATACATTTGAATTCCACCATTTACTTGCAACATAAATGTACTTGTTAATTCGTCTTTGTGCGTGTTGTGTGTACAGTATGTCGAGTATGGACAGCAATCCCGTGACCCTCCAGTGAAGATGCAGGGCTCCATTACCACACCAGGCAGCCTGGCTTTGGCTCAGGCTCAGGCCCAGTCCCAGCCTCCTAAACCCCCTCAGCCTGGTCAAACCAGCACCCTGGTGACCACTACAACCACCACCACCACCGTCGCCAAAACCACCACCATCACCAGACCCACTGCAGTAGGTTTTAAGAAGGATATGCCAGTGAGTAGAAATTATTGGGAAACGTAAAATCAAGATTACTGCCGCGTCTATACGCATGAAGGACATTTCTGAAAACATAGTTTTTACGTGTATATATATATAAAAATTCGAGTTTTGCAGGATTGTAAAGCACGAGTGCGAGTTTGTTGACTGTTTTGTCTTATAAGCCGTCGTGTCATGCCAAAATAATGTTTATTGGCCCCTGTTGCAGTTCATAAAATAAATAAATCGATCAAGTCTTATTTATAGACTGATTATGTTTAAGGTTACAATCCCAAATTTTCCCTCGTGGTGCACCTTGTCTGTGGATGCAGGAACAAATTGCTCCTGTTTTTATTCTAATGGTGCGATAAGGATACAAACTCCATCAAATAATGTAATGAACGACCATAATAAATTAAGTGTTGGGATAGTCATAACTAAAAAGGTAAAATATTTCATTTGAGTTTTTCATAAAGCTCCACTTTCAGTAGCCTGAAAGAGGAGGGGAAAATAGCTATGTTTTCAAAAATTTCTCCATATGCGTGGACGAGGCCCGAATGAAAATTTTTCTTCATTCATAAATTTCTTTTGTGGTTCTGAGAATCAGAGGTGGAGGAACAGTGAAAGATCCAAAGTCTCACCTAAAACAGTGGTGACGGAAGGCATGTTGGAAAGTCATAAATGTTTGCTTTTGTTCCACAGCCTTCGATAAACACCACAAACATCGACACACTGCTGGTGGCTACAGACCAAACGGAACGCATCGTGGAGCCTCCGGAGAACATTCAGGAGAAGATAGCTTTCATTTTCAACAACCTGTCCCAGTCCAACATGACTCAAAAGGTACAACCGTGATTGATTTTGGTGTCATGTTGCTTTCTCTGTGTGAGACAAATGGGTGATTTATTTATTTATTTATTTTTTTAATTATCCCCCCAATTTGTTTTTGATGTTTGTAGGTTGAAGAGCTGAAGGAAACTGTGAAGGAAGAGTTCATGCCCTGGGTGTCTCAGTACCTTGTGATGAAGCGCGTCAGCATCGAGCCAAACTTTCACAGCCTGTACTCAAACTTCCTCGACACACTGAAGAATCCAGAGTTCGTCAAGATGGTTCTCAACGAAACCTACAGAAACATTAAGGTATCGTGACGCGCTAATAAAGCGCTCAAACATGTTTGGACGGAAAGTAGTCCATGCAGTAATCGCCTTATTTGTGTGAACTTATTGTTTAGGTACTCCTGACCTCCGACAAGGCAGCTGCTAATTTCTCTGATCGATCCCTGCTGAAGAACTTGGGCCACTGGCTCGGCATGATCACCCTGGCTAAAAACAAACCCATTCTTTACACTGTGAGTGCTTTACATCAGTGTCTGTGTGTCTATAGGGTATATTTTTTTTTTAGTTTTTATCATTTGACAAACTTTGTTAACCTTGATGATGCTATGTGGCGTTGTAGGATTTGGAGTTGAAATCTCTTTTACTGGAGGCTTATGTGAAAGGCCAGCAAGAGCTGCTATATGTGGTCCCTTTTGTGGCAAAGGTCCTGGAGTCCAGTCTGCGTAGTGTGGTATTTATCTTTTGATATTTCTGTATGTTCATTAGCTTTGTGTGGTGGATGATAAGGCTGTTTAAGGAATTCAAAAATCAAGGGCATGGTGTTACATAAATTAAATAAATTACGCTATCCAAGTTTAATTTTGTTTGAGGAGAAAAAGAAATGGCATACACCAAGTCCTGACTACCAAAAACTCGTGTCACATTCGTACAAATCATGGAAGTAGCTCACATCTATCGCACAAAAAAAAAAAAAAAGACACTGCAGTGCACCAGATACCAATACTTACAATTGTATTTTGGTATACAATAATATTTCAGTGTGAAAATCAACAAAAGTAGAAAGACAATTTAAAACAACTTTCATTTTACTGTCACATGTTTTAAAAAGGCTTACATGCAGTTACAGTTTTTGGCCACGTGATGGCAGTGTGGGGAAGGGGGACGGATGCTTATATTTAGTCAAGTGGATTGGTTTGCTTTACATTGTATATTCATGTCGACGTCGTATAAGTCTCGCTGTTTTGGACTTAAACAAATCCGACTTACGAACGTGCTCGCAGGAATGAAACTTTGTCCTTTTTAAAAAATGTACATGTCTTCTAGACATTTCACAACCTTAATTGTTTTATTAATGATATGCAGTTAAATAGCCAAAAATAAAACGGCTAGTCAACTGGAAAACACCATGTCTTTTCTCCTTAAGACTTTCCCATGATAAAGAACTTCTTTAACTGTTACCAAACATTAAACTAGAGACTCTCCTTCCATAAATATTAAATAGACCTTTCTATACAGTAGCAGGAGCTAATTTTTTTTCCTCCTTCCCTTCAGACAGCTTGCTTAATCTAAAAAAAACTTTGTGTTAAGGTTTTCAGACCCCAGAACCCTTGGACCATGGCCATCATGAACGTTTTGGCCGAGCTGCATCAGGAGCATGATCTGAAGGTCTGTAAATCATGAGGCAGATGTACATCAAGAGCATTATCGTTTCATTTGCAGATTCAAAACTCTAATGCTAATAATTTCCTGCTCTTACACCACAGCTGAACCTGAAGTTTGAGATTGAGGTGCTATGTAAGAACCTGTCTCTGGACATTAATGACCTGAAACCTGGGAACCTGCTGAAAGACAAGGAGAAGCTGAAAAATCTTGAGGAGCAGCTGTCTGCACCAAAGAAGGAAACAAAGCCGCCTGAAGAAATGCTGCCCGTAGTCACTTCAGGTACAAAGGGTGCCACACCTTATTAGCACTTGTGCCTGTTCAAGCAGAACTAAACTTGAGTTTAAACAGTCATAAGTGTTAAAAAAAAATGTACAGCGCCATCTGTTGAATTTTTAGGCATTTGGTTGACGCCCTTATCCAGAGCGACTTGCATTTTAATCTCTTTTATACGTTTGAGCAGTTGAGGGTTAATGCACAACAAGGACAACTTTAAGATGAACTAATAATTTTTTTTTTTATTAATTCTTTTCAAAATAAGGGCGTTTTCCATTTAAAATTAGCATATCTCATTTTGCCGATTGCGATGAAACAAACCCCATGTGTTGCCTCAAGCTCTGCCAAATACACCTGTAAAACCTCCATTAAAGTTCGTTCAGAAGATTTTACGCAGTGCGTGCACAGACTGACAATGGCTCCTAAAACCATCTTGATGTGTTCCATTGCTTCTCTTGCCAGATTATCAATGTTCACACGGCAACTTTACAGTTTTATTTTATATATATATTTGTGTGTGTAGATTACTAATAGTCTTAATAGGTTTTTGTTTATTTTTTATTGGTTTAATTTGGTTATGGGCTAAACTTGCCCTCTGCATGCTTGATTCAAGATTAAAAAATTTTGCCCTCTCCCTTCATAGCTGCTCCTTCAGTTCCTGCTGCCACAGCGACCACAGCCACCACAGGGCCGCCTACACCACAGTTCAGCTACCATGACATCAATGTGTATGCACTAGCAGGCCTGGCCCCGCACATTAACATCAACAGCAATGTAAGTACATTATATTTATTGATCAAAGGGCGCAATTTATCTGGGAGTTTTGAGATGACCCAGAGGAACGTTTACGGTTTGTTTCAACATTGCGGGTTCAGGGCAACTCTTGTGCATCCATGAAATATGATTTCATAACTTATTAAATAAGAATCCCTCTCATCTTTAACCTGTTGCTGTTTTTCTTCTGTATCCTCGAGCAGATCCCGTTGCTGCAGGCACACCCGCAGTTGAAGCAGTGCGTGAGGCAAGCGATTGAACGCGCCGTGCAGGAGCTCGTTCACCCCGTGGTGGATCGCTCGATCAAGATCGCCATGACCACGTGCGAACAGATCGTCAGGAAGGACTTTGCTCTCGACTCTGAAGAATCGCACATGCGCGTGGCTGCTCATCACATGATGCGCAATCTGACTGCCGGAATGGCCATGATCACCTGCAGAGAGCCACTCATTAATAACATCACCGCCAATCTGAAAAACACATTCACTGCTGCCCTAAGGGTACACTTTTAAAAAAAAAATATATATATTTTTTTTTTCTCCTTCTGTTTTAACTTTTACATAATTAGTTATACAACAGTTGCAGTTATACAACATACTGTTTCTTTTCTTGAGGCTGTGTGTAACTCTGACACTGTTGTACAGGCTCCGACGCCCCAGCAGAGGGAAATGATGGATGAGGCGGCTAACCGCATCGCTCAGGATAACTGCGAGCTGGCCTGCTGCTTTATTCAGAAGACTGCTGTGGAGAAAGCTGGACCAGAAATGGACAAAAGATTGGCCACTGTAAACTTTTTTTTTTTCGCCCTCAGTTAGCTTCAAATGTGTATTTTTGTGTTTGCTGTGGCTCCAAACATTTTAACCTGTTTGTGTGTTCTCTGTAGGAGTTTGAACTGAGGAAACACGCTCGTCAGGAGGGCCGACGCTACTGCGACCCCATGGTGCTCACCTACCAAGCAGAGCGCATGCCGGAGCAGATCCGCCTTAAGGTGGTGTAACAAGTGTACCGAGTCAAAACTTGTATGTCACTATTTGCTCGGTGACCAGTAAAGATCATATTTATCTAAACCTTCCTTTGTTTCTGCAGGTGGGCGGCGTGGATCCCAAGCAGCTGGCCGTTTATGAGGAGTTTGCCCGCAACGTGCCAGGCTTCCTGCCCAGCAATGATCTTTCTCAGCCAACTGGATTCCTGGCTCAGCCTATGAAGGTGTGAATGTCAGCCTTTTTTTTTTTTTTTTTTGTGGAGGTAAATATGACCAATATGTTACAGCTTTTAAATCCTCATGTTCCTTCTGCGCATTAGCAGCAGCAGGCGTGGCCTACGGATGACATGGCTCATATCTACGATAAATGCATCTCTGACCTGGAACAGCACCTTCATGCCATCCCTCCAGCTTTGGCCATGAACCCACAAGCCCAGGCCCTACGCAGCCTGCTAGAGGCTGTAGTGATGGCACGGAATTCCCGCGATGGCATCACTGCACTGGGCCTGCTACAGAAGGTAAGCTGAGTCAAAAGTTGAGGCTTTAAGGGGGGGAAGAGTTTTCCCCCACAAATCTTGTGTGTTCTCATTTTAATCTTTTTTTTTTTTTTTTTTTTAATTTCGTCTCTCCAGGCTGTTGAAGGTCTGTTGGATGCCACAAGCGGTGCAGATGCTGAACTGCTGTTAAGCTACAGAGAGTGCCACCTGCTGGTGCTGAAAGCGCTGCAGGACAGCCGTGCTTACGGGTCCCAGTGGTGCAACAAGCAAATCACCAGGTTTGTTGTAAACACGTGAACCTTTGTATAATATCATAATTCTGACTATACAAGTGTAGTTGTAAAGTATTAGTGACTTTAACAAAACATATACAAACACTTTTTTAAAAATTTAATTTATTCCCTATATTTTCTCTATGTTTTTAAAATTAATTGGCAGCTAAACAAATCTACTATCTTACTATCTGTTTACTTGGATATGCTGCTAGACCATGTTTAGAAATATAGATCAGACGTGATTAAGCTTCAGCTGGCCCTAAAAAAGTGATTAGGAGATGAAATTGCATGAGCTCGTAAAGATTCTAAAAATGTCTCATTAAACACGCTGTTTAATGTTACAGGTGCCTGATCGAGTGCCGTGATGAGTACAAGTACAATGTGGAGGCAGTGGAGCTTTTGATCAGAAATCACCTGGTCAACATGCAGCAGTATGACCTGCACCTTGCACAGGTATGGTTCATTTATGCATCTCCTCTTCTGTGAAATTAAACTGGTATTGTTGGTGTATCTAAATAGCTGTCTCTTATGTTTTTAATTTCTTTTTTTTTTTCCAGTCAATGGAGAATGGCCTGCACTACATGGCAGTGGCGTTCGCTATGCAGCTGGTGAAACTGTTGCTTGTGGATGAGCGCAGCGTGAGCCACATCACTGAAGCTGACCTGTTCCACACCATCGAGACTCTGATGAGGACCTGTGCACACTCCAGAGCCAGCGCACCTGAAGGGTTAGAACTCTCACTTCTAGATCTAATTATAATTAAGGGATCATATAAAATCTGAGATTTTCTTTTGTTTTTAAAAATGATTCAGTCCACACTACATACGTTTTAAAAATATCTTTATTTACATGAAAATGCAAAACGTGCTGTTAGGAGCGTCCCAAATTAACAGGGGGTCAATCAGAAGCCTAGACAAAAATGACCTGTTGCGCTTTGTAGAAGTTTGACGGGTCTCGTCCGAAAACGCCATGGCTGTCTGACGATACACAGACCCCGCAGAGTTTTGTACAGTATGTAGCAGCAGTGAGCTTAGTTGTACATTCAGGCCCCTCTGTTTATTAACATGTGTAAGTAACTGCACGTGTATGTACACACATGTAAAAAGTTCAGTATGCACTGTTAACACAGTAATAGTAATAAAATATTACATCATCGGCACAAGGTGATGTTACAATAAGCCAAAATCTCCGTTTCCCCGTGTACACACATCACCACTGAAAACAGAGTTTTGGAAAATCTTCACTTTGGATTAAGTTTTTCAAAAGCTCCGTTTTCAACGACCAGAACTAAGTTTGCGTGTGGACGAAAGACAGAAAAAAAAACAAAAAAAAAACACAGAAATATCCGTTTTTAAAAATACTCGACTACGTGTGGACATGGCCTTAGAGACTGTGAGAAAGCTTGCATTCGCTTGAAATTTTGCCACCAGCAGTATTTGTCTCGGAAAAGGGTTGTTTGGTGTCAGAAGTGGACACTTGCAGATAGGATCCAGCGTTTGCTGTTTAAACTGTTAAACTCATGAAGGTTTAACCCCTCTCCCTTTTCTAGACTGCCCCAGCTGATGGATGTTGTTCGCTCCAATTATGAGGCCATGATCGACCGTCACCACGGAGGACCCAACTTCATGATGCACTCTGGGATCTCTCAAGCGTCAGAGTACGATGATCCTCCAGGCCTGCGTGAGAAAGCGGAGTATCTGCTGAGAGAGTGGGTTAATTTGTACCACTCAGCTGCTGCTGGCAGGGACAGCACCAAAGCCTTCTCAGCATTTGTGGGCCAGGTTCAAGTCGTTTATTTTTTGTGATGTTTTGTCAAGCAGTTATTTAAACATTTGAGTTTTTGAAACTCATTCTTTTTACGTTTCCATTCCCAGATGCATCAGCAGGGCATTCTAAAGACAGACGACCTCATCACTCGTTTCTTCCGGCTGTGCACGGAGATGTGCGTTGAAATAAGCTACCGCGCTCAGGCTGAGCAGCAGCACAACCCGGCCGCCAACGCCGCCATCATCCGCGCCAAATGCTACCACAACCTGGACGCCTTCGTCCGCCTCATCGCCCTGCTCGTCAAACACTCCGGAGAGGCCACAAATACGGTCACCAAGATCAACCTGTTAAACAAGGTGCGAGAGGAAAGATTAAAGAACATGACTCGTCTCCAGCAACTGTTTATTCTAATAAGATCAATGAATTAGAATACAGTATTCTATTTAAAAATTAGTAATATTGAATTTTTTATTTATTTTTTGCTGTTATCCAAAATCATCAATAATAAAAGAAATAAACACTTGAAATATCAGTCTGTATAATAAATCTATATAATGCATTTAATTAAATAAGAAATTAACTTTTTGATATTCTAATTTATTGAAATGCACCTTAAGAATGATTAAAAGCAAATAAATTTGATTGTTTTTCTGATTTTGACTGACTTTCTTTTTGTGTGCGCGTGCACAGGTGTTGGGCATCGTCGTGGGCGTGCTCATTCAGGACCATGACGTGAGGCAGGCAGATTTCCAGCAGCTGCCATACCACCGCATTTTCATCATGCTGCTGCTGGAGCTTAACGCCCCTGAACATGTGCTGGAGACCATCAACTTCCAGACCCTCACTGCCTTCTGGTAATTTCTTAGTGCAATGTTCTTAAAATCGTCACGTTGTGGTGGTGGTGGTGTAGTACCGTTTTGAATCTGTGCAACCTTCTGGTTCATTTTGTACCTTGCTTTCAACTGCTGACTTGTTTATACGCTTACATGCGTACCTTGGGTATATCTAGAAAATATTTGCTCAATGTCCAAAAGGGAGTCTCTGTCCTGCAGAAAATTGACAATTTCATGAAATGGCGATTGTTTGGGATCAAATTGTGAATTATTTTCATCCATATTCATAGGCTCCATCATGTATTAAAACTGACCTACAATATACTAGAGCATAAAGATCTGTATACACACTGTAAAATAAACGGATTCCTAATTACTATTCCACCTGTCTGTGCTGTCTGCTATATTTATAAACTTTTTTTTCATAGTTTAATTGTTACATTTATTTTGTTTTTATTCAAGCAACACATTTCACATCCTGAGGCCAACTAAAGCCCCTGGCTTTGTCTACGCCTGGCTGGAGCTCATCTCTCATCGAATCTTTATAGCCAGGATGCTGGCACACACACCACAGCAGAAGGTAGGCAGTTGCTGAATGTACAAAACATGCAGTCTGTCGTATAGTATTAGTATCCAAGTCTTTAATTATATCCGTTTGAATTATATCATGTCTGGCTGCAGGGATGGCCCATGTACGCTCAACTGCTGATCGACTTGTTCAAGTTCCTGGCCCCCTTCCTGAGGAATGTCGAGCTTAACAAACCTATGCAAATCCTCTATAAGGTATAAAAGTTTTTAATACTGTTGTAATAATTCTTGAAACAGTCCTTAGCAGATGCAAGGTCGTTGCTGTATTTTGAGACAATCTGGATGTTGTAAATCTTTTCAGGGCACCTTGCGGGTACTTCTGGTCCTGCTGCACGACTTCCCAGAGTTCCTGTGTGATTATCACTACGGCTTCTGTGACGTGATTCCACCCAACTGCATCCAGCTGAGAAACCTGATCCTGAGTGCCTTCCCCCGAAACATGAGGCTTCCGGACCCCTTCACTCCCAACCTCAAGGTATCACGTCCATGTCATTCAATGCAAAAAAGAGATCAGAATCAGAGTGATGCTTTTTCCTTTGAGGCCACCTGCCAAGCTTTATGCAATTTAGGTAGAGAAACTGCTTTTTTTTTTTTTTTTTTGCTGAGTAAAATGGAACATTTTAATAAAGTTATTACTGTAAAGTAAAAATAAATCTGACACAGGCTTGCATGACTCTCAATCCAACATGCATTTTATTTCAAACGTGATTGTGCGTGACCTACATCACAGTAATCGCCAAGCATGTAACGGCTCACCACAACTAATGTACTATAATATACAGCAGCCCTGTGGACGTAAATGCACAAGAGGTTCAGTCTTGTACAAGCGATCTAATGAAGGATACAAATATGTTGATAATGTGGATGCAGCACTTATTCATTTATTAATTTAGTTCAGGTCTTGCTGTTAATGTTGTGTGGGTCTTCTTTACCCAGGTGGACATGCTGAGTGAGATTAACATCGCTCCACGCATTCTCACCAACTTCACCGGTGTGATGCCCTCTCAGTTTAAGAAGGATCTGGACTCGTACCTGAAGACTCGCTCGCCAGTCACTTTTCTCTCCGAGCTACGCAGCAACTTGCAGGTAGGTCTAAATTATGTCTGACTTTTGTGCATCACATGAAGGGGTCACTTTATCGAGTTTTGCCTTTGTTTAAAGCTGGGTTTAATTATAAGGTGACATGGAAACAAGTGTGGTGTGAGTGGAGGGAAACTTCTAGGACATAACTGGAGAAAGGACACTGTTTATATACATCACACACCCTGGTCATTAGAATAATGTATAATCAAACTCCAGTGTTACCCAAACGAGCATGGATCCCTTTTAAATCTGGCTTCTTCCTCATAACATCTAAGGGAGTGTTTCCTTCCCACAGTCACCTCCGGCTTGCTTACTATGGATGATTTTGTCTAACATGTCGGCCTTTTTGCACTATTTTTGTTTATTTTCTGTGAAGTTCTTTTAAAACAATGTTCATTAACAGCGCTATATGAATAAAATTTTATTGAACTCCAGTTAGCGTCACCTCACAAGGGTTTGAGAAAAATTTACCTTTGTTGAAACGAGACTTCAAATGTGCCGTTATACAATCAGTGTAGCAGTGGTCAAATGTGTTTTGTAACATGGGAGAGGGAGTGTAAGGGATTCACCTCAGCTCCTTATATAACATACGCCGACTCTTGTGTTTTTAATATGATATTGTTTTTGCCTCAGGTGTCCAACGAGCCGGGAAACCGTTACAACATCCAGCTGATCAACGCTCTGGTGCTGTACGTAGGCACGCAGGCCATCGCCCACATCCACAACAAGGGCAGCACACCCTCCATGAGCACCATCACCCACTCGGCACACATGGACATCTTCCAAAACCTCGCCGTGGACCTGGACACCGAGGGTGAGCCCTTTAAAAAATGTAGCCGAGATCCAAATTTTAAATTAGATGAAGCCAAACTGTGCATGTACATATGAATTTTAATGCTTGTTTTTGTCCGTCTCATTTTTATTAATTTTTTTCCTTTTTCCCTGTCCTTCATTCAGGCCGCTACCTGTTCCTGAACGCGATAGCCAATCAGCTGCGTTACCCGAACAGCCACACGCACTACTTCAGCTGCACCATGCTCTACCTGTTCGCCGAAGCCAACGCAGAGGCCATTCAGGAGCAGATCACTCGGTAGGACTTTTTTATTTTAATTTATTTTAAACACACAATCTAAGTTTCATGGGCTTCTGCCAGCATCAGAAAAATCAGACTGTTCCATTTTATGATCTCTGACTCAAATGTTACCATTGCTCATGCATGTTTTGTGGCATAGTGTACTACTGGAGAGACTGATCGTGAACAGGCCGCACCCCTGGGGACTCCTCATTACCTTCATCGAGCTGATCAAGAATCCTGCCTTTAAATTCTGGAGCCACGACTTTGTGCACTGCGCACCGGAGATCGAGAAGTGAGTTGATGTGTTTTTTTTTAAATAATGTATGTGATTTTATTTATTTATTTGTTTTAACACAACTGTGTCTCTCTGTGCAGGCTGTTCCAGTCTGTGGCTCAGTGCTGCATGGGACAGAAACAGGCCCAGCAGGTGATGGAGGGTACCGGTGCCACTTAGGCTGCAGGGAACCACCCTTCCTGCACTCCAGCGAGAGATACGGCCCTCTCCAGTCTTCCCTTCAGCCCTCCACCGACTCCCTGCTCCTTAATCCGTTCATCTCATTTCATCTCAGCCAGCACTGGACTACGATCACCTTTTAAAAACAACAACAAAAAAAAAAACAGGGACTGCTGCTGCTCGCCCACACGCTCAAACTATTTAGGGATTATTAGCAAACAGAGGGAGGGGGAGGGGACTGTTAAACAGTCTGTAAACGAACTTCATTGTAAATATTTAGATAAGGGGACGAGCAGATTTTGTGTAGCCTTTCCCTCTTGCAATCCAAAGCTGAGCTCTGACAACAAGCATGAACACATGCTTTAATTTTTTTTTTTTTTTTCTGGTGCACTCAGATATTTCTTTGTCCTCCCCAAGCTTCCTTGCTTTCATATTTTTTTTTTCCTCTTGTTTAAGACTGATTTTGTTTGGAAGCCTAATTCTAACAGTGTACACAGAAGGCTGTCTTTTTAATTTTTTTCAGATATATATATTTTTTTTGTTTTGAAGGGAGATCTATCAGCGTGGAGAGCCGATGGGGCTCGGCACACGTTGCTGTCCTAGAGTGCAGCCGCACTTTTTGGAGTCACTGGTTTTTGCACCGGTTAAGACCGTGGGTAGGAGGTTCTCCCTGGCACTTGTAAAATTGTGGAAATATTCAGAAATTTGATGGTAATTTGAATCTTTACAGTTTGTACAAAGATCCAAATTGCAGAACACAAAGGAGGACCAATACAGCCCATTTTGTAAGGATTTTGAATGTTTTGTAAATGTATTGGTCCGCGTGTTGTATTTTGTAGTTATTTCTAGTTGCCTTTAGTTCTTGCTACTTATTTCCTGTATGTATGCATTCTGTAGTTGGCTGCATTAAACACTTGATCTGCAGACTGCCGAGTGTGTATCTTGATCTGGTTTTGGTTTTTCAAGCTAATGAAGGCTGAAGCGAACGTGTTTACTCGACTTTTCAGTATATGATGATTTTTTTTTTTATCCAGCCCTTTGATGAAACCAGCCCTTTGATGGGATTTAAGCTACAGATCTATACTATATATTTCCTTTGAGAGGATGCTATTGTCACAAACATTTATAAAACTGTTTGCAACCAGAATAGTTCTGTAGATACAAGGATGATGTTGCTCTAATTCACTTGTCCTTTATTGCAGTGAACTGGTTCAATGTGTGGAGAACACTGGCCTCACCACCAGAATCTGTGTGCGTAAGGTTGGCATGTATGCCCCATGCTTTTGTGGGTTTCCTCTGGACACTCCCGGTTCCTCCCAAAGACATGCAGATTTAGGTAAATTGGTGTGGATGCACCACAGCACCTTGGTTGGCTGAAACACTAGGCAGGGAACACCCTGGGTAATCACCAGTTAGCCTTATTTGCATGTCTTTAGGAAGAAATCAGAGTGTTGAGTGGTTCAAACTAACAGGAAAAGCTTCTTAGAATGAGCAATACATCAAAACCTTGAGGTTGAATGGGAATCATGGGACTGGTCTTCTGCTGTTGTAGCTCATCCATTTCAAGGTTTGATGGTTTGTGCACTCTGAGATGCTTCTCTGCTCACTGTGACTTAAGTTACTGTATCCTTCCTGATAGGTTGAACCAATCTCATTTCCCACTCACCCCCACACCAATCTGTGTAAAGAATAGAAACTCTTGTGAGAAACCCTCAACCAGCATACTCCCAGAGTATTAGAGATCACACTTTGTTCATTCTGAAGTTTGATGTGAACGTTACCTGAAGCTCTCAGGCTGTAGTATCTGCATGAATATATATATATATTTTTTTACTTCTTAAGTTTGGGATCACTTTCTAACTCTATGGTCGTTCCTGATTTTTCTTTCTTTCCACACTGTAAAACAATACTAAAGGCGTTTATCTAAAATATACAATAATCTCTGAACAGGTGATATTGATGTTTCTGCTACTTCTCTGTAAATCATTGGCTCTAGTCTGAGGTGCTGTTTGTTAATTGGTGATTTCTGAGGCTGATGTGCGTGATACTAACGGGACATAATTGAATTAGTTGCTCCTAATGAAGTGGACCACGAGTGTAATGTAGTAGTATTGTATAATCAACAGATGAACTGATTGCTTTTTATGAATAGATCTAAACTTTATTTCATGGTCTTATTTTTTTTTCAATCTTTAAAATTAAAGTGTATATTTAAATGAAACTTTTATCCTTTTAGAGAGGGAGAAAAAAAAAGCATATTGAAAACTTCAAAACTAATTTATTGTGTATCCAGCTAAGGGTAGATAAGGGATGCAGAGGAATCATGTTCTTCACTTCTTGAGTTGTAAAGACGTGCAAATCTCATACATGTTTATCTTTATAATTTTACAAATCCACAAGGAGTAAAATGGTTCCATCTTGTTTAACAACTCAACAATGACACCATCATAGTTTGGGCTTTTATATATTTTATCCTTAAGTTTGCTTTAAAATGTTTAGATAGTAAATACAGGTATCTTACTTAACAGAATATGTAATTGATTAAGCTGTACATGTTTAAGCCCTGAGAAGATCCTAACAGAATTATTACACAACCTGTTACTATATTACTAAGTTGTACTGGTGTGTGTGAGCTGCTGAAGCTTCCTGAGGATGCTCTTCTGGCCGAGTCGGACGTCCAGCGCTCTCCTCTCTCTGTGGCTGAGTTTAGCCAGAGCTTTTGGTTCCTCCATCACCCTGAGATCCGACTCCACGTCCTCGGCGTACACGTTCAGCGTAAAGCCGGCAGCCGTGTGCAGCAGCCGTTTCCATTCGGGAGCCAACGTGGGAATCCCGTCAAAACTCAGAGCCTGGGCCGCTCTGGAATCCTCGTCTTCATCCTCGTCATCTTCCCAGCCTTCGTTCTCCTGGAAGACTTGAAATTCCTCTCTGCTCATGCAGATCACCTGGAGAGAGATGTGCAGACATTAATGACGAGACTCAAGACTTGTGGTCTCTACATCACTTGTGCATCGAGTTACATTAGGCACTTTACCTTCAGCGTCATGTAGAGCTCTGTGTCTGTTAGCGAATCGTTCTTTCCAAAGACAAACACGCCCTTTTCCCCGACTATGTCCATATCGTGCAGCATTTTCCATTTGTCCACCAGGAGGCGCTGCTCAGCCTCATTTTGTGTCGCTTTGAAAAGGATCAAAAAGGGTCTAAGTAATAGGAGTCGAAACAACTTTAGAATATCTTAGGGAAATGATCTACGAGGCATGTTCAAGTCAAAACAGGACTTTTGATTGTACAAGATAACTGTTGACAGAGTAAAACTCTTTCTCTATATAATCTCCTGCTACACTAATGCACTTATCCCAGTGTTTCACTAGTGCTTGGACACCATCAAGGTAGAAAGATTTCTCAGTACACTAGAGTCATGACTGCCTGCTTCATTTATGTCTGAAACGCCGGCCTCCCAGGAACTCCTTTAATGGCCCAAACTTTGGGAATATCTCGAATCGAGGTCAGGACTGTACGGGGGACGGGGCAATAACTCCCAGCCGAGTTCCTGTAACATGCAAGTGTACAGTTCACACACACAGATGTGTCTCTTCTGCAGGTTGGTGAGGAGTTATCTGTCGATTTTTAAGGATCAGGCGTTCCATTCGCTGAATGTTCACGTGAACGTCATTTAAATGGTGCAAACATTTTAAATGAGTCTGTAAATGTTTTTATTGCTATGAGGCCTCATTTAGGTGTCGATGCTCCCCCACCCAACAGTTTCACCAAAAGCGTCATTCAAGGACTCATTAAACTCCCATTTAGTGAACAATTTTCATGTAGCAACAAGGTTGTAACATCGCTCCAATCCCAAGTGTACTTCACAGGGTGCTCCCTGCTCCGTTTGGATTCGCAACACCCTGCAAAGTCAACAGTGCGTTACCATGGTAACAAACCTCTCGGATACCCGTCACTGTTACCGGCAAAATTTCTCTACGGACATTACATATTGAATATTTATTGAAACGAAATCTGACATTATAAAACATGTACTATTTAAACGTAGATAAATTATTGATTATAATTGATTAAGGATGTACGGGGATTTACTTTTATTTTATTGATTACTAGCCTGCATAATACTAAATTAAATTTTGTGTGTCCTTTTAATATGTCGTCCTCGATAATAAATATATAAACACTTTTTCAAACTCTATTTTTTTTTTTTTTTCATGCTCCAGCGAGACGCAATGACTGATGGGACATTTCTCATTCCCTTTTCCGGTGAAGTCGTTCCCCAAACCGTTCGCTGTTCCCTTTGAAGTGAACATTTTCGCTCCCCGAGGTTTGGAATCACACTTAACATGGCTGAACACCCTCTCAAGTGCACTTCGCAGAGTGTACTTCAGGCCATTTGGAACGCACCTTGTGTGCATTTATTTTTTTTCTTCATATATTATATAAAAAGTAAATGTCAAGTTGATTGTAAAATACAGAAACAAGTTTTACTGAATCTTAACTTCTGAATTTAAGAACGAACGTCTCCAGTATAATGACTCGGTCATGTGATTCCTGCAAGCGCGAGGCTTCGTTTGTTGTTGGTCATGTGACTCTCAAAGAACCGACACGCTTTGAAGTGTGGCTTATTTGGACACGCCCCCTAGTGCTCGCTACAAGCTTCGGAGCTTCTATCATACATACACGCCCACTTACGAAAGTAAGTACACCCCTCTAATTTCAGCAGTACATCATCTTCTCAATGGACGTTACTATAGAAATAGATATACTTTAGAGTCGTCGATGTGCAGCTTGTATAACAGTATAGATTCACTGTCTTCTGAAAAAACCTCAACATACAGCCATTATTGTCAAAATAATAGCTGGCAACTAAAGTGAGTACACCCAGTGTGATAACAGCTGTACATCTTTAACCATGCAAAGTCACAAGACCGGTTCATCATGTTCATGTGTTCGTCAGTGGCCGAGTATGTCTCCAGACCTGAACCCTACTGAGCACCTGTGGGACATAGTCCTCAAGCGGAGGGTGGCGGAGCACCATGTGTCTAACATACTTTGGACACCGTTTTGACTTGTTCACTTAGCATGTACTTATTTTCGTTGCCAGTTATTTAGGCAATAAGGTTGAATTATTGTTATTGACGTTTCTAAAGTAGATCCAAGTCCCATTTCTACAGTACTGTCCCTTAGGATCATATAATAAAGTGGTTGTTAAAAGGTGAGGGGTGTACTTACTTTGGTGAGATACTGTATGTATATATTGAATCGAGTTATTGAGTGATCTGATGGTGTTGGGGTGGAGAGGCACCTTGCTGAGCCGCTTTATACACGGCGGTCATCTGGACGTCGGCCGTGTCGTTGGTGTTGGTGGGAAAAGGCTCGGTGAAGCCGTACATGTGCAGGAGCTGCCAGTTGGCCATCTGACCATAGGTGTTGAAGATCTCCTCAGCTTTTTTAATGGGCCGCACCGCCACCATCTTTAAACACTCCTACAGGGGAGAAGAAAGTTGTGATTTTTTTTTTTGTGATCAAATGTTATTTTCACTGATCTCTGAACACATGAAGTGTACATCGGGCTTACTGGTGTGTACTCTAAGTTGGCGTTGTGATTAGACACATGGTTGAGCATGTCTGCCATTGGCACCATCATCGGAGGATTGGGATCTTCATCCTCATCTTCATTCGGCTCCTGGAAGCTGAAGCGGAAAGACGAGGTTTGGAAGACATAACACGCAACCGTTCAACACAGGGGGGGTTTAATAATCATTATTATTATTATTATTATTATCATGATCATCAAAGGCTCACCTGTAGGCCATGACGAAAGCTACGAGACTCTGATAGAGCTTTAGAGTGTGGCGCTCGGGGTCCCATAGCTCCGGGTGCGAGAGCATGAAGGGCAAAACCGTGTCCTCATACTCCAGCTGGATGTTGGACAGGTCCGTGTCTACTGCCTCAGGAATGCCCGTCCCCTTCAACAGCTTCTCCCTCTCCTCCTTCAACCTTACAGACGGTACGAACATGGTAATGGCGTCCAATATCAATTCTTTGATATTTTCATACATTAATCTCAGATTTCTCAAGTGAGGGACGCAGTCACATGACGCTTTGTAAATTGATGAACTAACTTAAACACTTCAAGACAATTAGTCGCTTCTTTATCTCACACAGTGTTGCACAACATTTAGATAATATGCACAAACTATTTAAAGCTCTTTACCAAAACATGGGGTGATCCAGCTTCCTGAAATCGGGCCAGAGGGTTAGATAGGGCTTCCAGTGCGACCCGGCCGAGGTGTACTCGTACATCAACGCCAGGAGGAGTGGAACCCAGCCGGACGGGCTCTCCAAACGGTTCTCTTCTGAAAATAAAACCAATTAAGAACTCGGGTAAAACATCACCATTAAGACGAATCTGCAGAATCTCAGTAAAGTGCTTTACCTTCTTCAAGGACTTTTTTAGTTTTGGAAGTGCCAGGATGTAAAAGTGCACATCTGGGGATGGAGAAGAGGACATGGCCTTCCTCTATGTCTTCTTTAGCAAGCATGCCATAGGCTGCTACTGTGCCTTCTTTACTGAGGTACACCTGCAGAGATATAATATTTGTAGTTAGTATCAAGAAAAATTCACATCCCACATGCATTCTTGTTACCATATTCTAATGTCTATAAGCATACGTGGGGGTATTAAAAAAACCTCAAGATTAGTTTTGTAACACAGAAGCACAAGGCATGTTCATATGAATTTGTATGAATTTAAATCATCCTTCATGTTAAGGATCATTACCTGTGACGAAACTTAGGCCCAGTCTATCAATAGAGAATTCTACTGACAGATTTTAAAGCGTCCGAGGAAGAAAAAACAGAGCTAATCTTGAAACTTTTTGATACCCCTTTGTACTAAGAGCTTAGGACCGGCATCATATTCCTTCTGATACAAGTATGCTCTACTAATTTCCGCATTTATTAGGGTGTAAAATGTAATCTGACCAAATTTTGAATTTTGGATGGTAATGGCACGCGTGCTTCATTCTCAGCAAATTCTGATATTCGTTGGAACACAAGGTGAAACTGATGCTTCACACAGGAATCCAATAATCTGATATTACACATATTTTGTATTAATTTGTCAATAGATTACATGCAGCTCACACTTGGTTTAAGCCTAAAACATGTCCAGCTTGCCTTGTTGCTGAGGTTCAGACTGACTTCATCACACCACAGTAAGAAGCTGTTGAGTGACACATCCACACTGCAGTCTGAGCTTCCATCCTCCCTCTAAAACACACACAGTGACACTTAGATCAGAGCTTCCTGTCATTAAACACATCATAAGCAACATTCCAGGCCACTTTAACCCAAACCTGGTGTGTGTGTTTTACCTTTGGTCTTTTTGCATCTGTCGCCATGTTGTTAGAGGAAAATTAGGAACAAATAAATCTAAAACATTACTAACATGAAAACATATTTTAATTGCACTGAAAAGATTGAAATTGATGCTTAATTCGAATCAATAATCCACTCCATGTGAGTTTGAGCAGTCGCGTGTTAATGACGTCACGCCGTTTTCTTCTACAGCTTTGTGTTCATATGGATTACTGTTGTTTTAGCGCCATCTTCAGGCCAAGTATATATTTATGGCCACGTGCCTCCCAGAGGCGAGTATAAAGCATAATAATGTCCTTAAATCCTATTTAGCACCAATCCTGTGTTCTTTTAACATATACATTCTTTCTTATTACACTTCTACATGACTTCCAAAATATTATTAACACTGATATGTGGTTTCCTCTAATAACTTCAGGGCTCCTTTTTTGGTACGGAGCCCCTATAGGGACATGAATAGGAAAAAAAATCTGAGGGGAAAAAAGAGATATGGGTGAAAAAAAATCTGAGAACAAAAAAACTAAAAGAAAAAAAAAATGGACATGTGTGTAAATTTTGCGAGATCTCACAAAACCGGACTTCAGCATTACCAATTTAGTTCAACAGGTGGCAGTATTGCCAAACTTGATTCATGCCGGGAAGGGATGCGTTACCGATCCAGTCCACTGAGTGTCAGTAATGCACCTAAAAGCTGTCTGTCCACCGCTAAAAAACTTAAAGAAGAAGTCACCAGGCCAGTACTCGGATGAAGAGAAGTACTTCCTGAGTAGCTGAGTTTTACTTTCAGCTTGGCCTAAAATATAAAGACAGAAAAGTTCTCTGGAAGCGAGTTCTTAAGGCAGATAATCTGTTACAGCCAACCAAAAATATTACCAATATCACTGATTTCCAAAACTATAATCATATTTTTCATATATACAATCAAAACATTTGAAAAAGACATGTAAATTAAGTAAAATATAAAATAAATAGACTTGAAACTTCACTTAACCTTAATTTGGATTCCTTTTCCTTAAAAAAATAAAACTGAAAGTGACTCCCTTTTCTTCCTGCAACCGTCCTTGATAACATTCTTGGATCCCAGACGTGCAAGCAACTTAGACGTCATTCACTTTGGCTCGGTTCGCTCGCTCGTATGCTGAAAATTCTTTACATGCCAAGGCAAATTTCCTGCAAAATTTCAGTTCTTAAGGTAAAAATTCTTAAGGCAGGGCATTTATATGCTGAGGTTCCACTGTATGATTTTCACAGATTTCAGGATGTTGAACAAGGCAGATCTTACCCTCTACTGTATTTGATTAAAAATTATTTATTGTATAGTAATCTTAGTTTGTTGCATAATAGGTCGCAGATTAGATGGGTTAGCTATATGCCTTGAGAAGGCCTTAGACTTTCTATCACGTGTTAAAACAGAGATAGAGAAAGCTACAGGCACACTGAGTTCCCGCTTGTTCTGTAAACATTTGTGAATGTTACTGCTATCGTAGCGGGGACCCGACACACATCACTGAGAGCTGCTATCTGTTTGTTTTGTTTCACCAGGTCCAGATGGAGTTTGAGCCCTGGCGCTGTGGCAGAGGTCGGAGAGCTCTCACAGGAGGGGGACGGGCGAGCTGGGGCCACAGGCCTTGGTGGTGGTGGAGCCCACTGTTTTTTAGTTGGCATCTGTGGGCTTGCAGCAGAAGAGTGAAAGAGTTTGGTCCTAGTATACACCAGTTCCTCCATTTTCTGTGAGAAGCTTAGAAGTGGAGATGCTGGAGAGAGGGATAGTGTGTCTGGTGAGATGGATTCTGGCTCTGGTGTTTCCGGTGGCTTGTAGTAAATTGTCCTGAATTCCCTGGCTGTTTTCCAGAACGTTATCTTGGACCTGTTGTAGTATGTCACAGGCTGTCTGTAAGCTCTGTGGGTAGGACTGAGCTGAGATGTCCATGAGCAGTGGTTGTTTTGCCTGCGTAGTGTTATCAATGTCCTTGTGGGATTCTTTAACCACGTGATGACTCAAAAGCTGTCTGTGGTCGCTCAAACTTTGTCCAGGTGTGCATGTGCCATTTAGGTTGAGAGGATTGGCACATTCTGCTGAAGGATGATGGAGAAATTGATATTTTCCTTTAACACCCTTATACCAAGTTTGTGACCATCCACTTTAAACAGTTGTCTATGGCCTAGAAAAGATACAAGGTCATTAAAAGCCCAATGTTGTGATAATATACACGCTCATGATGAGGGTACGTCAACTTCTGACCATGACTGTACCTACCCAACCATAACAATTTTAAATAGAATTATATAATTTGTGACATGTACATGTTATTGAAAAAATGAAACGGGAATCAAGCAATATAGTCTTTTATACAAGTCAATAATATGACATATTTCTGGTAGTCTATTCAATGCGAATAGAAAGAAACCATTGTGAATACTCTAGCTGCCTAATTCTGAACTAAGTGGACTGTGGATCCACTGGGTAAATAATTGACCTGATTAGCAGTTTGAGTTTGCAATCAGTAAAAATTCTTGATATAGCAGGTACATGAATGTAATGTTTAGAGCAGCAGACAACAGTCATCATGTTGGGCTCCTTAGTTCTTTTTGGGTTTTGCATCTGCCTCTTTTACTTCTTAATCAGGGTCCAGAGACCAAAGAACTTCCCCCCCGGGCCACGACCCTTACCCATATTTGGCAACTTTTTTCAACTTAATATCAAAAATCCACTGAAAGACTTTGAAATGGTAAGCGATACTGTTGTAATGGTCGATAACTGTTGATTAGAAATTTCAAATGATTTTTTAAATATGTCTAATAAATAAATATTTGTCATTTTTTAGTTGGCTGAGCGTTATGGGAATGTTTATAGCCTCTATCTCGGGAGAAGTCCAGCTGTTGTACTTAACGGTTTGAAGACTATAAAAAAAGCTCTGGTCAGTAAATCTGCAGATTTTTCAGGACGCCCACAGAATTTGCTAGTCAGCCATATAAATGAAGGAAAAGGTAAAAAAGAAGAAAATAACTACCTTTACAACTACCGAATTAAAAAAGAATTAGATTTAGAGGTCTATTTTACATAGACATGAATGCTCTGACATAAATGTTACATCATTCTGATTACTGACTCTGACTCTGGTTACTGGTTTTAATACACTTAAAATGTAACAGGAGTTATAATGGTTGATTATGGTCCTGCATGGAAGGAGCATCGGCGTTTTGCTCTCATGACCCTAAGGAACTTTGGCATGGGGAAACAGTCTATGGAGAACAGGATTCTGGGAGAAATTGAACACCTTGTTGCAAAACTGGAGATCCATGCGGGTATCATGTTACTTTATATTTGTTGATGGTAGTTGCAATTTTTTCTTTAAGTCTACAAAGTAAAAACTTATTGGTGAAATCTAATTATCAATGTGTAGGAAGCGTCATGGATCCTGAGACTTTGTTCCATGATGCAGCATCAAATATCATCAACCTGGTGTTATCTGGCACTCGCTATGAATATGGTGGTGAAAGCCTTAAAAAATTTATTACATTATTTAATGAAGCTGCCAAGATTATTAATGGACCTTGGTTAATGGTGAGACATTATAATATCATTACCTGATTACTGACTGCATTATGACTGCCGCTTATTCTAAGTACATGCTTGAAGAAATAATAAAAAAAGTTACTAATTATTATGGAAAATATTCTATAATCTATCTTGTAGATCTATGATAATTTTCCCTTGGTGAGATCCCTGCCTCTTCCCTTTATGAAAATCTTTAAGAACAACCATTTACTTAAAGAAATCACAGCGACCATGATCAAAAACCACAAGACGACAAGAATACGTGGAGAGCCGAGAGACTTTGTCGACTGCTATCTGGATGAGCTTGATATGGTATGTGTTTGTGTGGGTATAAGGGTTATTCCGGTAATTTATTAAATGTCCATTATTTCATATTCAATTTAATGGTAGACCAGTGGTTAAGGCATTAGGCTACTAATTGGCAGGTTACAGGTTCAAGCCCGAGCATCACCAAGCTACAACTGTTGGGCCCCTGAGCAGAATGCTGACCTGTATAATGTGATAAAATGTAAATTGCTCTGGATAAGGTTATAACTCAAATATTAGGTGGTATCAATCCATGAAATCAGAATTTCATGTTTGCTCTTTGTTCTAACTTGCTGTCTGTAATGAAAACTCAGACGTGGTAACTTACATGGTCAGAATAGCACCATCTGCACAGCCTCAGAGGTATACAGACCACTGTCTTTTGGCACGCTGACTTATGAAGGTGCTCCCTGTGACTGTGCATCCAGACTTATTCTGCCATCTGTTGGCATGTTAAAAAAATAACTTTAAACTTTTTACTTCCACCTCGTACTGTAAATGTAGTTACATTTCATTTGTAGAGAGCTTTAACAGTAGACATTGTCACAAAGCATCTGTCGTTTTTATTAAAGTATTTCAGTTAAATAATAATAGACCAAACTTTCATTTATGTATTGTGGGCTGAGTAAATTCAGTGGTTTATGCAAAATCTCATTTAGTGTCCATGTAATGTGGATAAAAATGGAGTAATTAGCTCTGTACATGTACACTGCACAATGACAATAAAACTGAATCTAATCTAATCTAATTTATTCTAATCTAATCTATTATGGCCAAAGGTTCTTGTTATAGTAAAAAACTGAACACAGAACTAACTGGACTCTATATTTTCTTAACAGGTAAAAGAAGGATCATCATTTAATGAAGAACAATTGGAAATGTTCATTCTAAATTTGCATGAAGCTGGGATTGATACCATATCCAAGACCCTACTTACAACATTCCTCTACCTCATGGCTTATCCAGATATTCAGGGTTTACCCTTTCCTTCATTGCATTTTATTTTTAAGTCTTGTTGCATAGGCCTTAAAATGTTTAATTAATAGATTTAATTTGATTTATAATAGCAAGCATATTGTTTCTAGAGAGATGTCAGCAGGAGATTGATGAGGTTCTACTTGGAAAATCTGAGGTGTCTTTTGAGGACAGACATGATATGCCGTACACACAGGCTGTAATGCATGAGTCTCAGCGCATTGCCAACATTGTCCCTCTAAGTGTGTTCCACTCGACCACGAGAGATACTGAACTGATGGGCTACAGCATCCCAAAGGTTATGATTTTAAACACTCACTCTCACTCACTCATCATCTATACTTGACACTTTATCCTGTTAACAGCATTGTGGGGGCCTGGAGCCAATCCCAGGAAACTTAGGGCATGACAGAGGGTACACCCTCGAACAGGGTGCCAATCCATCGCAGGGCACACACACTCACAAACTCATTCACACAATACAGGGAATTTGTGGAAAACCAATCTGCATGTCTTTGGACTGTGGGAGAAAACCGTTCCCAGAGGAAACCCACCATTCATGGGGAGAACTTGCAAACTCCATGCACACAGAGGCGAGAATCGAACCAGGATTCAAATTCAGATCCACTAAGCTACCGTGCTGCCTGATTTCAAACTGTTGGTTAATTTACCTTCTGCTACCCATGTTGATGTTTTTCATTCACTTTTCACAGGGAACTATTATCATCCCAAACCTCTCCTCAGTGCTGAGGGAAAAAGGCCAGTGGAAGTTTCCTCATGAGTTCAACCCATCAAACTTCCTCAATAAACAAGGACAGTTTGAGAAGCCTGAGGCATTTATACCTTTTTCAGTTGGTGAGAGTTCAGTATTTTGTAAAGAATATTACAAAGACATCCAAAATTTGCTTTCAACAAGAGTAAACGTGTCAAGCTAATGTATGTCTATGTGTCCAGGGCCTCGTGCGTGTCTAGGTGAAGGTCTTGCTCGCATGGAGCTCTTCCTCATCTTAGTCTCCCTGCTGCGTCGCTTTAGGTTCATTTGGCCTGAGGATGCAGGAGAACCAGATTTAACTCCTGTATATGGAGTTACAATTGCCCCCAAACCATACAAGATGGGAATTAGACTGAGACAACCAGCTAGAGAGATCCAGAAATAGTCAGATATACTGTACTATATACTGACTAATTAGTTATGGTAAATTAAATAGTATTATATCACAATAACTGAAAAAAAAAGAAGAAGAATGTTGATGAATGATGAGCTTAGGTAAATGTTGTTTTGAACATTTGGAGTAGAGAATTAAAGCCTGTAGAGAATTAAGGCTATATTCTGGTTGTATTGTGGGTTGTAAGTGGCTCTTTGCAATACTTGCCTCAAGTTTAAACATTATGAAACCACAATACAAAATTATGTAAATAAATTATTTTACAGAGTATGTACAAGATATAACCAACAAACCCATTGCATGTCAAAAATATCATACCATATGTATATCATACTGTAATACTAAACATGACAGTTTAGCCTTGTCTACCTTAAACAGTCTTAGAACAAATTGTAAACTGTAATTTCTTTAAAAATGTAAAATTAAAAACAAAAATGTTGTATGGGTATGCACTATAAATTAAAAATGTTTGGAGCAGTGAACTAAAATAAATTGCTTAATAAAGTAAAATTTGAGAACCTGTGCTTGGGAGGAGTGGTATGATATAATGCTTGTGTGGACACTGATCGCTTCATTAATGGTAACTTGTTTTTTTGAGGCCATTTATGTAGATAACCTTTTCAATACTTTGTAGATGGTAAAGTTATTGCTTTTTTTTTATCCCTGTAATTGTGTGACAATAAATAGCAACAACAACTAACCAAAAATGGAAAGTTGTATGCACTGATGATAGATTTAAAATAAAATCTAAAAGCAAAACCTACAGTACAAGCAACACTAAGATAAGGGTTAACAGTTACAAATTAGTCAGGCAAATGTAAACAAATCTTTAGCGGGACTGACAGCTCAACTGACCAGTTACAACACAGCATGAGTCAAAGGCCAGATGTGAGAAATGCATTGTACCCTTTGTTGTGCATTTTTTTGTAAAGACAAAGTACTTACTTATATCATCTTACTCAATAGCAATCAAGTCTTTTAATTCTTTTATGTTTGCATGTACAGTATACCTCAGATTTGCTAATCTTAGGTTAATTATGGTCTCTGTAAATTTTTTTAAACCAGAATAAGATATTGTCCTAATCTACATTGTTTTGTTTTTAATTTTGTTACTTCAACTTGGTATATGTATGGGAAACACAGTCAATCAATCAATCATGGCATGTGAAGTGTTCTTTCTTGACCTTGCATTTAGTATTCATAAATATAAACATTTACCTTCCTTCCTATGGTGTGTTCACACATGTATTGTCATTGTGCACTCTTTTGTGAAATTTTGGTAGGCTGGTCACTTCTGAAAGGTTCACCACTGTTCCAAGTTTTCTCTATTTGTGGATAATGGCCGTATGGTTTGTCAAAGTCATAAAGTCTTAGAAATTGCTTTGTAACATTACAAATGTGATACACTGGTTTTGGCCCGCTAGTATAAAGTCCTGGGGCCTGATGTATAAACGTTGCGTACGCCCAAAATGGGCATAGAAATGTGCGTACGCATTTTTCCACGCACATATCGGGATTTATAAAAAATAAACTTGGCGTAAATAAGTGCGCACCGTAAGGATGCTCTTGACCGTGCGTACGCACTCTTTTAAAAGAGTATGTGTTTTGGCGACACCAACTGGCCCAAATAGCAATAACTATTTAAAATAGTCATCACCCAATTAATCAAATTGCATCAACCTGAATTATCATTATCAGCATTCTTAACCAAGTGCAAATACTTTGAATTTACTTTTTTTTAATAAATGGGCTATAAAAAGGTATGTGCGTATATAACATATCATCATAATAGATGCTCTTGCGCTGTTAGAAGACCTTGCTAATGACGCTCTACGGAGGGAGCGTGTTTTCAGAGACCGTGAAGATTTCCTTGCTCATGATGATGATTGGCTCATGAGCCGATTTCGATTCCCAAGAGCCATTCTCTTGGAATTGTGTTCTGAATTACGGCCAGTATTGGAAAGACCCTCGCGGAGAAACCGCACTGTGTGTTCAAGTACAAGTGGTGTTGTCTTTTTAAGTTATTTTTTATTTGCATATGAATAAACAGGAAAATCGACTGTTTTAATAAACGTATCTTAAATACAGCTGCATCTATTGCTAGATTTGTCACTTGGATATTTTAGGACTTTCCACTTCCGCGGAATTTAAATTGGTTGATTTAAATTATCCATAATAAAAAAGCAGAATTTTAAACAGACAAAAACTTATATAATGTGTAGATAAATCAATTACTTACCATCGTCACCGCAAATCACATCCGTATCACTTTGGAATTCTGGAAGAACTCCACTTAATCCTGTTTCCCCTATAATCGCGCCCACCCTTACATCAAAGGCTGAGAGGTCAGTGATTCCTTGACCACCACCAGTTGTTACAACACTGCGCCTGTGTGCACATATTCTTTTTTTTAACGACTACTTTTAAGTCTGACCATTTTTTTTTTTTGATCTCTTGGACTGTGCGAGGCACCGATGTAACAGCATTGACTGCTTCTGTTACTCGCTCCCATTCTACCATCTTTTTTTTATTTGAAATGCCCGCTGAGAGCCCACCAAATAAAACTTTTTTTCGGCCCTCCACCTCAGACAGCAGTACCTCCATCTCACAGTCGGTGAAGTTTCTTTTTTTTTGCTTTTCGTTTCTGTTTTTCCATTTTTAGCCAACAGATCAATGACAATTATCGGTCGTATTAATATGCAGGGAGATCATACATATTCAAAATAGGCGGTCTTAACCTCCAAATATGGTTATTTCAGGAGGAGATTGGGGTAAGCTATAAGCACGTGCACCTACGCACAATATTCAGATAATTGTGATTTATAAAGCGAACCTTGCGCAGGTTCTGGCGTACGTACGGTTTTATAAATCTGAAAACTTTTGTGCGTACGCAAATTCTGCCTTATGTGCGTACGCACATTTTAAGGATGAAATCTACGCAAAGTTTTATACATGAGGCCCCTGGTTTGCTGAGCGAAAATATCGGCTTTTCAACAGCAGACCAAAAGACACAACAGAAGGCATGTGCATTTTATATGTGGTGGCATCTTTACCAGCTGAAACCTCATGGTTGGGCGAGATGGCATACTTCCACTTAAATAAAAGAGAACACCTGGCCAGGAGGGATGCGAAGGACAAGAATCAACCTGGGGTTAAACTGGGGTTAAATGCTTATCTCACCCTGCAATTTGTTTTTAATAATGTCATTATGCTCCAATACATATTTATGAAGGAAGCCTCTTCACTTTTACATTGATCACAGCAGGAATCTAAAACTAGGCAGAAGTGAGAGAGCTCAACTGTTAAAAAATTCGCCCTACGTACAGCCCTAAACTGTAATAAAGAATGGCAAGTACATAAGATGGTTGAATTGACCAGCTTGAGTATGGAGAAAGCATGTATCACCTGATAATGTTAGATTTAGAGCTTTTTCCCAAGAAGTTTAATTTTACTTATTACACATTACTCATTCATTATTGACTCATTTGGTATAAGTCAGACTCACTGATTCACCATAAATATCAGATATTAGGCCTTTACGCAGTGGGTACAGCCATAGAAAAGTATCTATAATATTTGCATTAAGAGCCTCGTGGTAATTTGGTATTTAAGAGCTAATGAGGTGTCTAACTTCCAAATATCTGAAAATGTCAGATTTGGAGGTTAGGTTAAACCTTTCAGACAGCTGTTTAATTAATGCAAACTAATGATCAATAAGAAGAACTTTTGCAAACCCTTACTGTAACATTCTTAAAATATAAAGACAGGTAAAAGAGATGGTAAGAGACAATAGGGCTGGAGAGATGTGTAAGGGTTAACCCCTAGAGGGCGCCAAACGCCCAATGACTATGTTTATGTTTTTTGTTTCGTTTGAAGGGGACTCCATTTTCCATAAGGCAACTTGGGCAGGCGATGAGAGCACTCACCTGAACCGAGGTGACTCATTAGTTAGATTAGTGAGAGTATAAAAACCCTGCTTAAGTTATGTCTAGCGTCTAGCATTTGTTATGGTGAAATTAAAGTGGTCAGTTGTGACTTCATAGGATTTTGGTTGTGCTCATGATAGAAAGTGTTTTGTTTAAATTTTGTTTGTATTTTCAATAAAAGGATCAAGCCTGTAAACATTATCTCCACCTCTGCATTTATACCACAAATGCACAAAAAACCCAAACGTGACAAGAGAAAAGCCTTTAAAAAAACATTCTACGAGTCCATACTCTCATTATGCCTCATGAGTTTATCTGCAGATTAGTTTGGTTATAAAAAAAATGCGGGCAAAAGGTCAGACAACAAATGTTAGCCCTGTAATATAAACAGAAATTGGGCACCATCTCTTGTAGATCTTTGAAGGAGGGACTTGTTCAATCGAGGATGCTTAAAAATCCATAAGTTAAATTTTTGAAATGATTGAATCTAATGCATCAAAGGATTTGAAAATAAAAACAGTTGCAGATTGAAGCGATATAAAAACTTAGAATAATGACATTTTAATGAAATTAATTACTTTATACCACCAGGGACATTGCCAATAGTGCACATTGTTCCAAGTCCCTTTTTGTTTGATTCAGCAACCCAACAAAATTTTCTTTAAAAAGGTAATTATGTTTACTTGTTACTGTGATACTGTCATGGCGGAGATAGGACAGACGCAGATGCAGGGTTCCAAGAGAAATATATTTATTTATCTCTTTAAAAAAAACTTAACAAAAGCAAGAAACAAACTAAGGTTTAGCCCGTTCTGTCGCAGCTTCCCTCACTGGGTCTGCAGGCGGGCCGTGACTCTCCACAGTCTTTAACTATTCCGGCTGCTCCGGACCCCGTCCTGCAGACACTGTTACTCCTGGGGGAAGGGGACAGAGTCATCAGCATTCATACAGTCACAAACATGAAAGACACAGGTGCACAACGGTGAACAGACAAAGGGCTACGGGCTCGGCTGGTATATATAGAGACACACAGGGGTAGACACAGGTGAACTTGGTCTTGTGCTAATACAGATACAGGGGGACAAGTACACACGTAGACACACTAGGGGGTGACAAAGCTACTCTAGTAATCCGGAGACCCAGATCTCTTTCCCCCGAACTGAGGTGGTACCGATGTTACAGATACCAAGATAGGTAAACTGATTTTTTACTATCTTGAAAAGGAGGTTAGACATTTCTGTTGTTAGTGCTTCATTGTTTAGCAGAAGAAATTTACTTCTGTGCAAATAAGTAATGAGAGCAAACGTGGCAGGGAGGTAATTGGATCTGATATCTTTGCAACTTCTGAATGCGATTGCTATAACATTTACATTTACATTTACATTTAGGCATTTGGCAGACGCTCTTATCCAGAGCGACTTACAAAAAGTGCTTTAATGTTTACAACATTGGATACATACTTACACTGGGTTAACTAGGTTAATAACTAAGTACCATTAGTCCAACACATCTGAGTTTTTTTTTTTTTTTTTTTTTTTTTTTTTGGGGGGGGGGGGGGTTAGTCCAAATACTGGAGAAACAGATGCGTCTTGAGTCGTCGTTTAAAGATAGTCAAAGTCTCTGATGTACGGACATCTAGAGGAAGTTCATTCCACCACCTAGGTGCCAGAACAGAAAAGAGCCTGGATGAATGCCGCCCTCGATCCCTGAGAGATGGTGGGATGAGGCGAGCAGTGCTGGAGGATCGGAGGGAACGTGGTGCAGTTCGTGGTGTAATTAGCGCAGAGAGGTAAGTGGGTGCTGGGCCATTTTTAGCTTTGTAGGCAAGCATCAGTGTTTTGAATTTGATGCGGGCAGCTACAGGAAGCCAGTGCAGGGAGCGGAGGAGTGGGGTGGAGAAGGGTAAAGATCAATGGGCTCAGAGGAAACCCTTAATGAGTTCCCTGCTAATGGCTGAATGGTTGAGATTTATAAGAATTCACTAAAAAAATTGAAGCAATAGGGCTTGAAAATAATAATCTGAAGTGATAAAATTTGGTCCAAAATAGAAATTGTCTAAGATCCTTAATAAATGCTCCCATTCTACACTGTCAAAAGCTTTTTCCGCATCCAAAGAGAGGACACACTCGGGAATCCTATCTAACGGTGTATACAAGTTACTCATAAGGTGCCGAATAAAATTAAAATGGCGTTTTTTTTTAAAAGCAGTTTGGTCCTCAGAGATAATTGAAGTTAGAACATTCTCTCATCTGTGAGCCAACACTTTAGTATGGATTTTAACATCAACATTCATAAGAGACAAAACCAAAACTACCTGTAGTGCAAGGAATGAGGAGAATGATTAAGAAAATCAGCAGGGAACCTTGAAGGACCAGTTGGCAATCATGAGATAGATAAATTTATTTCCTCCTGTTATATGGGCTCTTCCGATTTTAATCTAAACTCAGGGGACAGTATTTGGATATTTTGTTGTCTTAGAAAATTTTAAACTAATCTTTGATCCTCTGGGAATTCAGAGGTATACCATCTAGAACAAAAATTCCTAAATGCATCATTCATATTATACTGACCAGTAGTGAGGCAACCATTCTTCATTCAGTCAATGTACAGGTAGGTGGTATAACCTGCTTGGCATTGTTGCCTGTCGCATCTCCTCCGGTGCCCATGGGTCAGCTGCAGGGTCTTCAGCTAGGATCCAGCATTCACCAACGTTTCGCTCCTTTAATCGCTAGAACGTCTCCTGGTGGCGGAGCAGTGACAGGGACGTCTACCTGTCACCCCCTGCAGCTGTTATTGGGGTTATTTGTTCTTTCCCTGTCCTTTCTCCTCAACCAGACCCAAAAGCTGTCTTTCTCTGCCTCTTCTGCCAGATCTTTTCAGGAGGCGTGTGGTTGACAGCCCCACATACCCTCGGCATCCCACCTCCACTGAGTAGATGGTGGTCTTTCAGCCGGCCTCCCTGCACTCCTCAGCCAGCTCGGAGTACTTGGCCTTCTTGCGCTCGAAGGCGGACTCAATCTCCCCTTCAGATGGGACGGTCAGCGCAATGAGGTGCACCGATCTTGCTTTGGTGGACCACACCCCAATATCAGGGTGGAGAGATGTAGTTGCTATCCCCTTGGGGAACCGCAGCTGTTTGTTGAGGTGAAACCCTCATGTTCCACTCTTGGTCGGGGGAAAAAGGCCTCGACCTCTCTCTTGGCCTGGTGTAACTTTGTCCTCCCTCCCTTCCGTGACGAAGCTGGCGCGGTCGTCTGATAGTGGTGGTCCTGTGCTGCCCTGTCGACGCTCCTCCAGCACCTCAGCCAGTTTTCTCAGGACCTGGTCATCGTGCCATCTGTAGCGCCCCTGGGAAAGTGTGATCTTGCAGCCTGACAAGATGTGTTGGAGACTTGCATTGGGCGCATTGCAGAGTGCGCAGCTTTCCTCATTCCCAAACCACTGGTTGAGGTGGCGAGGACAGGGAAGCATGTCGTAAGTTGCACGAATCAGAAAGCTGACCCTTGCCTGTGGGATCCTCCACAGATCCGACCAAATGATGTTCCGGCTGACGACTCCCTCCCTAGTCGTCCAGCCTCCTTGTCGGCCCTGTGACACGGTCTTGATCTTATAGCGCTCTTCCTCTGTCCTCGACACCTCTGCCGCCACCATCTCCTTCCTCTCCTTGCAGTTAGCCTTGGACCAGAACCGTGGCGCTTCTACCCATCCTAGCTGACCTGGACTCTGCTCATGATCTCCTGGTGTTGCAGCCTGCTGACAGCTTGGTCAAACCAACAGACTTGGGCATTCCACTTCCGGCCAGTGAAAACCATGGCGTTGGCATTCCTCACTGACTGGTCGGTGGATTCCCCTAGCTCAAGCACCAGCCTGGGCTTTTTTTGCTTGTAACCCAGACTGATGGACAGCTGTGGGAGCTGTAGTATGTTTTTAGAGGCCACATCACCCTCCTGAAGAGTGTAAACTAATAGCACCAAACCTTGTACTTCCCGGGGAGTTAGCTCCGATCGATCTTTCGCAGGCCATCTATGAGCTGTTTCATGACGGACCTCCCCATGTGCTTGTCTGACAGATCTGCGGTATACTGCCTTCCCAGGCTTCTGATGGGTTGTTCAGCCAGAAGAGGGATTTTCTCTCCCCCGATGGTGAAGATGATGTTGTCGTTTCTGATTCCCTCTCTGAGTGACAGGCTACGAGATTTGGAAGGTTTGATCTTCATTCTGGCCCATGACATCAACTCATCCACCCTTCCCAGTAGCCGGGATGTACATGCTGCTGTCTGAAGGAGGCTGGTTACTTCATCCTTGTAGCTCCTCACTGGGGGTAACCTCTGACCAGATGGTAATTTGATTCCTCCAACCACTTGTCTTGCTCCGATGAGGATTATCTCGAAGGCTGCCACAAACAAGATTAGAGAGATGGCACACCCCATTGCAATTCCCACCTCCTGCTGCCACCCGGTGGTGAAGTCTTGGAGGGCAAAGCACATCTGCAGATCATCGAAGTATAGCGCTACCAGATTCTTAATGCAAGGAGGCATGTGGAAGAACTCGTAGTTGATCAGCTGATGTGGGACTGAACCATATGCATTAGCGAGATAGAGCCAAACTACATGCAGGTCGGTCTTCTCCCGCTTGGCCTTCTGGATCTGGTCCCAGATCATTGTAGAGTGCTCTACGCACCCTGGGAAACCTGGAACCCCTGCTTTCTGGCAGCTGGTGTCAATATAGCCATTCTCTAGCCGGTTTCTTAGCCGGTCACTGCACTGCCTTTTGACATGCTGTTCCATTTGCTCCCTGGTGATTTCGAGCTTCCCGGACTTGTTTCTCTTCAGCAATTGCCTGGCATGTCTGAAGGGGTCCTTGAAGAAGCTGGCTCGCTCTTTCTGCTTTCGCTTGCTCCGCTTGCAGATGCGTTCCGGGTTAACATTTTCATGTATACATAAGGGTTAACATTTTCATGTATACATATATTTTTTAAGTGAATAAATGTTATAAATGTTCTCACATCTCTCCTAAAACTGTTTGTTTGTTTGTTTGTTTTGTGTATAAAATTCTAAACATTCTGGCTCATCCCTATTACTTGACTTTGTTAACCTTTGCTCAGAGTGCTTTATAAATTAGCTGTGATTATCTTCTGTAAGAGATTGTACTGTACACTTTTGTCATACTGCACTTGGGAAATCAGCTTTCTCTGTGAACGCAATAACACTAAGAGTTGCAGTACTTTTAAAAGTTTTAAAGACAAACTGAAAAAACTTCTAAAAGTCTCAACTTTGTAACCTTAAACTGCTTTTTATTTTTATAGATTATAAGCTGTTAACTGCTCTGGCTTTTAATGATGTTTATGTCTTTAAATTTGTATTGTTCTGTCATTGCGTCTTTTAATGTGACCTGCCAAGGGACTGCTCACGAAAAATTATCTCCAGGGGTGGACTGAGATTATAAAGTAGCCCTGGACTTCCTGACCCACAGCAGCCCACCACATCCCACATCATGATACATTGGCTCATTATTGTGGAGATTCATTTTTACCACTTACTAGTAGAAATAAATAAATAATGAAATACAGAAATAAATGCTATTTAAATATTATTTAAAGTATTGAACATATCACTGAACATATATTAGGTCATATTAGTAAAACAAAGAAACAAGGGGAAAGAAGATTAAAACAAACAACATATAAACTTACAAAGACAATATTTTAGCTAGTCAGGGGATCATCTTGAAGCAGTGTAAGATACCACTCATCAGTGTAAGCTGCAAGTGCAGCAGGGTCAGTGATGATGTACCAGTGCATGCCGATGATGACCAACACCTGTTGCCTTCTCTAACTGAGCAGAGTGAAAAGGATGCCAATCAAACTTAACAGGTAAGCTAGAATAAAATCAGTAGCTTCATTAGCTCGTGCTAGTAATTATTATGGTAGTCAATATTAATTCAAAATAATGTTTATCACATTAATGTTGAATTAATATTGACTAACAATTAAAATGATTAAATTGTTTACTAGCGCGAGCTAATGCTGCTACAGCTTATTTTTTCAGTTTGAGTTGAAAAACTCCCTGAGATGGTAATAGGAAAAACCTTGAAACAAACCTTGATAAGGTTTCCAACTTTCCGCGTGTCGGTCCTCGCACAGTCAAACCGCATAGGTGATACAGTGTTATAACAGCAGGAATAACAGAGGGGGGGAGGTAATCGGGGTAATCAGACTTTCACAGACACACACCAATTGAATGGGAATGGGATTGGGAATGACTGCTGTCTGGCTCATGGATTACATAAATTGTCTAAATAATGGATTACATTTTAAATGGCAGACCTAATGCTTTAGATTACTCGTTACATCAAAAAAGGAATCCAAGTACTCTGACGCGTTACACCCAACACTGCTCTGGTTGTAAAACATCAAATGACAACTTTAATGTTTAATATTATACATGGATCCTTACCAAATAAGTAAATAAATAAATGGTATTACCACTATGCTTAATAGTTGGCATATTGTTATTTAGGTTGACTACCTTACATTTAGGAGTAAAGCAGGCACTTCCTGTTTGTGTATCGTTGCCGTGAAAGTTTCACGTTTGTATCAGCATTTAAATTACATAGCTTTTCTGTTTTTACAATAATAATATTAATAGCAACAAAAAAATTTTACGTTTTTCATACTATTGGACTTTGCCTTTTTTCCATTTTTACGCTTTTTGGAGAATGTGCGAGTTTCTTTATCTAAGAACAACAAACGGAATTCAGCTCAGAACAACTAAACTCCAACTCAGGTACGATATAATGTCCACCATTCAGCTTGTTCAGTGTGTGCAGGATGTTTAGACATTCTTCCTCCGTCGTTAGTGGTAATTTTACTTGTAATAGGTGTGTGTTAGTGAGCACTCTGGCGGAGAAGTTATTAGCGTTAGAGGACCGCATCCAGACTTTAGAGAGGGTTAGAGAGCGTGAGAGCAATGTTATTTCTGTAGCAGAAAGTCTGGGTGCCGCAGGCGGTGATAACCAGCTCCCGACACTGGCATTAGAGCCCTTACAGCGGGGCGAAAGGGTGACGACTCTGCGGCATACTCGATCAGCCAAAGCTAACGCTAAGGCTAGCCCACCGGAGCACACCTCCTCTGAGCTTTACGTGTCCAACAGGTTTGCTCTCCTCAGTGATGCACCCACTGAGAAACCAGAAAGAGCTCTGGTTAAAGGAGACTCTATACTGAAACATGTAAAATTAGCTAGACCTTTAGGGGCGCCAGCGGCAGTGGTTAGGTGTATCCTGGGAGCCAGAGCAATGGATATAGCAGGTAATCATAGGGCTCTAGGAGAGCGCAGGTTCTCTAAGATAGTGGTACATGCTGGAGCTAATGATATACGCCTTCATCAGTCTTGAGATTAGCAAGGGTAACTTTACAGAGGTGTTTAGCGATGTCGGACGAAGTAATATACTCTGATCCCATCCCAATGAGACGTAGCGACATAGCTTACAGCAGGTTATGGTCGCTGAACTGCTGGATGTCCAAATGGTGCTCCGAAAACAACGTGGGCTTTATAGACAATTGGAAGACCTTTGAGGGCAAAGCTGACCTGTTAGGGCGGGACGGTGTCCATCCCACTCGGGAAGGTGCTGCTCTCATTTCTTGTAATATAGCTCATAGTCTCAGAAGAGGCCTAGTTAATTGGTGACAATCCAGAGCCCAGGCCAGGGAGCAGACAGGCTAAACCAACTGTCTGCTAGCTGCATAGAGTCGCCACTCAGGGTTCACTATATTGAAACTGTGTCTGTCCCCCGATGTAAACAAAAATGTAGAAAGACTCAGAAAGTCTGTTTTAGTAATTTAATTAACATAGATACCACAAACTCGGATCACACTGAATGCACAGCCGGCACCTCTGATCTGAAGCTAGGACTGTTAAATATTAGATCTCTCGCATCAAAAGCAGTTATTATTAATGAAATTATCACAGATCAGGAATTTGATATACTCTGTTTAACAGAAACCTGGATTAAACAGGACGAGTATGTAGCTCTAAATGAAGCTAGTCCTTCTGGATACAGCTACATACACAAGCCTCGGTTAACTGGTAGAGGAGGAGGCATCACAGTTATTTACAATATCTATCGTACAAAAACACGGACACAAATTTAATGCATTTAAAGTTCTCTATAGTAACATAAGAAGCGTAGCTACAAATATTAAGTCAGCTCAGTCGATTCCACTAATTGTCATTTACAGACCTTCAGGGCCGTATTCTGAATTTCTTTGTGAATTTGCAGATTTCCTCTCATTTCTGTAGACAAAGCGTTAATTGCTAGAGATTTTAATAGTCATTTTGAGAATACAGAAGACCCGCTGGGTAGAGCATTTATGTCCATACTGGACTTAGTAGGAGTAAATCAGTGTGTAGTAGGACCCACTCATAAAGCAGGTCACACTTTAAATTTTTATAATATCTTTCGCATTAAGCATAAGAAATTTATTCACAATTCCACTGTCTGATTTATATCATATCACTATTATGTCTTAATTAAAATTTTTTAAAGTGATAATGTATGTGCAGCACTACGCTACCGTACTAAACGTCCATTCACATCAAATACCACACAGAGCTTTAACAGTAATCTCCCAGAGTTATCAACTTCGATTGGATCACCGTCTGACCCCACATAACTCGATCAGGAGACGGAATATTTAGAGTCGACGTTCTGTTATACCTTAGATATTGTAGCTCCAGTTAAAAAAAAAATTATTAGAGATAAGAAACTCGCTCCCTGGTATAACGACCACACACGTACTATAAAACAGACAGCTTGGAAATTAGAACGTAAATAGCTTCAAACTAAATTGTACTTCAAATAGCATGGAGGCAGAGCATCCTGAATTATAGAAAAGCTCTTAGTGTAGCTAGATTAACGTATCTCTCCACTCTTTGTTATTTATAGAAAATAACAAAAATAATCCCAGATTTTTATTTAATACCATAGCCAAATTAACTAGAAATAAAACCACTTCAGAAATCTCCACAACAACATCGTGCAATAGTGAGGACTTTATGAACTTTTTAAATAATTGTATTAATAATAATAAAATTGTAAATATCAGGCATAAAATTGAGGCTTTAAAAACGGACAGTGCAATTGTAAAGATGTTAAACTATGTCAGATCGGAACGTAGAATACTTTATTCCCCTTGAAGAGAATGGACTAATTTCACTCATCTCTTCTGCAAATTCATCAACCTGTATATTAGATTCTATACGGACACATTTTCTTAAACAGATGGTTCCAGCAATAACAGAACCCCTGTTGAGAATAATTAATTCCTCACTCAGCACTGGGTATGTTCCAACCGATTATTAAGAAACCTGACCTCGACCCCTGTCAGCTGTCCAATTACAGGCCAATATCAAACTTGTAATACTCGACCTTATGGCAGCTTTTGACACCATTGATCATGGTATTCTTCTTCACAGATTAAAAAAATGGAGTAGGGATTATGGGTACAGCCCTCTCCTGGCTCAGATCTTATTTGACCGATCGTTATCAGTATGTAGACTTAAATGGTGATTATTCTGCATGCTCTCTAGTGGAGTTTGGTGTTTCACAGGGTTCAGTTTTAGATCCACTGCTTTTCCATATACATGCTTCCTCTAGGCAACATAACCCATAAACATGGTATTAGTTTTCATTGTTATGCTGACGAAACACAGTTATATGTCTAAGCAAAACCAGATGAGAAAAAAACAGCTTACTAAAGTTGATCAATGTGTGCAGGACATAAGAGATTTGATGCTAATTAACTTCCTTCTGCTTAATCCTAATAAGACAGAAGTTCTAGTCATAGGTCTGCATTTAGCTAGAAGTAAAATTTTAGATCACACCGTAACTTTAGATGGCCTTTCTGTTCCATCAAGTGCAACAGTAAAAGACCTTGGCGTGATTATAGATTCCATCCTTTTATAAAGGTTTTTAAAGGTACATGTAGATAATATTACCAGGATAGCATTCTTTCACCTCAGAAATATTGCCAAGATAAGAAAAATACTGTCGCTAAACGATGCAGAAAAACTAGTTCATGCTTTTATCATCTCTAGGTTGGACTATTGTAATACTTTACTGTCTGGTTGTTCAACTAGATGCATAAACAAGCTTCAGCTAGTCCAGAATGCAGTAGCGAGAGCCCTCATTAGAACCAGAAGATATGACCACATCACACCTACCTTATCTTTACTTCATTGGCTCCCCGTGAAATTTCGCATTGATTTTAAAATACTACTCTTGACACATATAAAGCATTAAATGGTCTCGCACCGCAGTATCTCAGCGAACTGCTAGTGTCTTACGATCCGCCACGCCTACTTCGATCAAAGGATGCAGGCTGCTTGTCAGTACCGCGTATTATAAAAACTACAGCTGGGGGCAGAGCTTTTTCTTACAAAGCCTTCAAATAATGTTCGGGACACAGACACAGTTTCAGAGTTTAAGTCTAGGCTGAAAACCTATTTATTTAATCAAGCATTTTTATAAATAGATTTGTCTTGGGTAAATGGGCAGATCTGGGGGACTCATAGCCGTAGAGCATTATGGTAAACTGGTATGTTTAGATGCTGTCTTCCCCACTCTCATTGATCATTTAGGTTTGTTGACGGTGAGTTTGTTGTCAGGTTTGTTTATGCTGTCATAGTTAGTCCTGCCGGAGTCTCTGCTTGCACTCTACAGTTAATATACATTCACATGGCCTCCGAGTGGCGCAGTGGTAAAGCGCTCGCCCTATCATCCGGAGATCGCTGGTTCGAACCCCGGGTGATGCTGTTTTCCTCTTACAGCCGGAGGCACAGAGAGAGCTGATTGGCCGAGCTCTCTCAGGGGAAAGGGATGAGAGGTACTTGTGCTCCCACATTAATCACGGCTCTACAGCCAATCAGGGGCGTCTGTGAGCTCGCGCACGCGGAAGGAGCGGCTAGCACTAACGGTGCGTGAGCGAGCAGTTCAAAAAGATGCGGTCGGCTGACGTCACGCGGTTCGAAGGAAACACGTGATAGTCTTCGCCCTCCCGGCTGAATGGTAGTAGTAGCCTTAATGTGGGAGCCCCCTAGTGACGGGGAGGAATTGGCCACAACTAAATTAGGGAGAAAATTAGAAAAAAACAAACAAACAAAAAAAAAAAAAAAAAAAAAAAAAAAAAATATATATATATATATATATATATATATACATTCACATTATATATTATGTGACTGCGACCATACCTAACCGTTATCTTTCCTCTTCTGCTCTCCCCTCTCCTGTTCTCTCTCCCCTCTCTCTCTTCCCTCTCTCTCTTTTTCTTTCTCTCTGTTGAGCTACACATGTTTCTGAGCTGCCAGTGATCCAGACTCCCTCTGCCCTCCGGACCTGTCTGACCCATCCTGGTGCCCCGCTTCTGGTTGGTGATCTCGTGGCATGGATGTCCCGTGTGTCTCTTTGGGACGTGTCTGGGGATGGTTTCACTCTACCATAAAGACGCTTCTGGCCTCGACTGGTGTTGACTCTAAGGACTTGACTTGGCTGCGGTTGCTCGATAGTTCAAGACTGCAATTGTCTCCAATAACTACCTGGACTCCATATTAACATCAACTAACATCAACTGTTATAGCTGAACTGGCTGCCACCTAACACACTGTATAAATGCAGATCAATTCCTGCTTTCTGTTTTACCCAAATGAGGATGAGTTCTCTGTTTAGTCTGGTTCCTCTCAAGGTTTCTTCCTATTACCATCTCAGGGAGTTTTTCCTTGCCACTGTCGCCCGCGGCTTGCTCACCAGGGACGATCTGCTCATTTAGATTCATGCATATTCACATTCCATACAGACTTAAATAATTCTTTTGATTGTGTAAAGCTGCTTTGCCACAATAACAATTGTTAAAAGCGCTATAAAAATAAAATTTAATTGAATTTACTTATACAAACATACACTTCCTTACTCAAACATAAACTTTCTTTCAGAAGGCCTTTTCTTTGTTTATGTTGTCAGCAGAAAACATGACTTGTGTACATCTTCCATCCTCTTTCTTGGACTTTCCCACTGTACTGTGTGTTGCTCAATTCAAAGAGTGCTTGGCACAGACAAGCCACCAGAGGAGGCCAAGCCTGCTCGCGGCTAAAACCTACAGGAGGCCAAGCCTGCTCGCGGCTAAAACCTACAGGAGGCCAAGCCTGCTCGCGGCTAAAACCTACAGGAGGTCAAGCCTGCTCGCGGCTAAAACCTACAGGAGGCCAAGCCTGCTCGCGGCTAAAAACTACAGGAGGCCAAGCCTGCTCGCGGCTAAAACCTACTGGAGGCCAAGCCTGCTCGCGGCTAAAACCTACTGGAGGCCAAGCCTGCTCGCGGCTAAAACCTACTGGAGGCCAAGCCTGCTAGCGACTAAAACCTACTGGAGGCCAAGCCTGCTCGCGGCTAAAACCTACTGGAGGCCAAGCCTGCTCGCGGCTAAAACCTACTGGAGGCCAAGCCTGCTCGCGGCTAAAACCTACTGGAGACCAAGCCTGCTCGCGGCTAAAACCTACTGGAGGCTAAGCCTACTAGCGGCTAAAACCTACTAGAGGCTAACCATACAAATAACTAAACATACAAGTTACTAAAAATGCAATGAGCTAAACATACAATGAGCTAAACATGAGGCGAACAAACCCTGGGAACACACAGAAAAGTACTTACACAGACCACGAGACAAACTAACTGGTACACAAACAGCTCCACAACATACAAGCATAACTAACTTAAACATTACAAAACTAGAGCCTTTATATCTTAACATAGGTTACATAACAGAACTCTAACCAAACACAAAACAAACAAAAAAAAAATGTTCACATGGCAATATTATTATTATTGCCCGACACATTTTCCCAGAACAAACTGCTATTTATAAAAGTTTAATGAGCTACCTCAGTTCAGGTGAGTGCTCTCATCATGTGTCCGAGGTGCATTCTGGGAAACTGAGTCTACAAACAAAAGACTACACAAACAAGACTCAGGGCACACAGTGCCCTCTAGAGGTGAGCCCTCACAACTGCAAGCATAATTCATTTCAGAATTGTATATACCTATATATATAGCTTTGACCACTGAGTGGCGCTAAGGACCCACGCCTTAGGCCTTAGTTCATTTTCTCAAGGATTAATGAGCCTCAGCTCCTTTAGAGCTGCACGTAGTAGCGGATACAATGTAAAAAGTGAAACATTGTAGTTTAAATCTTATTAGGATCTAATTTAAGTGAAATAAACACAGAAAGACCAACAACAACATCAGTAAGCCTTTAGGTTTTATCATGTGTAATTAAAAAAGCGACACGTGTAGGGCTTTGTGTCCTTTAAATATGTAGTAGATTTATTAACTAAAATAAATGACCATAAAATAAAAAAATTGTCAGGACGTTCTACTGCGTCAGCAGATGTCGATGTCATTCAGCCCTTCCTGTGTTTTTGTGTCATTATAAGAATGAAGTAGGCTGTTATGATCATTAACATTTTTTTTAATAATAAAAAATTACCCCTGTTGCACTGTACCACTGCTGGCAAAACCTTATGAAATACAAGTGAACCATTAAACAAATTTACAATCACAGTACTAAAATTTACAGATTTAAAAAAGTACAGATTTAGAATTTTAATTAAATATAGGCGTTCCTTATTTGCATCAAATTTAAGCAAAGTAAATGTATACCTTTATATCTAGCCTTCAGATCATATCATATGTAACACTAGCATATAGGCCGAAAACAGACTCTGGGTGTGCATTAGAAAAAGTTTGCCAGATTAATATGCAAAACCTATATAAAAAACTATATAAGACCACATAGGCTTTATAAGACCCCGAGATAATTAAACTCCTTCACTTGGGGTAACAACTCGCTCCATACCTGGAGTAGACAATCTATCGGTTTCCTGCTAAGGACCATGGCCACAGATTTTGAGGTACTGATCCTTATCCCTGCCGTTTCACTCAGCTGCAAACCGTTTCAGCAAGCACTGCAGGTTACAGCCTGATGACATCAGGACCACATCATCTGCAAAAAGCAGCGATGCAATCCTAAGCCCACCAAACTGGATACCTTCTCCTCCACGACTGGACCTTGATATCTGGTCCATAAAAATCACAAACAGGACTGGTGGCAGGGCACAGCCCACAGGGAGGCCAACACCTGCTGGAAACAAGTCTGGCTTACTGCAGAGAATCTAAACACAGTTCTCACTTTGGGCGTAAAGGGATTGGATGGCCCTGAGAAGTGACCTCTTCACCACCTTCCACAGAAAATCCAAAGGGACTCAATCATATGCCTTCTCCAAATCTACAGAATAAATGTAGACTGGGTGAGCATATTCCCAAGCCCCCTTCAGGATTCCTGCAAGAGTAAAAAGCTGGTCCGCTATTCCACGACCAGGACGGAATTCACATTGTTCCTTTCCAATCTGTGGTTTGACAATCAGCCTTTCCTGCACCTTAGAGTACACTTTCCCAGGGAGGCTGAGTCATGTAATGCCCTTATAGTTGGCACACACCCTTTGGTCCCCCTTTTTGAAAAGGGGACCCACCACAGTCTACCGCTCCTTAGGCACTGTCCCGAACTTCCATGCAATGTTAAAGAGGCAAGCTCCGGCTCCCGCACAAGCTCCGGCTCCATCACCCACAGAGAAGTGACGTTACATGTCCCCAGAACCAGCTTCTGCCACCTAGGGTCTGGTCTGTCAAGGCCATCGATTTCCACCACCGGGTGGTGGGTCCACAAGATTACGAGTAACAAAAAACGAGCATTAAATGAATTTTTTTTTTTATTTTGACTTAAAAAGTGAGCATTTTTTGGTTTATGAGTACAGAGTATCATGTATCACACATTCGCTTTTTGTTTTGACACCAAGAATCACATGATCACAACTGAGCCAACTGTTTTTCTCTCGCTTGCTTTCTCGTTTGTGTCACAAACAGCGCCTGCGTGCACAAACGGAAACACTTATCCCGTACTCCCCACCCCCAGCGGTCCCAGTCTGGACCCCCAACACTGAGGCGGTCGATCCCCTCCCGCGAGCCGGGCCACAATGCCTGCATAACCCAATCTCCAACGTCCGCTGAGCTGGGCGGCGGCGGAGCTGGAGCGACGTCCCCTGAGCTGGGCGGCGGCGGAGCTGGAGCGACGCTTGGCGGCTGAGGAGCTGAAGCGACGCTCGCTGAGCTGGGCGGCGGCGGAGCTGGAGCGACGTGCGCTGAGCTGGGCGGCGGCGGAGCTGGAGCAACGTCCGCTGAGCTGTGCGGCGGCTGAGGAGCTGAAGCAACGCTCGATGGCTGAGGAGCTGAAGCGACGCTGGGCGGCAGCGGAGCTGGAGCGACGTCCGCTGAGCTGGGCGGCGGCGGAGCTGGAGCGATGTCCGCTGAGCTGGGCGGCGGCTGAGGAGCTGAAGCGACGCTCGCAGCTGGAGAGCTGAAGCGACGCTGGGCGGCGGCGAAGCGGGAGCAACTTCCGATGAGCTGGGCGGCGGCAGAGCTAGAGCGATGTCCGCTGAGCTGGGCGGCGGCGGAGCTAGAGCGGCGTCCGCTGAGCTAGGCGACGATGGAGCTGGAGCGACGTGCGCTGAGCTGGGCGGTGGCGGAGCTAGAGCGGCGTCCGCTGAGCTAGGCGGCGGCGGAGCTGAAGCGATGCTCGCTGAGCTGGGCGGCGGTGGAGCTGGAGCGACGTGCGCTTAGCTGGGCGGCGGCGAAGCTAGAGCAGCGTCCGCTGAGCTAGGCGGCGACGGAGCTGGAGCGACGTGCGCTGAGCTGGGCGGCGGCGGAGCTGGAGTGACGTGCGCTGAGCTGGGAGGAGGAGGCAGAAGCGCGAAGTCCTCGCTACCCAGCGGAGGCTGCGCGACGGCCTCACTGTCAAGGAGAGCGGCGGAGGGGGAAGAAACGCAAAGTCCTCGCTGTCCAGCAGAGGATGCGCGATTTCCTCACTGTCGAGGAGAGGCGGCGGAGGAGAGAGATACACGTCATCCTTGCTGTCCAGCGGAGGAAGCGCTGTTTCCTCTGTGTTGACGAGCGGAGGCGGCGGAGGAAGCTTATCGCCGATCAGAGGAACAAGATTACTGCCCGCAGCGTGGCTCTCGTGAATTTGGACGAGCAGATTTCGGAGTTGTTCCACCTGCTCCCGCAGGCTTTGTATACGCTCCTGATTCTGCTTGGCACAAAACATGAAGAGGTCCCTTGTTCCTTCCTCTTTCCATTGCTGCACCGTTTGAGGTTCTTCTTCCCTCTTGCCACCGCCCTACCTGACCTTCTTGGTCCGTACTTCCTGGTCGGTGCGGTAAAGTCTGTCACCCCTAGCTGCGTCGCTCTTAAACAGTGTTCGCCGAATGGCGAGCCTGCAGCCTTCCCAGCTCTGCAGCGCCCTTCGATTACTTAGCTCTCTGTCTTTTCTGTGCTCCTCGATGTCGCCCAGTCAGTCCGCTCGCTCTGGTTATTGCTCCCCCCCAAAAAACATCTAGGGGGGATACGTCTGCTATGCCACTGTAGAGGTCTAGCATTCTGTCATGTTTCGGCTGTCTGTGGGTGCGTGGCATAATCGCAGAGGCTGAGACACGGGTGTCAGATTCGTCATTTTATTGTTATATTAAAGCAAGAACCGAAAGCTCTTTTCTTAGAGCACTTGGAAATCTTTTAATATAACACTTACAAAAACAACCCTCACAAAATAAACATAACAACAACCAATGCTAGACGCCTGACTGAAGTTCAGTCAGGCTATTTATAATGATTAACTTAATTACTCATTCTCGGCTCAGGTGAGTGCTCCCCTCACCTGACCGAGGTGCAGTCTGGGACATGAAGTCCAACTCAAACGAAACCGTCTTTGGGCGCTTTGGCGCCCTCTAGGGGTTAACCCTTACATTAGCATTTATAAATTATCCTAAACACCTTTGGTGTACCGGTATACATTTGCAATACTGTAGTAAGACTGTGTGTACTGTATGATATAATAAAATATAATAAAATATTAACCTCAAAGTGTACTTTTTTAGTATTTGGAATTAGTCAGAAGTATAACAGCATCCTACTGCTGCAATACGAATATATTCATAGTATATTACTTGTGTATTTGTAACACAGTAAAATGTTACTGTAATGTACTTATAATACATTAGATATATACTTTAATTTTATTAATTACTGTCAGGTATGTACATTAATTTGGAGTAGAGAATTAAAGCCTGTGCTCCTGTATTCTGGTTATATTTTCAGCTGTAAGTGTTTTTTTGCGATACTTGCCTTATATGTATATATGTTGACACACACACAAACACACACACACATAATGTTAGAAAGAGACAGAGAGAGAGAGACACAGAGAGAGACAGTACTTCTATACAGTACTTCTGCTCAGTAACTGACAAACCATCACATACTATAATGCTGGACATAATAAATTATAAGTTTGCGTAGCCTATTTTTGCCAGGGTTAACCCCTAGAGGGCGCCTTACGCCCTAAGAGTCTTTTTGTTTTGACTTCCATGTCCCAGAGTGCACCTCGGTTAGGTGATGGGAACACTCACCTGAACCGAGGTGACTAAATAGTGTGGCTCTAAGAAGCCAGGATTTTAAGTTGACTTAGTCTTGCATCTATTCTGTTTTGTTTTCAACTGTGCTGTTTTTTTTTTTATTGTGTTTAAACTGTGTTACGGCATTATGCCTTTTTGCCTTTTGCCATGCTTCATGTTTTTTGTTATTTTGGTTTAGTGCTTGTGTTTGTTTATGTTTCCTTTATTAAAGTATTGTAAGTCTTAACCTTCACGTTTATGCCTCGACTGCAACCTCAACACATCATTGACAGAATGCAAGACTGTTAACATGGCATAGCAGTTGGGCCTCTCCTAGATATTTTTGGGCGGGCTGTGACAGTGACGGTGTGGTGAGCGGTGAGCGGGGAACCCGACTCGTCAGCCTTGGTGGAGGCCCTGATCCACCGGTCAGCTTTAGTGGAGGCCCTGATCCGCCGGTCAGTCTCGGTGGAGGCCCTGATCCACCGGTCAGCTTTAGTGGAGGCCCTGATCCGCCGGTCAGTCTCGGTGGAGGCCCTGATCCTCCAGTCAGCCTCAGTGGAGGCCCAGACCTGCTGGTCAGCCTCGGTGGAGACCCAGATCGGCTAGAGGACCCTGCTGAGGGCCCAGTTTACACAGAGAGCTCTGCAATGGTGGAACCAAAGCTAGCTCCTCCGCCCGGCTTTGAGGACCCAGTGCTCGCTCCTCCGCCCAGCTTTGAGGACCCAGTGCCCGCTCCTCCGCCCGGCTTTGAGGACCCAGTGCTCGCTCCTCCGCCCAGCTTTAAGGACCCAGTGGTTGCTCCACCGCCCGCCGACTTCTTTGACCCAGTGCCCGCTCTGCTGCCACCAGATCTTGACGACCCAAGGCTTGCTCCGTCGCCCGGCTTCGACAAGAACCTCGTCTCTGTCACGCCTCCTAAATGGGGAGGAATCTCTCCTGTCCTGCTCGCCCTGCCACACTGCCCAAAGGACAGAATCTGCAGCCTCCATGTCAGAAGGCCAGACACAGGACCTTGGAGAGGGTGCCCGGGACCTCCGGTGGCGCTCCAAAGTAGCGCCTTTTAAGAGGGGGTTATGTCAGGTTAACCCCAAGAGGGCGCCTTACCTCAGTCAGGTCATGGGAACACTCACCTGAACCGAGGTGACTAATTAGTATGGCTATAAGAAGCCAGGATTTTGAGTTGACTTGGTCTTGCATCTGTTCTTTTCTCCTGTGCTGGTTCTTTTCTGTTGTGTTTAAACTATGTTACTGCATTGTGCCTTTTTGCCTTTTGTTATGCTTCATGTTTTTTGTTGTTTTAGTTTAGTGCTTGTGTTTGTTTGTGTTTCCTTCCTTTGTTTGTACTGTAAGTCTTAACCTCCGCGCTTATGCCTCGCCTGCAACCCCAACACATCCGTGACAACTTTAAATAGATTTAGAATACTTTTATTAGCCCACAGTTGGGAAAAATTATCCAACACAAAGCCTACTTTCCAGTAAAGTGTAATTTATTAAATAACTTAATAATAATAATAATAATAATAATAATAATAATAATAAACATTGGTATGCACCATTAACCTACACATTTGACTGTGCACCAAAGATCTTGGTGTAGCAACCAAATTAATGTAGTGTGTAAAGCAGCAGTACTAACTGCATTCTGCTGGGCTCCTTCATTTTTGTTAAGTTTTGCATTTGACTCTTTTTCTTTTTAATCAGGATCCAGAGACCAAAGAACCACCGCCAATCCCCCCTTCACCCCCCGCCCGACCCCAGGGCCACAGACATTACCCATATTTGGCAACCTTCTTAATTTGAACATCAAAAATTATTTAAAATATGTTAAAATGGTATGTAATTATATTAATATAATGCAAAATAATATATTTAATAACTGACAATGCCTTTAATTAAAAAAATTAATAAAGATAAGAATAGAAAATGTTCTAATAAAAATGTCTATTTGGTTCATTGGTGCATTATGCAGATAAAGAATAGGTTTAATTTGTGCAAAACGGTTTGTACAAAAATGTATTGTAATTGTACAATAATTTCCAAAGAAATCTGACCAGAGCTTCTACAATATAAAACACTTAGCAATAGTACGTCAGTGATCTTTTAATGTGACTGCAAGCAGTGTAGACCTTTGTACAGGTCATTAGTGAGGTTTATTGTACTTTAAACTTAGTTCTTCAATATTTAATGTTTCACAACCACAACATTGACCATGTTAAGACCTCCAAAAAGACAACACCCGCCCAGATGCACCACACAACCTGTGTGCCTTTTGAGCACGCTAAGGCCTCCCTGGACACTTATGCCATATTCAGTGACATCAGTTTAAGTTTAAGGCATCATCACGGCTGGACGTGTCTCTCCAGCGCATCCAGGTGATGATAGCTATGCGCAACAAACAACCTGTGTGCCTTTTAAGCATGTTAAGATGGACCAAAAGCCCCAAATGGTGATATATATATACACACAGTAGTGCAAGCAACAATGAGTGGGCCCAAGCACCCTGAACCATCGCCACCCAGGCGCACCATAAATACAGTGTGCACTTGTGGGCACATGAATTTAAAGGGGATATCCCAATACCATTATGACAAAATTCTCCATTTTCTAAAATTTTATGTTTAGACCTCCAAAAAGCCCAAGATGCTGGAAAAATAGCATCACGCTATGATGTCACTTAATGTGGTCTTTGAATGTGATGTCAGTCAATATGATGTCCCACAGAAAGTTATTAACCACTTTTCAGCACAAGATTAAGGCATCTGGTTTAAGATATCAAAAATCTTTCTGCAATTTTGCATCCTCATGTCTTTAGATCCCATAGGCCTGATTTGGTTGCGATTGTATTAATTCCTTAGAAAGAGGACACAAAATAACTGAAACTAATTGAAACTGCCCCAATCATCACCATTCTGAATCCGTCACATTAGTTTGTTGTTGAAGTCGCTGCCTCCAGCACAGGGGTAGGAGGTGTAGTTTCCCAGAGAACTGTGCACGACAACAAGCTGCACCTCTGCTCTTTCTTTTCACACTGCTTAACCCCTGCTAAGGCGGACTATGGCATCGGCGATTAAGAGCTTCTGCCCATCAAGCTGAAGTAATGGAGACACTGGTTAGAGGAAACAGAGATCCCATTCCTGGTCTGGACCGACCACAAGAACCAGGAATACCTACAGAGCGCCAAGAGGCTATACTCTCACGAGGCTCGGTGGTCACTTTTCTTGCCAGGTTCAACTTCACCCCCTCCTATCGCCCAGGGTCAAAAAACTCCAAGCCATACGCTCTCTCCAGACAATTCTTGCCCACTCATGACTTCACTGCCAACGAGACCATCATCCCCCCAACCTGCTTACTCGCAGTGTTCCACGTGAAACGTTCCACGTGTCCCAGTTACGCTGTCGCGCCACATGTCCATTAAGATGGGTTCACTGTCTATTGGACTGCTGCTTTGCTCTTTGGTTTCCCGGTTACCAATCTAATGCTTCCACTTTTGACCATGTCTTTTTTTTTTCGATTTTGCTGAGATAATTCGCTGATTGGTTCTCCCCATTTCTGCTTACTGACCACGCGCTTTTCTAATGTTGCAATCATTGTCATGTCGTCATCGTGTTGATGTCATAGTGCTTGGGCTCCAAGCATCATCATCATCATCATCACACCTCCCAAGCTGGATCTAAATACTGTTTTAAAATAGTTGAACAGAAATCAAATGACCCTTTAAATATAAAAAATAAACACTTGTCTATTTGTAGTTGGCTTAGCATTATGGGAATGTTTTCAGCTCCTATTTTGGAAGAAATCCATCTTAAAATTAAATTAAGTTGCACTTAATGGTTTGAAGCCAGTGAAAGAAGCTCTGCAGATTTCTCAGGATGCACACAAAATTTGCTACTTAGACATATGAATAGAAAAAAAATACCCCACAATCACCATAAATAATTTCTTTTGCGATTTTAATGAAAATTATATTCAGAGGTCTATTTTACATACAGTATCAAGCTCTGTACGTATTTCAAAACTGGAGAAGCATGCAGGTAATAGTATGTTATGATAGCAGGTTTTAGTTTTTGATAGCGTAAATTAAGGGATTTTTTTTTCTTTGACTTTACAAAGAAATATGTTAATGAACACTGATTTTCTGAATTTGCAGAAAGCATCTTAAGTCCTCAGACTTTCATCAGAATTTGGTGATGAAACCCTTAAAAAATTTTTGTCATTGTTTTCTGAAATTGAGATTGTCAATGAACCTTAATGGTTAATGGTCTATTTACGTGACCTACAATTAAAAAAAGGGTATTAAAAAAAAGTGCAAGTTTCTCCATTTTTCAATAGAGGTCTCAAAATTATTCAAAACTTCAGTAAAATTTAGCACGAGTATAAAAATGGGATCTTTAGGAATAACTATCCCAAGATAAGTAAAATGTTCATCAGTTATTTTAAATGGGAGTGAGATAGGTCATGCTTAGTAAAATTGTTCACAGGGGAAAAATGCGCAATTATCATAGTTAATTGTATAACCAGAAAAAATGGGTAGATGGGTAGTCTGAAAGATGCAGTAATAAATCATCTACATATTGTTGCCAATCCAAAGTCCGGATAAAATGGGAGGGTTGCGACAAGTTCATTCGCTGTAATACCCATGCCAAGTTGTTGTGCAAACCCAATGGTCCGCTGTGGCGACCTCTCGACGGGCACAGACGAAACACTAACAACAACATATAAAGATAACTTTAATTATGTGCAAAAAACAATGACACCGTCTATATTATGAATTCATATTTATTACAAAAACAATGGCAAGGGGATCAAGTGCAAGATTAAAGATCCATAAGCAAAAACCCAGTCTGGTGCCCCAGTAAAAATAAAGGCTGTGATGTTTGTGAGTATTATATATAGTTTGTAAAAAATATTTACAAACTATATATAATAAACAGTATGTGCATGTGTGCGAGTAAGTGGAGAATGTCCAAAGTCCGTGTTTATTGTATGTGTGTTAGAGGAGTATAGTTCGGTCTTTCCAGGGTTAATGAAGTCCGAGAGGCTGATGGCGGTGAATATGTCCAGTCAAAGATAATCCGGTTGAAAAATCTTCGAAAGAAAATGATCCACAACAATTTCTCCTTCTCTCGTCCAAACAAATAACGGCAGCACTGTTCCACCATTACTACTCTGGAGACCCAGAGATAGTTGTGGATCATTTTCTTTTGAAGATTTTTTGCCACTTCGCGAGTTTTAAGTTCAGTTTTGGTGAATGGTGGAGAATAAACAGTTAAAAATTAGATCAAGATGGCACTGGTGAGGTCGGCTGCTGTCACGACTGCTCCAACCACCTTTTCTTTGTTTTTGTTTTTTAAGTTAGTTTTCAGTGTATTAAAATCAGCAAAATTACCACCATTGAGTACATTAGTTATGATAGAGACACCCTTGTTTCTATTGGTGTACAATGTACTTACAATTCGACGTTTTTAACTCCGAGCTGGCCGAGTGAGATCCGGAGGGAGAACAATGTACGCAACGTGAAGCGGCGGCCACAAGGTAAACGAGCCGGCGTCAGGAACAGGTTAAGAGCCCGTGCACACCGCACACCTCTGCCTAGCATCCTGCTCGCCAACGTCCAGTCACTGGAGAACACTGGAGAAGTTTGCTATATTTCTATTTGTACAGTATATTTCTATTTTTAGTTCTATTTTTCCTAGTTCAATTTAATTTTTTTATCATATTTCTTTTATTCATATTTCTTTTTTTATTATAAGCTTTAATTCTCTTTTAAGATCACTGGCGGTCGTATAAGCATTTCACTACATTTCGTACTGTGTATGACTGTGTATGTGACAAATAAAATTTGAATTTAAAAAGGATTTCGTGTGCTCTCGTTTTTATAGTTTTTTTATATTACAAAGTGTTTAGGCGAACCTGGCATGAATGCTCGGTCACATTAGCAAGAGTGTGGTAACGTTAATTGTAAGATGGCGGGCGAGTTGTTCGTGACATAGAACGTGGGCGGGCAAGTTGTTCGTGACGTAAAACGTGGGCGGGCACGTTGTTCGCGACGTAGAACGTGGGCGGACATCATGCAAATATGTTACGGAGTGCCGTGCATCCGTAACAGAGTAAAAATAGATTTGCTAACGACTCGTTTAGGCGAATGTGAGCCGATTCTTTTTTTTATAGACAAAAACTCCATTTTTCGTGCACTGTCAGCGTCACAGATAATGCAGATAATTTATGTTTACATACAGCTACATGACACACTGCATGAAAGAAAATATTTGAAAAAGCATAATAGTGGCACTTAAAAAAAAAACTAAGATTCAACTTTGTAACTTTGGGCTGCATTTTATTAATTATAAGCTGTTTAACTGCTCTGGCTTTCAATGGTGGCCAGCTAAATGATGTCTTTATTTGGAAATATTCTGTCATTGTCTTTTAATTGGATTTAGGCAAGGCAAGGCAAGTTTATTTGTATAGCACATTTCATACACAATGGTAATTCAAAGTGCTTTACATAGAAGAAGAAAATAAACATGAAATGAAATAAAAGATAATAGCAATAAGACATTTTAACAAAAACTTTTAAATTTCATTTAAAATAAAAATAAATGCAGTTTGCAACAAAACTTTAAACTAATTAAAATTTTATAAAAATAAAAATAAAAGGCTGGGTAAAACTAATAAAAACATAATTTCAAATAAAAATAAAACAGTTTAAGAAATTAGATAAACATAAGATAGTACAGTCAGTTCGGACGTAGCACAGTGCTCATTAAATAAATGCACAGCTGAACAGATGAGTTTTGAGTCTAGATTTAAATGTGACTAATGTTTTAGCACATCTGATCTCTTCTGGAAGCTGGTTCCAACTGCGGGCAGCATAATGGCTAAAGGCGGACTCCCCTTGTTTTGTGTGAACCCTTGGTATTTTTAACTGACACGAACCTAACGATCTGAGTGGTCTGTTAGGGTTATATTCAGTGAGCATATCTGTAATGTATTTAGGTCCTAGGCCATTAAGTGATTTATAAACAAGTAAAAGTACTTTAAAATCTATCCTAAATGTTACAGGAAGCCAGTGTAAGGACCTGAGGACTGGTGTGATGTGATCAGATTTTCTGGTTCTAGTCAGAATCCTGGCAGCAGCATTCTGGATGAGCTGCAGCTGTCTAATGGTCTTCTTGGGAAGGCCGGTGAGGAGACCATTACAATAATCCACCCTGCTGGTGATAAAGGCATGGACTAGTTTCTCCAAGTCTTGATTTGAGACAAAACATCTAATTCTTGCAATGTTTTTGAGATGATAGTATGCTGATTTAGTTACAGCTTTGACATGACTACTGAAACTAAGGTCTGTCTCCAGAATCACCCCAAGACTCTTGACTTGATTTTTAGTTATCTGACCCCTAGAGTGAAGGTATGCATTCACCTTCAGAGCTTCATCTTTGTTTCCAAATGCAATGACTTCAGTTTTCTCCTTGTTTAATTGAAGGAAATTCTGGCACATCCAACTGTTAATTTCATCAATGCATTTGCAGAGGGAGTCTATGGGGCTAAAATCATTTGGAGATAAGGCTAGGTAAAGCTGGGTATCATCAGCATAGCTGTGATAGGCAATTTGGTTCTTTCTCATTATCTGACTTAGAGGGAGCATATATAGGCTAAACAGGAGCGGTGCAAGAATTGAGCCTTGTGGGACTCCGCATGTCATGGACGTCCACTTGGACTTGTGCTCTCCTATACTCACATAATAACCTCTCCCTTCTAAGTATGACCTGAACCATTTGAGTACCATGCCAGAAAGCCCGACCCAGTTTTCCAGTCTTTCTATTAGTATGGTATGATCAACAGTGTCAAACGCAGCGCTAAGATCTAGCAGTACCAACACTGATATTTTGCCGGAATCAGAATTTAAACGAATATCATTTATTATCTTTAGGAGCGCTGTCTCTGTACTGTGATGCGCTCGGAAACCAGATTGAAAACTGTCTAGGTATTCATTTGAGTTTAAATGGTTGTTCACCTGATGAAAGACAACCTTTTCAATAATCTTACCTATAAAAGGAAGATTTGATATTGGTCTGTAGTTATTTAATACGGAGTTATCAAGATTATTCTTTTTTAGAAGTGGCTTAACAACTGCAGTTTTCAGAGAGTTTGTAAAAGTCCCAGAAAGAAGTGAGGTGTTCACCACTTCTAATAGATCTGTTTTCAAACAATTTAACACACTTTTGAGAAAAGATGTAGAAAGTGTGTCAAGGTCACAGGTTAACGATTTGAGGTCTTCCAAGATTTTGCTATCAATTGCTTGAAAGACAGACATAGTAACTGTTTTGTGGGGTTGTGTTTGAGTTTTTTCTGATCTCTGCACAACTTAATGTGTTGATAGCTCTTCTAATATTACTGATTTTCTCAGAGAAAAAGAAAGCAAACTCATTGCATTTGCTGTCAGAGAGCATTTCAATAGGAATCTGACTTGGTGGGTTTGTCAGTCTCTCAACAGTAGCAAAAAGAGTGCGTGTGTTGTTTATGTTGCTGTTTATAATGTTTGAAAAATAGGTCTGTCTAGCTTTGGCTAGTTCCACACTGAAAACACGAAGGCTGTCTTTATAGATGCTATAGTGGATTTCAAGTTTTGTCTTCCGCCACATCCGCTCAGCTTTTCGACATTGTCTTTTCATATTCTGAACTGCTGTTGATTTTCTCCATGGTGATTTCTGTCTGCCCGCCTTTCGGACTTTTTCTGGAGCAATATCGTCGATAACATTCTTAACTTTTGAGTTAAAGGAATCAAGGAGAAGATCAAGATTTAGATTTGGTGTGTCTGCTTGAGCGTTTTGGATAACCACCTGTCAAGTAAAGTTTGACTCTGTCTCTGCCTTGTACGCCCCTACTGCATCCAGTGAACCTTCTCAGTCAATTCAAATGCTGCTGTCTTTTGTCTTTAGCTTAGTTTGGCTTTAAACCTTACCGTAGCTCCCCAGTTCACTCATAGCCCCTACAGAGGATCTTTCCATTCTCATCTGTTGATTGTTAATTGCTAAAAACCACAGACTCACACCCAGACTGCTCATTCCCCCACTTTCTTGAACATTCCTGCACTATAGTCATATATAAATAAAAAGATATTTCATTTAAAATTAAATATCTTAAAGGCTTCCCTGGTATCTATTTCAGTTCTTCCCCATGACCCATTGCACATGGCTAAGGGTAGAGTTTTGGGCCCCCTGATTCTAAAGAGGAAAAAGAAGCAGATACGAAACCCAACAAAAATTAAGGAATCCAACATGATCATGGTTTGTTTTTTATGCATATGTAATAAAATAATTAAATAAAATTTTTCATATTTTTGAATTTTTTTAACATTGGTGAAAATTAGGGTAACTGGCCTTTATTTTGACGGATGAGAATGTGAAGGGTCAATCTGCAATAATTTAAGGTAATTCTCACCCCAAGCTCTTGTCTAGTATTCCTCAATCTCATGTGCATGACCTAATTTTCTGACAGGCTTTAGCCAACATGCCAAAGCATACTTAAATGTACTTGCAGCCAGACTAATGACTAGTATACTTGAAGTTTGCTATTTTGGAACAACTAATTTTGTACTAAGTGTATTAAAGTTGTAATTAAATTGTACAAAAGTACAATTTGAAGTGTATTAAGTATACCTTTGTGTGCTAAAGTGGAACAACTTTAAGTATACTTAGTACACTTAAAGTATATGCCTGTGTGTGTACTAACATACATACCTGACAGTAATTAATACAATTTAAATATATATTATTATTATATATTTAAGTATATATAATTATTATATATTATAAGTACATTACAGCTATTTTTACTGTGTTACAAATACATGATTAATATACTATAAGTATATATTTTTATTACAGCAGTAGCTGTTATACTTCTGGTCAATTACAAATACCAAAAAAGTACACTTCGTGGTTAATACAAATATACTTTATTGTATCATACAGTACATAAAACCTTCTATATTACAGTATTGCAAATGTATTACCAGTACACTAAAGGTGTTTAGGATAATTTACAAATGCTGAATGTATTTTCTACACTATAACATGTTTTTAAAACATTACATCAGTAATTATGAGGGAGATTTTATATATGAGTTCCACAGATTTAATTTGCACAAGGTTACAATATAGTTTATTTGTATTTAACAAACACACAAACTAAAATGTAAACTGTTGTGTGAACACAGGCAGACATTAGTATTAGAGTATACAGGTACAGTATTAGTTTAAACCTGGTGTGTTGATTCTAGCTGTTACACAGAGACTGAAAACAGGCCGAGAGCTACGGAGCCATTATACCACAAGCAATAAGATTTAGCGACAACACATTAGACAATACATTCAATAGCTTAAACGATGTACTTAATTTTAAACTACCGAACAAAAACCATTAAATTTACCTTATGTCAATGAAAATAAAATAATAACGATATCAACGAACGCACGCGATGTTGCAGCTTCCAGCCGTTAATTCAAACTAGAAGTGGAGAACTGGGGAGCCAATCAGAGAGCGGACTTTACGAATCTGCCCGCCTACAATCTCTGATTGGCTGGTGGGGCGCCGAATACTAGTCTATGGTTGGCTGAAATAGATACAGAGATATCACACCGCTTCAGTGTCACTTTATTCTGTGAGCGCACAGAAGAGTAAAAGAGTGCAAACATAAATTATCTTAAACAGGAAAAAATTATTTTCAGCGCACAAAAATGAGTTTAACATCGTGCGCGCGAGAGAGATTCAGTGTGCAGAAACGAGTCTAAAAGCACGAGAGAGTAGTGCACTAAATATAAGTACATTTAAATTTAACTGATAATATACTAACCCTACTGAATATTAAAAATTGTCTTCTAATGTGTACTTTCTGTACGTTTGTACCATGATTATTTTGCGCATATTTTTTATTATTATTAATTTTATTTGCTTTTTTATGTCAATTTTTACCTCATCATTAAACTGACACCAGTTAAAAAATACACTTTAGTGTATTACAAATATATTGAAATCCTCGATAGTACATTGCAAATATACTAACAAAAAATTGTACCATCAGTTAATATATAAAAAGTATACTAACATCATGCTTTTACCAAATTTTGGAATTATACTTTAAATATACTTTAAAATAATTGTATTATAGTACACTTTCCAAAAATATATTATTGGAAAATATACTTTAAGTGAAAGGTTGGTCTAATTTCCAAAGAATACTTATTTAAACTTTTTTTTCAATGTATTTTTGGTATATTTTTAAAAAATATGCTCGAAATAATAATTGTACAAATGTACAGAAAGTATACATTATAATAAACATTTTTATATAAGGTAGTCTCAGTATATTATAAAATAAATGTAAATGTACTTATTCACATGTACTTATATTAATGCACTACTCTCTCTCCCGCGCGTGCCCTCAAACTCGTTTTTGCGCGCTGAAAATCACTTTTGCGCATTCGAGATAATTTCTGTGTTTAAATTTTCTTCTATGCGCTCACTGTAATAAAGCGACACTTGCACGAACTGCAGCAGTGATATAGCTCCTCAACTATTCCAGCCAACCAGAGACTAGAATTGGCGCCACACCAGCCAATCAGAAACCCATTAAACTAATACTGTACCTGTATACTCTAATACTAATGTCTGTCTGTGTCCACACAACAGTTTAAATTTTAGTTTGTGTGTTTGTAAGACAACCTGACTTTTGTTGAACACAAATAAACTATAGTAGTGCTTTTTTGTAACCTTGTGCTAATTAAATCTGTTGAACTCATGAATAAAATCTGCCTCATAATTACTGATGTAATGCTTTTCAAAAACATGTTATAGTGTAGAAAGGGCATTTAGCGTTCGTAAATTATCCTAAACATATATATATATATATATATATATATATATATATATATATATATATATACATACACACTATGTTCCAAATTATTACGCAAATGATATCTTTCTCTAGTTTTCATAATTAGTCAATGCAAATGACAGTCAGTATAATTTTTTAGTTATCAACCATAAGTGTATAATTTGAATTTTATTGAACAAACTTCCTATTGATAACAATATTTATTAAAAAAAAAAAAAAAAAAAAACGGAAATGGCTTACAATAATTTGTTTCAAATTATTATGCACAACAGAGTTAAAACATTTTATAGGCTGTAAAGAACTGAAAACTGGGCTTTTGTTGAATTTGCAGCTTTAAGAGGTCATATTCACTGAAATTAAAAGCTATTTTAATTAAAAACATCCTAACAGGACATGTTGCATCTTGACATAGGACCCCTTCTTTAATATCACCTTCACAATCCTTGCATCCATTGAACTTGTGCGTTTTTGGACAGTTTCTGCTTGGATTTCTTTGCAGCATGTCAGAATAGCCTCCCAGAGCTGCTGTTTTGATGCAAACTGCCTCCCACCCTCATAGATCTTTTGCTTGAGGATGCTCCAAAAGGTTTTGGGTTTGAGGTCAGGGGAGGATGGTGGCCACACCATGATCTTTTATGCCCATAGCAGCCAATCACACAGAGGTATTCTTTGCAGAATTAGATGGTGTATTGTCGTGCATGAAGATGATTTTGTTACCGAAGGCATGGTTCTTCTTTTATTACCATGGAAGAAAGTGGTCAGTCAATATACTTTGCAGAGGTCATTTTCACACCTTCAGGGACCCTACAGGGGCCTACCAACTCTCTCCCCATGATTCCGGCCCAAAACATAATTCTGTCAGCTCCTTGCCACCAACCATCCACTACTCCATCCATCTGGACCATCCAGGGTTCACAACACTCATCAGTAACCAAGACTGTTTAAAAACTTGTCTTCATGTATGCCCGGGCCCGCTGAATAGTAGGTTTGTGCACAACAGCAAGCCTCTGAAGGATCCTACACCTTGAGTTTCGTGGAACTCCAGAGGCACCAGTAGCTTCAAATACCTGTTTGATGCTTTGTATTGGCATTTTAGCAGCTGCTCTCTAGAATTTGTCTGGCAGAAACCTTCCTCATTTTGCCTTTATCTGCACGAACCTATCTGTACACTGAATCAGCCACAAATGTCTTTACAGTATGATGATCACGCTTAAGTTTTCAAGAAGTAACTAATGTTTTCATACCTTGTCCAAGGCATTGCATTATTTGACGCTTTTCGGCAGCAGAGAGATCCTTTTTCCTTTTTGCTTGAAACCTGTGGCCTGCTTAATAATGTGGAACAACCTTCTTCAGTACTTTTCCTTTAATTGGGTTTATCTGGCAAACTAATTATCACAAGTGTCTGAGATTCATTTCAGTGATCCAAAGAGCCCCGAGACACAACACCATCCATGAGTTTAATTTAAAAACTAAACATTTAATGTTTATGACACTTACATCCAATTTGCATCATTTGCATATATATTATAACAGCATGCCACTGCTGCAATAAGAATATACTTATAGTATATTAATAGTTTATTTGTAATACAGTAAAAATAGCTGTAATGTACTTATAATACATTAAATATATGATTGCATTTTATTAATTACTGTCAGGTATGTACGTTAGTACACACACAGCCACATACTTTAAGTGTACTAAGTATACTTTTGTGTGCTAAGTTCCACTTTAGCACACAAAAGTATACTTAATACACTTAAAATTGTGCTTTTGTACAATTTAATTACAACTTAAATACACTTAGTACAAAATTAGTTGTTCCAAAACAGCAAACTTCAAGTATACTAATCCATAGTCTGGCTGCAAGTACATTTAAGTATGCTTTGGCATGCTAGGATTTAGTATACTTAGCATCCTTTTTTTTTTTACTAGGGCATTTTAAAAAAAATCCTAAAAGTGCCTAAACATTTGCATAAGGCTGTGCATACTTTGTGATATTTCCAACATAAGATGGGTTTGTCAGTTATATAAATACTCTTTCAACAGTATAGATGAATCTATTTATATAATATATATAATATTTCCCAATGTTCCCAAGGCAAGTATTGCAAACAACCACTTAAAACCAACAACAGAACCTGAATACAGATAAGGGTTAGATGGACAGGCTTTATTCTTTATTCCAAATGTCCAAAACAACATTCCACCCAGTTCCTTTCGCATCCTTAGCATTCTTCTTCTTGTGGGCCTATTACTGCATCAGTTGTTCAGTTGTTGTGATATAATACAATTTCATTTTTCATGAAGTATCTGTCAGTATATATTATATCTCCTGACATTTTCTAGATTTCTCTAGCTGTCTGTCTCAGCCTAATTCCCATCTTGTATGGTTTGGGTGTAAGTGTGATTCCAAATACAGGGGTGAAATCTGGCTCTCCTGCATCTTCAGGCCAAATAAACTGAAAGCGGTGCAGCAGGGAGACAAAGATGAGAAAGAGCTCCATACGAGTCAAACCTTCACCCAGACATAAACGAGGCCCTGCACACACAGACACAAATTTACCCTGTTTACTCATTATTAAGTTCTTTCTTTAATGTTTTATGTATTATGGGGTCAAGTCCAAGACCTATGTCGACAGCACTTGACTGGGTCATATTTGGGTAATTTTTGTTTCATTTTTATAACAATGTGAGCTCTCACCAACAGAAAATGGTATAAACGCCTCAGGCTTCTCAAACTGTCCTTTTCCATTGAGAAAGTTTGATGGGTTGAACTCATTAGGAAACTTCCATTGGTCTTCTTCACTCAGCACTGACGAGAGGTTTGGGATGATAATAGTTCCCTGGAAACAGTGAATGAAATACATTAACATGGGCAGCAAAAGGTAAATCAACACACTGTTTAAAATCATCACCTTTGGGATGCTGTAGCCCATCAGTTCAGTATCTCTTGTGGTCAAGTGGAACACACTCAGAGGGGTGATGTTGCCGATGCGCTGACACTCATGGATTACAGCCTGTGTGTACGGCATGTTGTGTCTGTCCTCAAAAGACACGTGAGATTTTCCCTGTAGAACCCCATCAATCTCCTGCTAACATCTCTCTAGAAACAATATGTTTGGCTCAGTTACAAATCAAATGAAATCTATGAATGAAACATTTTAATGTTTATGCAACAAGACTTAATAATAAAGTGCAATGAAGTAAAGGTTGAACCCTGAATGTCTGGATAAGCCACGAGGTAGAGGAAAGCTGTAAGGAGGGTGTTGGACGTGGTATCAGTTCCAGCCATACGCAGATTTAAAATGTACATTACCAATTCGTCTTCATTAAATGTGGATCCTGTTTTTCCCTGTTAAAAATAGAGTCCAGTTAGTTCAGTTCTTACTAAAACTAGAACCTGACTCCTATTTTATGCATATTCTATGAAATCTAAGTGAGATATCCTTCTGTAGTTTTATATTTCTAGGTTTTTTTATGCTTCTCAGTATACACTTTGCACATTTTGTGTAATTTACAGATTTTATATATTTCTATTTGAAATATATATTATTGCAACTTTTGTAAATCTGTATACTTGAAGACTTGTACATTCCATCTATTTTATTTTTAAATTTTTTAATTTTATAATTAGTTTAACTGTATTCTATTAGTGCAGGGGTTGGTTTATTAATTGAACTTTAATTACTAAAGTCTTCTTTATCTTCTTTGTCTTTCGGCTGTTCCCTTTCAGGGGTCGCCACAGCGAATCATCTGCCTCTATCGAACCCTTTCCTCTGCATCCTCTTCTCTTACACCAACTAACTTCATGTCCTCTCTCACTGCATCCTTAAATCTCCTCTTTGGTCTGCACATGTTTTTTTTTTTGTTTTTTTTTTACCACATGACCCCTGGGAGGCTCCATACAAAAGGGTTTTGTGGCTCCCATTCGTTTTCTTATTTGTGGGTAATAGGTCCAAATGGTTCTTTGTGTGTTTAAGGTTGCCGACCACTGAAAGCGCAATTTTCACTTTATTGTAGTGAAATCTTTGCTCATAAGCATTTAACTGCATACCATATTGTGTATGGTTGTGTACAGAGGTGGAAAGTAACGAATTACATTTACTCACATTACTGTAATTAAGTATTTTTTTGTGTACTTGTATTTTTTTAAAGTACTTTTTATAGGCTGTAAAATTTGAAATCATATTCGCTACTGAGTGAATAAATAAATGAAAATTAAGAAAATATTATATATTATATATTAATATATATATTTATATATATAATAGAAAAAAAATTGCACCCCGGACAAAACAGGTGCCAGTGATGCAGACCTAACTGAAAGCGAAATGCCATCAAATTCTAATGAACCAAACCATTATAACGGCCACTACTATGTTGTATACCAGATAACAGTATGTATGTACAGGAGAGAATGAGTAGGAGCTCAGGTGTGCTGCTCACCCCTGAAATGCTCTATCCCTTTACCCTTTTTTTTACTTTTACTTTATGTCTTGTATTATAATTTTGTGACACTGAAATAGGCCGATGAAGGTTTTGTGCTGAATGTTATTCTCCGCTATGAGCTCTTTTTTCTCTCGGCTATCCGGCGCAAAGTGTCACATCATATTTAAGCGACCACTTGAATTTCAAGCACAAGAAAGGCAACAGCTTTATTACGCAAAGGTGTTCCTTCAATTAAAAACAACTAGGAGCGATTTATATCCGCTTGTCTTTTTTGAACTACACTAGAATCCCCTATCCCACCCTCGCTGTTAAAAATTTTTTAATGAGCTACTTTTTGTCTTTTACTGAAGTAGATTTTTATAATGGTAACTTTACTTGTACTTAAGTTAAATTTTACTGAAGTAACAGTCCTTTTACTTGAGTACAAAAATTTATTACTCTTTCCACCTCGTGTACTTGACAAATAAAAATTAGAATTTGAGATTTTTTATTAATTATAAAATACTACTAATGTCATACACTATAAAGCACAGTAAGTAGTAATTTTGGTCTATTATTATTGACCTTGCCTATTATAATAAAAAGGTACAGGATGTTTACTAATACAATGAGTAATTTTGCATGTATTTCTTACTTTCGCCTGCTGTGGATGTTCTTACATATATTCCCAAAACAATGTATTTATTACAATTTAAATACAATTTAAACAATTTAGTGTCACTAAAGTCTCCCTTGCTTTAGTACATGACTGGGACACTATATAAATATGAACTGCTGCTCACTTACACTCTGCTCATATTTAATATCTTTTTACTATTTCTTGTCTTTACAGAATAATTTTAGAAGAGTCTTGCAGTTTCCCCGGCTGGTATTACTCAGAAGAGGATGGTTACCTTTTAAAGTGTTATCTTTTAAAGGTTTATTTCTCATGGTAAACTCCTATTTTTCATTAAATGTTATAATGATCTTTAGGGTCCTATTGAAAAGTTTGTATTATACGTTAATTAAAAATTTAAAAGGATTGTGTAGAAAAACCCCACTACTTTTACCTGGTAAAAACTAGCTCTGTTCTCAGCAACCTGTTTCAGTACATGACAATTTATGTTTTTTTTTTTTTTGCGATTTTTCAACAATCATTTGCTCCAGCGGCGAAAAACAATGGCCGACAGCGTCTTCTCACTCGGGGCGGGTCTTTGCTCCTCTTTGTAGGAGCGTCCTCTTGTGGTGTGGCGTCACATCGACAGGCATTTGTGATTGGCCTGATTTCAGAAGGGGCATGTTATTGTAATAAATGAAAAGAAAACCACTGGGCGGCTCTTTATCATCGTAGAGTGGTTGTGTACGCACTCTCCTAAAACACAGTTCAGTCCAAATAGCTTAAGAAAGTGCATGTAGGACCGTATGACCCCTTTAAAGTGCTCCACAAATAATAATAATAATAATAATAATTACATTTACAGTATTTGGCCAATGCTCTTATGCGGAGCGACTTGCTTTTTATCACATTATACAGGTGAGGGCCTTGCTCAAGGGCTCAGCAGTGGAAGCTTGGTAATGCTAGAGTTTAAACCAGTACACTGAGATACCACTGAATTGGACATGAAGTTTTAGACATTTAATAAATACCTAGAATAACCCTTATACTCACACAAACACATACCATATCTAGCTCATCCAGATAGCAGTCGACAAAGTCTCTCGGCTCTCCTCTGACTCTTGTCGTCTTGTGGTTATTGATCATGTTCATTGTCATTTCTTTAAGTAAATGCTTGTTTTTGAACAATTTCATAAAAGGAAGAGGCAGAGATCTTATCCATGGAAGCGTATCATAGATCTATAAGAAAAATATATATATTTGTCCATATGGTTCATTATTAATTAGTGACAAATGTTTTTTTTTTTTTACTTTAAGCATGTACTTAGGATTAGCAACAATCATAATGCAGTCAGTAATCAGGTGATGTTATAATGTCTCACCATTGACCAAGGTCCATTAATAATCTTGGTAATTTCAGAAATCCATTTAACAGATTTATTAAGAGTTTCTTCACCGTATTCATATCGAGTGCCAGACAACATCAGGTAGATGATATTTGATGCTGCATCATGGAACAAAGTCTGAGGATTTAAGACACTTCCTACAAATAAAATCAGTGTTCATCAACATGTCTTTTCTTTGTAGACTCAAAGAATTGACCTTATTTGTCAGCTACCATCAACAAAAACATGATAAATAAAGTAGGATGTTGGTACCCGCATGCTTCTCAAGTTTTGCAACAAGATGTTCAATTTCTCCCAGAATCCTGTTCTCCATGGACTGTTTTCCCATACCAAAGTTCCTCAAGGTCATGATAGCAAAGCGTCGATGCTCCTTCCATGCAGGACCATAATCAGATAGTACGACTCCTGTTTCATTTTACTTATATTAAAATCTTTATTTCAGAGTCAGTACATAAAGTATCCATGTCACAGAAATGTGTATGGAAAATAGACCTTTAAGTCTAATTCTTTTTAAATTTTGTCATTGATGGTTGTGAATTTAATCATTTTTAATCTTACCTTTTCCTTCCAGCATATGGCTGATTAGCAAATTTTGTGGGCGTCCAGAAAAATCTGCAGATTTGGTCACCAGAGCTTCTTTTATAGCTTTCAAACCGTTAAGTACAACAACTGGGCTTCTCCCAAAATAGAGGCTATAAACATTCCCATAACGCTCAGCCAACTAAAAATAAAAGTTTTTATTCATTAGATGCATATTCAGATATAGTCCATGTCACATTTGGTATCAAGTTTAAGTATTAGAAGAAGTTTAATATTTGTTTGTTTATTTATGTGTTTGTTTGTTTGTCTCCTCACATTTATTTAATTATTATTGTTAAAATAATTGAAAACAACTATAGTTTTGCAAAACTATAAGTAAAACTTTTCTTTTCGAATAGATAATGCACAAAAGGCCTAAATAGAAATTTTTTCCAACTTTTCTAACTTTTTTATGTCTTTGTAAAAAATTTGAATTCAGATTAACCATTTTAGTTAAGTCATAAGTTTAGAAGACAATTTTATTTATAAATATATAATTTTATATAATGTATAAAATACAAGCATAACAACAATATAATTACATACCAATTCAAAGTCTTTTAAAGGATTGTTGATGTTAAAATGAAGAAGGTTGCCAACTATGGGTAAGGGTCGTGGCCCAGGGGGGAAGTTCTTTGGCTTTTGGATCCTGATTAGGAAGAAAAAGAGGAAGATGCAAAACCCAACAAAAATTAAGGAGTCCAACATGATGCCTGAACTACTGCTCGTCTACAGACTGTGTTAATTTGGCTGGTACACCAAGATCTTTCACTGACTCAAACTGTGAATGCTGTTAATCATTTACATAAGGAATCCCTAACCCATTTAGTCCAGAACTCAGGACCAATAGTCGTAATGGTTTGTGTTGATTTGATTATTCGTGTTTGACATTGATTATTCGTACAAAAGACTAATACTTTAGAACTACCGATTCGTGTTTAAAGTAAAATAGATAAATAAATAAATAAATAAAGCACCAACTCTATTAGTGTCAGTACATGTCACTACTAGTGGTGGATCTAGAAATAATGGCAAAATGGTTATAGCATGGCATGTCTTAAAAATAATTTTTCAAATATAAAACACTGATTTTATGTTTTTTAAAAATCTATCATGTATACATATAATAAAATAGTAAAGTTGGCATGTCTGTTTTGTGAAAAAAGATTGTGGTGACATAAGATTAATAATTAGGGGTAGGGGTAGCTCAGTGGTTAAGGCATTGGACTACGGTTTGGAAGATCCCAGGCTTAAACCCCACAACCACCAAGTTGCCACTGTTGGGCCCTTGAGCAAGGCCCTTAACCCTCAATTGCTCAGATGTGTAATGAGATAAAATGTAAGTCGCTCTGGATAAGACATTTAATGCCTAAATGTAAATAAATAAATAAATAAGGAATAATAGTAAAGTGTTTGTTGGTGCTGTTACGTGGTGCGGTATAGAGAGCCGCGTGTCTTCGCCTGTGTCTTTTACTTTCAGCGCGCTTTTCTTTTCTTTGGTCTTTGGCCCTGATACCATACCGGTGCTATCTAATATTCGCACGAAGTGTGGAGGTATTAGGACCCTTACACTGTGTTCCAAATTATTATGCAAATTGGGTGTAAGTGTCATAAACATTAAATGTTTAGTTTTGAAATTAAACTCAAATAATGCAAATTGGTGGTGTTGTGTCTCGGGGCTCTTTGCATCACTGAAATGAATCTCAGACACGTGTGATAATTAGTTTGCCAGATAAACCCAATCAAAGGAAAAGTACTGAAAAAGGTTGTTTCACAGAGAAGCAGGCCACAGGTTTCAAGCAATATGGGAAAGAAAAAGGATCTCTCTGCTGCCGAAAAGTGTCAAATAGTGCAATGCCTTGGACAAGGTATGAAAAGTCTTGGTTACAGATGAGTGTCGTGCAACCCAGATGGATGGAGTAGTGGATGGTTGGTGGCTGGCCACCATGTCCCAACAAGGCTGCGACATCAGCAAGGAGGTGCCAGAGTCATGTTTTGGGCCGGAATTATGGGGAGAGAGCTGGTAGGCCCCTTGTAGGGTCCTTGAAGGTGTGAAAATGACCTCTGCAAAGTATATTGACTGACCACTGCACAATGATCATCATTTTGGTTGAGGTTGATTATTCAATGCTAAATAATGTTGAATCAATGTTGATAATTCTTTGCTTTTCTGTGTTAAAAAGACAAACATTTAATCAATGTTGATTTTTGGTTTTGGAACCCATCCTCATTCAACAATGTAAGACAAATTAAATTAACCAAGTGCATTTCTATAAAATGTGTATGCAGGTTCAAAAATTGACTGCAAGAGATTTGCCATGCTTCAAAAAAAAAAAAAAAAAATATATATATATATATATATATATACACTTGTTATTGAGAAAATAAAAATTGACGGTTAGTTTTGTGTATTTATTTTGCTGTCCAGTTTACTCACTTGAGAGCTTAATTCCTGTTTGTCGTTCAAAATTACTCAAATTTTGGCTCGCATTTAACATCAGAAGGTGTCGGAGGGTGTTTTTACACTGTCGCCACATCAGTATAATACACTCTACAGGCATGAGAATTCAATATGTTGTAGTCTTGAAGTTCCTGCCACTCACTTTGAAAGAATTTTGGTGATCGGATAAGTTCCTGTTTGCCGTTGTCTGTGTCTGACCCAGAGCAGTGTGCAATAAAATAACAATTAATTGTAATGTGCAAAACTCTGTAGACTACCCTTCCCATATATCAACAAAAACCCAAAAAATACGTCTGCATAACTATTGGTTGTGTACAGATGTGGCCATTACACTGCGTGTGTTTTTTCGCCAGATGCCGCAATTTAGAGCGCGGCGTACCGCGACTTGCCATAAGCAACATTCGCAAATTTAAATAAATGTGTTGTGCTTCACTAAATATCTGCCAGATGGCGCATGGAAGAACTTTATCTAAAAGCCAGACCAAGTACTATACAACGAAGAATTGTATATAATTACTTAGCCTAAAACAATATTGTTTCCAATGCTGAAGCAAACATTAATTTTATTTTGTTTTACAACAGATATTTCATGATGAATGTGTGTATATGTGCTTTATATTATTTTCATAATGATGAAATGAGATGCCCAAATTCGTGCTTTAAAATTCCTAATACGTTTCTTATATATTTTTTGTAATGTTTTAACAGGGGCAAAACAGTGAAAGACATGGCAATGTCTCGGTTTGAATGGCCTTGAAATTAATCTAATTTCCTGATAGTAGGCTATCTGATAGTGTTAACTATGCGAATGTCCTGATTCGTGAATATGCCAACATATCTTATGTATATATTATATATATATTTTTAAGTTAATATTATTTTATGAACACAAAGTTCTTCAGGCTTTTTATAATAATTATCATATTTGCTGTTTGTGTCCAGCATTGAATAATTATTTCATCCATTATTTAACCACGGCTGGAAATAATAGCTGGATTGTGAATTTATGACTATAAACTTTCACTTTACAAAAGGCAGCGTTTTTATCAAAAGCTTGATAAACGTGTGTTGTACAGTATATACATCGCGACAGCGTGCTCAGTTACTCACTTCTTACCTTTCATGTAAATCTGCTCGGACTTATTAATTCGTTTTAAACCCCTCAAAAATGTGTGTATACAGCTCAAAATCTCCAAAGATAGCATCTATTTAAAAAAAATGCCCCAGCGATTTCGTAGCTTCAGAAAATCTCCCGGCGCTCTGCGCATAACACCGGGCCAACTCATGTAAACGGTTCCCTTTCAAAGGCTACACTCGATGCTGCGTGAAAACGCTATGGGAACATCTTGTCATGTTGCCGGTTGTGAAGCATGTGTGTACCAAACACGCCAAATTTTTGGCTTTTATAACCTCGCTCAGGTGACGTCATCTGATAGGACGCACCTGCAGGTTATAAATAGGAGTGAACCGGAAACATTCCTCAGATTCTTGTCTTCACCTAGTTGTGAGCGTGTGTGTCTAACCAGCAAAAATAAGTGTTTAACTCACCGATAATGGCAGAGTTTAAACGAGATGTCCCTCCGTGTGTATAATCCATATCGGAGGGCGATCTCTACACTTTACTGCTTCGATTAAGTGCTACGCGCGCGCCTCGCATTCCTTGAGAATCTTCGAGCCGCCGTGCATTCCTGGGGCTTAAACTCGTGCATCCGGCAGAGCAGTGAGACGGACTTAAAACTCCTTTCTTTCGCGTTCTCATCGGATCGGGAAATCCCTCTGTCCGCTCGCAAGCGCGCACCGCGCTTCTTGTGAATGGGCAAGGATAAACATCCTCTCTTGCTTCCGCGGAGATGGTAATTAAAAATAATAAAAATAAAAACATAGATGGCAGGTTCTGTCGGGTGGCTGGGGGCGGAGCCTCAACGACACTCTCTCCCTTTTCTTAGCAATCTCCATATGAGTTAACCCTTTCATGGAGTAAGCTGTATTCATCCCATGTTTTCCTGCCACCAACTTATTTATTTATTTAAATATAGTTGAGGTAGAAACGCGGAGTTATATGATGACACCCAGATAGAAGAGACGCTTCCAGGCTATCTCTCTTCTGGGACATCATCCTTCCTGGAAAGCTATTATTTCCTTTCAAGCTGTGTAAACTTTTTATCTTCCCTGGAGGGAAAAGCTTTTCAGGCAGCAGGTCAGGCTGGCGCATTGCACACCATGGCGGTTTTGCACGCCTACCAGGCTGACCTGCTGAGAGACTTGAGTACTGGCGGGGCTCTGCAAGGTAGGGCGTATCGGATTTACGCCGGGCCACAGACTTGTCTCTTCGTGCAACTTGTCTCTGCTATGGTCTCCGCGAAGAGGCACTTGTGGTTGAATCTCAGGGGCATTAAGGAGAAGGATCGTGTATTCCTCCTAGATGCCCCATCTCGCCTCCCGGCCTACTTGGCGATGTCGTTAACTCGGTCGCTACTAGGTTCATGAGGCGAAGTTATATAACAAGCCTTCGGGAAATTCCTTCCCCGCCTTGCTCAAGAGTCGGGACTGTCGGCCACCCAGTCTCGACCGGGTCTGACTGTTGCGAGGCATGAAACACACAAGGAGAGTGTTTTTGAGCTGGGCACCCCCTCGCAAGATTGGGGTGCGTCACGCAATCCGCCTCAAAAGAGGTCAGACTGGCATATTGTCTTCACAAAGAAGCCCTGAGGTTCATGTGCCCAGGACCGTGGGGGGTGGCCCCCCAATGGGGAGAGGCACGCAGAATTCCTTTTAAAGAATGAAGTGTTCTCCCTGGCACCCCCAGGAGATCGGTGTTCTTGCTCCGCCACCACTGGTGTTTCGGGCAACTCCAGTCTCCAATAAAATGTTAGTTCTTCGGGTTATTCCTGCCGTGTTTCAGGAACCGAACATCTAACATCCCTCCCGTTTAACCAAGCCGCTGAGCTTTGCCCCTTTCTGAGAAACTGGCAGCGTGGAAGCTACTGCCAAGTATATCTCCTTGGGTACTAAGCACTGTACAAAGAAACTACAGGATTCAGTTCTCACATCACCCTCCGGGTTTCAATGGCGTGGTCTCCACTTCCATGAAACCGGAAAGTGCAAGAGGAACGGGGGTCTGCGTCAAATTTTTTAGACTTTGCGGGCTTTACCGCTATCTAAAAATAAATCAATGGAAATATTGCCACAACACAGGAGGTTCCTGAGGTTCGCTTTCAGGGGCGAAGCTTACCAGTATCGGGTCCTTCCATTTGGTCTAGCTTTTTTACCCGCACATACACAAAATACATGGATGTAGTTCTGGCTCTTACGACTCCAGAGCATCCGTATTGAATTACATGACTGGCTGGCCCAGTCTCAGTAGCTAGCGCTTCGACATCAGCATGTCGTTCTAGCTAATCTTTGTTTCCTAGGATTGAGATCCAATGCCATGAAAGCATGCTCTTTCCTGTTTAGAGGACAACATTTTTGGGTGTCACATGGAATTTGAGCGTAAGCGGGCACAGCTGTCTCCCGCTCGTGTCGAATCCATTCTCACCACCGTCAAGGAAATCAAGCTAGACCAGAAAGTGACCATCACTTTCAGAGATCTTAGCTCTCATGGCAGCTGTATCCACGGTGACACCTTTGGACCTTCTGCACATGAGAGCATTTCAGTTGTGGCTAAGAACCAGGGGATTTTACTCTAGGGCCAATCCCCAATAAGGGCTACGCGCCAGGTGCTTCGTACCCTTCCTATGTGGTTCAGACCCCGGTTTCTGACTCTGGGTCCCACTCTAAGTTCGTCTTGTCGTCGCAGATGCTAACGACAGACGCTTCCCTCATGGGCTGGGGTGCGGTCTTAAATGACCGTCCAGCCCAAGGGAGCTGGAGAGGCCATCGTTTTGCGCGGCACATAAATTGCCTCAAAATCATGGCTCTATTTCAGGCCCTAAAGCACTTCCTCCAGCAGTTGAGACTACCATGTCCTAGTGCGGGTGAACAACACTATGGCAGTCTCATATATTAATCGCCAGGGTGGACTGCTAAATAGCTAGCGCACCAGATTCCTGTCCCTCAGGGCGATTTACATTCTGGGAAAATTTCATGTAGCGTAGTTGGACCTCTTTGCCTCGCAAGATCAGCAAATGTCCCCTTCACTACTCTCTGACTCTAAGTCAAGCTGGTCTTCCAGCCAGCGTAATTAAGACTATTCTAAGATGGTTTTTCTAAATGGTGTTACCTCTCTAAGAGGATCGGACAGCTATTGCCCTCTCCTATGAGGCGCGTGGGCTCACTTCGCCTCTAGGAATCAGGGCTTATTCAACCAGGGGAATCGCCTCATCAATTGCACTGTATGTGCATGTACACACTGTATGTATATGTACAAGTATGTGACGCGGAGGGTTGGTCCTCTCCGCACACATTTGCCAACATGCATCCTATTGTTTTGAAGCCTTCTGTCCTCCGCCTTTACAGCTTCGGAGCAGGAGAGACTTCACTTACTGTGTCCAGTACATGCTCTTCAGATTAACGTCCACCGCATTAGCCAGTGGCGTAAGTCAGAGCAGCTTTTACATGTTTTGAAGCCGCAAGCTGCGTGAGAGATGCTATTGCCCTCTCCTATGAGGCGCGTGGGTTCACTTCGCCTCTAGGAATCAGGGTTCATTTAACCAGGGGAATCGCCTCATCAATTGCACTAGCAAGAGGTATTCCTTTGCAGCAAGTCTGTGATGCGGAGGGTTGGTCCTCTCCGCACACATTTGCCAATATGCATCCTATTGTTTTGAAGCCTTCTGTCCTCCGCCTTTACAGCTTCTGAGTAGGAGAGACTTCACTTACTGTGTCCAGTACATGCTCTTCAGATTTACGTCCACCGCATTAGCCAGTGGCGTAAGTCAGAGCAGCTTTTACATGTTTTGAAGCCGCAAGCTGCGTGAGAGATGCTATTGCCCTCTCCTATGAGGCGCGTGGGTTCACTTCGCCTCTAGGAATCAGGGTTCATTCAACCAGGGGAATCGCCTCATTAATTGCACTAGCAAGAGGTATTCCTTTGCAGCAAGTCTGTGATGCGGAGGGTTGGTCCTCTCCGCACACATTTGCCAATATGCATCCTATTGTTTTGAAACCTTCTGTCCTCCGCCTTTACAGCTTCAGAGCAGGAGAGACTTTACTTACTGTGTCCAGTACGTGCTCTTCAGATTTACGTCCACCGCATCAGCCAGTGGCGTAAGTCAGAGCAGCTTTTACATGTTTTGAAGCCGCAAGCGGCGTGAGAGATGCTATTGCCCTTTCCTATGAGGCGCGTGTGCTCACTTCGCCTCTAGGAATCAGGGTTATTCAACCAGGGGAAACGCCTCATCAATTGCACTAGCAAGAGGTATTTCCTTGCAGCAAGTGTGTGACGCAGAGGGTTGGTCCTTTCCGCACACATTTGCCAATATGCGTCCTATTGTTTTGAAGCCTTCTGTCCTCCGCCTTTACAGCTTCGGAACAGGAAAGACTTCACTTACTTCGTCCAGTACCTGCTCTTCAGATTTACGTCCACCGCATCAGCTAGTGGCGTAAGTCAAAGCAGCTTTTACATGGTCTGGGGCCGCAACAGGGGTGGCCCCCACTACACTGGGCTATTGCCCTCTCCTATGAGGCGCGTGGGCTCACTTCGCCTCTAGGAATCAGGGCTCATTCAACCAGGGGGATCGCCCCATCTATTGCACTAGCAAGAGGTATTCTCCTGCAGCAAGTGTGTGACACGGAGGGTTGTCCTCTCCGCACACATTTATTACATTTATAGTTTGGATGTTCATGCTACTCAGGGCCCACGGGTCCTTGAGTCAGCTACCCAGACATAGTTCTGAGACCTTCTCGGCCTTGTGCGCACACGCTACACAACCTTGGAGTCCAGACACTTGCAGTGCGGCGGCGTTGGCACTCTCGTTCCCATAGCGTTTTCACGCAGCATCGAGTGTAGCCTTTGAAAGAGTACGTCTCGGATTACTTTGCTGTAACCCTGTTCCCTGAAAAGGCGAAACCGAGATGCTGCGTCCCAATGCCGCACTGTCTATGTGACCAGACGTCCGTTCAGACAAATCAATCTGAGGAATGTTTCCGGTTCACTCCTATTTATAACCTGCAGGTGCGTCCTATCAGATGACGTCACCTGACCGAGGTTATAAAAGCCAAAAATTTGGCGTGTTTGGTACACACATGCTTCACAACCGGCAACATGACAAGATGTTCCCATAGCGTTTTCACGCAGCATCTCGTTCCCGCCTTTTCAGGGAACAGGGTTACAGCAAATTAACCCGAGACGTTTCTAAACGTGGGCTATTGTTTTTTTTACTTATTGTATTTGTTAATTTAATTTAAATGAGGTTTGGGCTCAGGACTTCGATTCGTCATCGTGATTCTCTTCTTTAATTTACTACATAGTTTTTATCAGCGCTCAGCCGCATGCATAAAGTTTTCCAGAGCGCACCGGCAGAAGTAGACTAATGATTATGAACGCATCGGGAAAACAGCAAGCAGACTGACTCTGACCATTTAAAAAAACGTTTGCGTTCATTTTCTGACGCGCTCAAGTTCACCAAAAACAATACAGAACAGCGCACCTTATTTGCTTTCAAACATTTACAAAATCACAACGTTTTTTCGTTATTGTGAGTGCGCTTAAATAAAAGTTGAGTCTTATAAAGGCCATGCAGTCTTATATAGTTATATTATATAGTTTTTGCACATTAATCTGAGTCCTCATCTGTTACATTTTTGAGGACAATAATTTTTTCAGCCTGTCACGGCGTGCGCCCAAATCAATATCGCTCATCGCTCACTAGTTAGGCAACCTCCCCTTCAGATATGCGAAGGACCGGGGCCGGGGAATTAGGCACGGATGGTAATAGTTAAAATATTAACAAGGGGAATGTTTGATGTCATGTGGGCATTATAAGATTTGTACTGAAAACTTTTAACTAAAAGGTGGCAGCTGGCACGCCTAAAAATAGACGCAGGTTATTTTTTATAGTCTAAAAATCCTCCTCTTTAGTGCCTCCTATTCCTATTAATCCTAAATTGTTGTTCTTTTAGTGTCACTGCGCTTTACAATGGCAGACAACATTCAAATGCAAATTATTCACTCTCCCCAAGTGTGAATCAGCTGTTCTCACCTATACATTCAGAGAAACTGTAATGCACCTCTCCACACTTTAAAAACCTCTTGAATCTGAGGCTCTTCTGAAGACTTTCAGTGATTAAGGCCTCTTTTTAAATTTGTGTAAATTTAATCTTCTGGATTCTAGATTCTAAAGTTGACATTGTTACCGTTTTTAATCCTTGGAATGGAAGAAATTGAGATTTTCCTTATGATAGCATAAATTGCATTGTTTTTAATCACTCTATACACAATAATATTCTTTGGTATTTTTATAAAAAAAAACGGGTATGGGGCTATCTTGGTTCATTAATCCTCGTGGCTGGTTTAGATTTAGTATTTAGTGCGCACCGTACATCTGTTATTTTACAACTACAGTGGAACCTCGGATTACGAGCTTAATTCGTTCAGGAAGTGGGCTCGTATTCCAAAACACTCGTAAACCAAATTTAATTTTCCCATAGGAAATAATGAAAACTTAAATTATTCGTTCTACAGCACAAAAAATAAATACATAAATATAATTAATACAAAATATAAAGTAAAAATATAACAAATTAACCTGTACTTTACCTTAAAAAAAATGTACTATACTATAAATAAATCACGACAGATAAGGGTTTTCGTTTGTGCACGCAGAGTGTATGCGCAGCCGCGGCAAGTCGTGGGATCCCTTTTCCGAAAACGTGCGTTTTTAAAGGCCAGATCTGTACATGCCAGTGATCTTTTAATGTGACTGCATGCAGTGTAGACCTTTGTACAGGTCATTAGTGAGGTTTATTGTACTTCAACCTTAGTTCTTCAATATTTAATGTTTCACAACCACAACATTGACCATGTTAAGACCTTCAAAAAGACAACACCCACCCAGGTGCACCACACAACCTGTGTGCCTTTCGAGCACGCTAAGGCCTTTAAAAATCCCTGGACACTTATGCTATATTCAGTGACATCAGTAAATATGGCACAAATTTAAGGCGTCATCATGGCTGGACGTGTCTCTCTGGCCACCTCTAACAGGAGGGGGGCGCTGTTGCGAGAGCACACAATTTCTTGACCGTGCACCTTGTGCTTAGACAGCATGGTGCAACAAGCCAGCAAGCAATCTTTAAGTTGTTTGTTTTTGTCATGTTTAAAATCATTTTTACTTTGATTTAATAAACTTGAGTTATTGTTTGGAACACCATCAAGCCTTTCTCTGGATCTATTCATGCAACTTGCATGCGTCAGAATATTGCATCAACACCTCACAGTGGCAAGACTTTTTTGTAAGTCGCTCTGGATAAGAGCGTCTGCCAAATGCCTAAATGTAAATGTAAGAAAGGGTATAAAAGAAGAAAAACTAATGACATGGCCCCTTGTTCACCTGATCTGAACCCCATTGAGAACCTGTGGTCCATCATCAAATGTGAGATTTACAAGGAGGGAAAACAGTACACCTCTCTGAACAGTGTCTGGGAGGCTGTGGTTGCTGCTGCACGCAATGTTGATGGTGAACAGATCAAAACACTGACAGAATCCATGGATGGCAGGCTTTTGAGTGTCCTTGCAAAGAAAGGTGGCTATATTGGTCACTAAATTGTTTTTGTTTTGTTTTTGAATGTCAGAAATGTATATTTGTGAATGTGGAGATGTTATATTGGTTTCACTGGTAAAAATAAATAATTGAAATGGGTATATATTTGTTTTTTTTTAAGTTGCCTAATAATTATGCACAGTAATAGTCACCTGCACACACAGATATCCCCCTAAAATAGCTAAAGCTAAAAACAAACTAAAAACTACTTCCAAAAATATTCAGCTTTGATATTGAGTTTTTTGGGTTCATTGAGAACATGGTTGTTGTTCAATAATAAAATTATTCCTCAAAAATACAACTTGCCTAATAATTCTGCACTCCCTGTACACACAGTAGTGCAAGCAACAATGAGTGGGCCCCAGCACCCTGCACCATTGCCACCCAGGCACACCAAAAAGACAGCATGCACTTGTGGGCACAGTGGGCACATGCATTTAAAGGGGATATTCCAATAGCATTATGACAAAATTCTCTCTTTTCTAAAATTATATGTTTAGACCTCCAAAAAGCCCCAGATGCTGCAAAAAAAGCATCACACTTTGATGGCACTCAATGTGATGTCTTTGAATGTGATGTCAGTCAATATGATGTCCCACAGAAAGTTATTAACCACTTTTTGGCATAAGATTAAGGCATCCAGTTTAGAATATCAAAAATCCCTCTGCAATTTTGCATCCTCATGTCTATAGATCCCATAGGCCTTGTTTGGTTGCGGTTGTATAAATTCCTTAGGAAGAGGACACAAAATAACTGAAACTAATTGAAACTGCCCGAATCATCACCATTCCAAATCTGTCACATTAGTTTATTGTTGAAGTCACCGTCTCCAGCACAGGGGTAGGAGGTTTAGTTTCCCGGAGAACTGTGCACGACAACAAGCTGCACCTCTGCCCTTTTTATTTTCACACTGCTTAATCCCTGCTGAGGCGAACTATGGCATCGGCGATTAAGAGCTTCTGGCCATCAAGCTTGCACTAAAGTAATGGAGACAATGGTTAGAGGGAGCAGAGATCTCATTCCTGGTCTGGACCGACCACAAGAACCTGAAATACGTACAGAGCGCCAAGAGACTATACTCTCGTCAGGCTCGGTGGCCACTTTTTTTTGCCAGGCTCAACTTCACCCCCTCCTATCGCCCAGGGTCAAAAAAACTCCAAGCCATACGCTCTCCAGACAATTCTTGCCCACTCTTGACTCCACTGCAAACGAGACCATCATCGCCCCATCCTGCTTGCTCGGAGCGCTGAACTGGGATGTTCCACGTGTCCCAGTTCACTGTCGTGCCACATGTCCATTAAGACAGGTTCACTGTCCATTGGACTGCTGCTTTGCTCTTTGGTTTCCCGGTTACCAATCTAATGCTTCCACTTTTGACCATGACTGTCTTTTTGCGATTTGGCTCAGATGATTCGCTGATTGGTTCTCCTCGCTTCCGCTTTCTGACCACGCGCTTTTCTAATGTTGCAATCATTATCATGTCGTCATCGTGCTGATGTCATAGTGCTTGGGCTCCAAGCATCATCATCATCATCATTACCATATCTCCCAAAATTGATCTAAATACTGTTTTAAAATGAATGAACAGAAATTGAATGACCCTTGAATATAAAAAATAAACACTTGTCTTTTTGTAGTTGGCTAAGCATTATGGGAATGTTTGCAGACTCTATTTTGGAAGAAATCCAGCTGTTGGGCTGTAGGGCGAGAGAATATAGTCAGAATCTGCTTCCATACCTGCTGAAGAAAAAAAAGAGAAAACAACAAAGCACACAACAGCAGAGAAATTGCAGCCACAACCAACATCTGTATGATTCGCAGTAAATCATAAATCCTAAAACCTGTTGAGCAGCGCACATAATAAAATATTTTTAAATAAACATTTTGTTTTGAAGCAACAGCAAAGACAGTGTGTGTGTGAGCACCTGTTTGTACACCAGTGTGAACGTTTGTGTGCACACCAGTGTGTGTGAGCGTGCTTGTGTTCATAAGGTTCCTCCATGTAAATGTTTAATAGTGTGTGTGGGGAACCACAGTCCCGCCCCGCAAGGCATGGAGCAGACACGGTGGAGACCCGGGCCCCAGACATCCAGAGGCCCCCCAGAGCACAGGAGTCCCAGGAGAACCACCGCAGGGACAGCCCCCCAACCCCGAAAGGGCCAACCAGCAGCCCCAGGGCAGACGCCCCAGGGGACCGTGGCGACAGGACCGCAGGCTCCGCCAGCGGCCGTCCACTCCGAGGCAGTCCGGTCCCCGGGTCCAGGGATCCCAGGCGCCCCCCACCCCCCAGCCGGTGCCCAGCCAAGCCAGGAGAGCCAGATCCCGCCCAGCGACCGCCGCGAGTAAGCCAGCGCTCACCCAAGCGCCCCGCCTCGGAGCGAGAAACCACCAACCCACCAGCGGCCGGGGGCACCCCACAGCTGGGTGTGGTGGCAGAGCAGGGGGGGCCTGGGATGTTGAGTGAGGTGGAGTCTAGGACCTGACCTGACACCTGAACGTAGACAGCCAGGCACACATATACACAAACATACATTCCCATCCTCAAACACACAAACAAATATTTAACCACTTACACATGGAGACACACAAAAATAGACACAGTACACACACTCACACTCCCCATATATGCTCTATCCTCCTGGAACCAGCTGGACCCACTTCCCTCCGCTGTGGGGACAGAAAGTCCCCCCCGGTCCCCACAGCAGCAGAAAGGACCACCAGCCCAGACCCTGACCGAACGGCCAGCTCCTCCTCTCAGCCCCCGGCCCTGGACCGCGGACAGAGAACGGGGGTGTGGAGAAAAAAAAAAAGAAGACCCCCGCTTCGCTCCGCCCGCTCTAATGTAGTGTTGGTGTGTGTTTTTCTAAATTGGTTTAAAACAAGAGAGGGGCAAGACACTAACCGCCCTCCGGCAGCTTGTGTCAGCTCTGCCCCTCCTAAGAACCCTAAATGTCTACGTGCAACTAAAAATTGGGAACTAGGCACTGGCACCAGAGGTAAGGCTGATTAAACAGCCCGCCCTCTGGATGCCATTCAGTGTGCCCACCCCCAAGGCCCTATATGTATGTGTAACATGACAGTAAGTAATGAGAGTGTCTAAGATGTGATATAAAATTACCCCCAAGTACCCCCCCTTTGGAGCCAGCTCCCCTACTGATCCCCATAGGCACCCCCGTTGCCCAAAATCCGCCCAGGGCTGGGGGCCCAGGCCCATCCAAACCAGGGCCCATGGCAGCGGCCCCTCCGGCCACCGCAGAGCCCGGGGCAGCCCACTAGGCCCCACAAAAGAGAAAAAAAAAACTACTCCCACCCCCACATTCAGTCAACTCCCAGACTACATAGAACCCAGCCCAGAGGCAGAGTGCCCCCAGGACCCCAAACCCCCCCGGACCTATCTCGGAGCGGTACAGCCGCCAGGCCGGCAACCTACATCCGCCGACACGGCCTCCCCAGCAGCGCCACGTGCGGCCGCCAGAACAACACCGCCCAGGAGCCATCCCCGCCCCATCTAGGCCAGGACTGCAGCCCCAGCGCCGGACCCCCCAAGAACACCCAGACGCCCCAGGCCTTTCAGGGACTGGAATTCACGGTGCAGGATCTCGACCAGGGACAACCTCGCGTCGAAGCTGGACAACCGCTTGTCGATTGAACCCAAGATGTCAGTAAAACTTTTCCCTGTCGGCGATGCCCTTTCAGGAGAGTCTGCCGGCCGAATTCTTTTCGAAGACGGAGTCTCGCTTTTAGCTGGGGAACCTACAATCTGTGCTTTCCTCATGACTATGCTTACGTAGCACCAGTCGATGTAACCCTGGAGAGTTTCTAAATCTTCCTCGTTGTCCTCGCTGTTCATTCAGTTTTTCCGCCAAGTCTCCGGCGTCTGACGTCACCTACAGCATTTCCTTTCATTCTTCATTCACTAACGTGTGTTCATGTGTCCAGGGCCTCGTGTGAGTCTGGGTGAAGGTCTGGCTTGCATGGAGATCTTCCTCATCTTGGTCTCCCTGCTGCACCGCTTTTAGTTCATTTGCCCTGAAGATTCAGAAGAGCCAGATTTTATTCCTGTCTCTGGAGCCACACTTACACTCAAACTATACAAGATGTGAATTAGGCAGGGGCCTCTGAGTGGCGCAGTGGTAAAGTGCTTGCCCTATCATCCGGAGATAGCTGATTCGGTTCCCGGGTAATGCTGTGACCTCTTGTCGCTGGAGTTCTAAAGAAATTGGTTGATCTCTCTCAGAGGGGAGGAATGAGAGGTACTTAGTGCTCCCAGTGGCACTTAGTGGCAACTGTCCCTTACAGAAAAATTATAATTATACATTTTATTTATAATACACTTTATATTTAAAGGGGTCATACAGGCCTACATGCACTTTTTTAAGCTATTTGGACTGAACTGTGTGTTAGGAGACACAACCACTCTACAACCACTATACGATGATAAAGAGCCACCCAGTGGTTTTCTTTTCATTTATTACAATAACATGCCCCTTCTGAAATCAGGCCAATCGCAAATGCCTGTCGATGTGACGCCACACCACAAGAGGCCGCTCCTACACTAGTTGATTGACACTGGTGTTTTAGCAAAGACCCGCCCCGAGTGAGAAGAAGCTGTCGGCCATTGTTTTTCGCCGCTGGAGCAAAATGTCGCCTAAGCGAGTGTGGTGTACAGTTGTTGGGTGTAATACCAACCTGACCTGACACCTGAACGTAGACAGCCAGGCACACATATACACAAACATACATTCCCACCCTCAAACACACAAACAAATATTCACACACTCACGCATGTAGACACACAAAAATAGACACAGTAAACACACTCACACTCCCCATATATGCTCTATTCTCCTGGAACCAGGCACCGCCACCCCCGGAGGGGTGATCAGTGCCTGACCCCGGAGCTGGACCCACTTCCCTCCACCAGCCCAGACCCTGACCGAACGGCCAGCTCCTCCTCTCAGCCCCCGGCCCTGGACCGCGGACAGAGAACGGGGGTGTGGAGAAAAAAAAAAAGAAGACCCCCGCTTCGCTCCGCCCGCTCTAATGTAGTGTTGGTGTGTGTTGTTTTAAACAAGACACTAACTGCCCTCCGGCAGCTCGTGTCAGCTCTGCCCCTCCTAAGAACCCTAAATGTCTACGTGCAACTAAAAATTGGGAACTGGGCACTGGCACCAGAGGTAAGGCTGATTAAACAGCCCGCCCTCTGGACGCCATTCAGTGTGCCCACCCCCAAGGCCCTATATGTATGTGTAACATGACAGTAAGTAATGAGAGTGTCTAAGATGTGATATAAAATTGAGATGCAGGTGGTCACAAGGAGACAGGAGAGGAAAACCTCCCCTGCATCCCAGCAACACCCCCGCACCACAAAGCCCTACCTGTATGGTGTTGTGATGGAGCGGGAGAAGGGGAGGATTGGGGATGGGGAGGAAATAATCAGAGGGGGCAAGTACCCCCCCTTTGGAGCCAGCTCCCCTACTGATCCCCATAGGCACCCCCGTTGCCCAAAATCCACCCAGGGCCGGGGGCCCAGGCCCATCCAAACCAGGGCCTGTGGCAGCGGCCCCTCCGGCCACCGCAGAGCCCGGGGCAGCCCACCAGGCCCCACAACAGAGGGGAAAAAAAAAACTAGAACAGAACAACACCGCCCAGGAGCCATCCGCGCCCCATCCAGGCCAGGACCGCAGCCCCAGCGCCGGACCCCCCAAGAAACCCACCCCCCGAAAAAACCCAGACGCCCCAGGCCCGCATGTCCCCCGCTGCATCAGCAACCAAGACCAAAACCGGACAGAACTGCGGCCCCCTCCCGCACTAGGTAATGGAGCCGATGAAAGGAGCCCAGAGAGATGGATCTAATGTGGCAGTGCGTTTGCATGGGATTAGTGAAGACTCAGTCATTTTGAGAAACTCCCACCATGCTGTCAGAGAGGAGCTAATACTGATGCTTTTGAAGCAAACATGTCGTTTGATGTTTGAGCTAATGAATGGTAGATCTGAAATCGCTATATTATTGCATAGTGCCTGTTCTACATCTAGCCAAGGCTCATCTAAGAGGGTGTGTTTTAACCACCCTGATATGTGTTGAAGCCTGTTGGCTAAGAAATAGTGGTGAAAGTTCGGCAGATCTAGTCCTCCTTTGTCCTTGGTCTTTTGTAGTGTTTTTAAGCTAATACGCAGGGGTTTACCTTTCCAAAGGAATTTAGAGATGGAGGAGTCTAGAGATCTAAACCAGTCAGTTGACGGTTTGCTTGGGATCATTGCAAATAAGTAATTAATTCTTGGCAAAACCATCATTTTTATTGAAGCTACCCTTCCCATGAGTGATATGGGTAGAGACTTCCATCTGGTTAGATCATCTTCTATCGTCTTCAAAAGTGGGATGTGGTTTAATTTTGTTAAATCTGCCAGCCTAGGTGAGACATTAATACCTAAATACTTAATATTTCCAGATTGTAGTGGAGTGGAGGAGAAGGACTGAAAGGAGCAGTTAATCGGAAGAACAGTAGATTTTAACCAGTTTATTAAATAATCAGAGATTCTTGAGAAAGAGTTTATTAATGTAATTACCTCAGAGAGAGTGGTTTGTGAATGCTGGAGAAAAAGTAACACATCATCTGCGTAAAGACTGACTTTATGTTCTATATTCTTGCATTTAATGCCTTTAATCGCTATAGTCTGTCTAATTGCTGCTGCTAGTGGTTCAATAAAAATTGCAAACAGTGAAGGGGAGAGAGGGCATCCCTGCCTGGTGCCCCTCTTAAGACGGAAGCTGGAGGATGTTTGGTCATTTGTCCTGACACATGCTGTTGGAGAATTATATAATATTTTTAACCAGTTTATGAAGGAGTTTCCAAAACCAAATTTGTGTAAAGTTGCAAATAAAAAATTCCAATTAACCCTATCAAAAGCCTTTTCTGCATCTAGAGACAATATTGTAATTTAAAGGTTTTTATTACATGAATAGTCTATCAGGTTAAGTAATCTGCGCGTATTTGTTGAGGAGTGCCTTCCTTTTATGAAACCAGTTTGGTCGGGATGGATTATGAGAGGGGTTACCTTCTCTATTCTTTTCGAGAGAGCTTTGCAGATTATTTTAATGTCAACATTAATAAGGGATATTGGACGGTAGCTGGTAGGCAGTACCGGGTCTTTACCTGGTTTTAGTAAGAGACTAATGTTAGCAGAATTCATATTTGGCGGGAGTCTACCATTTTCCTTAGTTTCCTGCAACATTCTGTAGAATGTTGGTGCCAGAATTGTCCAGAATTCTTTATAGAATTCTGCTGGGAATCCGTCTGGACCTGAAACCTTTTTATTGGGCATACTGTTCAAGGCTTCCTGGAGTTCATCTGATGTCAGTGGAGAATTCAATGCCATCGCTTGGTTGTCCGACAATTTCGGAAGAGTTATATTATCAAGAAACTGGTCAACTTCTTCTTTGGACGGGTTCATCTGTGGTGAATAAAGAGATTCATAAAAGTCCCTGAAAGTGTTATTATTTCTTTCAGGGTCATATACTGTGTCCCCAGTTGAGTCTTTAACAGCATATATAGTTGCTTTTTCTTTATTTATTTTTAACTGGTTAGCTAGGAATTGACCAGATTTGTTACCATATTCAAAGTTTTCCAGCGGAGTCTTTGTGCTAAGAACTGAGTATTTTTATTAATAATTTAACTCTAGTTTTGCTTGACATATTTTCTTCAATATTTCCTTCTCCTGAGAGGATACATAAGCTTCTTCTAGAGATTTGATTGTTTCTTCTAATTCCTGAATATATTTATTTTGTCTTTTTTTTTTATGTGATGAGAATGAGATTATTCTACCTCTTATCACAGGTTTGCCTGCTTCCCAGAGAACAGATGCTGAAGTTCCAGGCTGGTCATTATAGTCTAAATATAAAGCCCATTCTTTCTTAAAATATTTAATAAAATCTTCATCTTTAAGCAATGATGTATTAAATCTCCATTTTGTACTTGGTGGAGTGTCCTTTTTGTTTTTTAAGGTTAAAAAAACAGAATGGTCGCTGACAGCTATGGGGTGTATTTCTGTGTCTGAAATGTCATTCAGCAATGAGCTGCTGACTAAGAAATAGTCCAGACGAGAGTGAGTGTGATGAACTTTTAAAAAAAAAATGTATATTCTCTACAGTTGGGGTGAAGAGAACGCCATGCATCGCAAAGTCCGTAGTCGCTCATGTACTGTTTAACTATATTAGTGGATTCCCAATTACGCTGAGTTCCAGCTGTGCTGAGCCTGTCCCTTTCTTTATTTAGTCCAAAGTTGAGGTCTCCACCAAGAATCAGTGCACAGTCTAGATGTTCAGAAAGTGCAGTAAAAAAAGTGTGGAAAAAGGAGGGGTCATCAACATTTGGAACATATATACTGGCAATACATAACTTTTTCTTAAATATAGATAATTTAATGATTAGATATCTACCCTCTGGGTCCATAACTGTGTTGAGTACTGTAAATGTAACATTTTTATGTAATAAAATTGCTACCCCCTTTTGCCTAGAGTTATAGCAGGCTGCGAACACATTAGGGAATTCATTTGTTTTAAGTTCATCTATAGCTGTGGCAGGTCTATGAGTCTCTTGTAATACAACAACGTCTGCTTGTAGTCTTTTAAGCTGGTGGAATATTTTTAATCTCTTCTCTCTGGAGCCAGCTCCATTCACATTCCATGTGACAAGCCTTAGTGCATCCATGGATGTGTGTGTAGCTAGTATTGCCTGCTATGTGTGAAGCTCAGATGAATGAAATATGAGCTAGCGTGTATGTGTTTGTGTGTGAATATGTCTTGTGTGTCTGTGTGCGCTGAAAGTACGGTGTGGTAGTATTGACGCTTAGTGAATATATATATGGTCGTGCCGTGCAGATGTGTAAAGATATAAAGTGCTGTGTATGTGTGTGTGTGTGTGTGTGAATAAGGCGGGTGATCAGTGCAGTGAGAGAAGTTAGTATTGAGAAAGACAGCAGAAGAGGGAAAGAAGTAAACAGGAGGGGATGCAGGAGAAAAAAAAAAAAGAAACTTGACAGAAAGGAAAACATTAGATAACCACATTTAAACGCTGTAGAGACTGACGGTATCGTGGTATCATATTAAATTAGCGAGTTGGTAGAGATTACTGGAAGAAAAACGAAAAGAAGAAATATAAGAAGTATAGCGGATTCTTATCTGGAATTGTGTTAGTAAAGCCACTGCGTTGTGGGCAATGCTTTGTGGGTAATGCAGTCCAAAGTGGCTATACCCCACGTGTTTTGTGAAGACACGCCCCACAGAACTGGGGGGGCGGGCTCAGCAGAGATCATAAGCATTTAAGGGAACATGTACTGAAATAGGTTGCTGAGAACAGAGCTAGTTTTTACCAGTTGAAAGTAGTGTTTTTTTTACACAACCATTGAGAATTTTTGATTAAATATATTACAAACTTTTCATTAGGACCCTAAAAATCATATTAACATGTACTGAAACATGTTTCTGGATGATCCCTTTAAAGCAAATCTCAAAGTGCTACAAATTAATTCGACCCGAAAGCTTTGATAAAAAGATAAGTTTAAATCTACCTGGTTGGTAGGAAAGCACATTGCACATGAGAGCACACGAATTGCTTTTACAGCTCTCCCAAGTGTGTGTGTGTCTTGTATTTAAAATTCAAAATGTTTTGCCCCTTTCCCCATTACATAACTTTGCTAACTGGCCCAGAGTGAGAGAGTTTTTGGCCCCCTGATTCTAAAGAGGAAAAAGAAGCAGATACAAAACCCAACAAGAATTAAGGAATCCAACATGATCATAGTTTGTTTTTTATGCCTATGTAATAAAAATCAGTTTTTTTTTTTAGCATAAAATTAGAATAACTGGCCTTTATTTTGACAGATGAGAATGTGAAGGGTCAATCTGCAATAATTTAAGGTAATTCTCACCCCAAGTGGCAAGTGTGTAAATTAGTAAGCTCTTGTCTAGTATTGTAAATATTCAAACATTCTTTAAGCCAGGTCAAACGTGTTTAAAAATACTGCATTTTTAATAATTTATAGTTAGTTTTGATTACATTATTAAAATAAATTACACTTTATTATGTGTTTTGAACTTCTTTAAGGTAGGCTAGACTAAGCAACCATGTTTGGTATTACAGTACTGTATGTCTCATGCCCTTGATAAATAACAGATTTTGGTGATTTTTTTTTATGAAAAAAAAAATGGAAATGGAAAAAATGTACAATATTTTCAGCAAACATTAATGCATGGTTACTTCTCATGCCATAAATTGAACAAAGATTAAAAAATAAGATAAAAACAATATTGTGGCACTGTTTGGGCACCCTACATAATCAGTACTTAGTAACACCTCCTCTGGCAGATATCAAAGCTTGCAAACACTTTTTATAGCCAGCTAAAAGCCTTTCAGTTCTTGTACTTGAAATTTTCTCCCATTCTTCCTCGCAAAAGTCTTCTAATTCTTTGGTCATCTTGCATGCACAGCTCTTTCAAGATCTACCCACAAATTTTTACAGGGGACTGTGATGGCCATTTGAAAACCTTCAGCTTGCGTCTCTTCAGGGATTCCATAGTGGATTTTAAGGCATGTTTAGGATCATTGTTTTGTTGGAGAAGCCATCCTCTTTTCAGCTTCAGCTTTTTTACAGATGGTGTGATGTTTGCTTCCAGAATTTGCTGGCATTTAGTGGAATCCATTCTTCTCTCCACCCGTGCAATGTTTCCTGTTCCACTGACTGCAACACAGCCCCAAAGCATGATACGTAGATCCACTCTCATGCTTAATATTTAGCAAGGTGTTCTTTTCATGAAATTTTTTCTCCAACCATGCCGTTGCTGATTGTGGCCGAAGAGTTCTATTTTACCTTCATCAGCCCACAGCACTTGTTCCCAAAACACATCAGGCTTCTGTAGATGTTCTGTTGTCTTATGCTGACTCTTCCATGAAGGTCTTGTCTGTGCAAGCATTGCTGCACAGTGGAACCACCACCACTTTTGAGTCTGCTAAATCTTGCTGCAGGATTTTTGCAGTCAAATTGGTCTATTGGTTTTGATTTGTCTCTCTGACCAGCATACGAGCAGTTCTCTCCGAGAGTTTTCTTGGTCTTCCAGATCTCATCTTGACCTCCTCAGTTCCCCTGAACTACCATCTCTTAATCACATTTCTCACTGTGGAAACTGCAAGCTGACAAGGCTTTACTATTTTCTTGTAGCCCTCTCATACATTGTGGGCATCAATAGTCTTAGCAGCTGCTTAGAGGAACCCATGGTTGTTGCATGTCCGCAAGTGTGTGCAGGTTTGAAGAGTTTAAGTCTTTGTAAAGCTTTGAAAATGGCATTTAGTAATGACAGCTGTTGCCATGCATCAGATCTAATGAGCTGATTAAATTCTGAAACCTTGTAAAAAGAATCTGAGCCTTAGGGTGCCCAGACCATTGCACAGTGCCATGATAATGTTTTAATTTTTGTTAAATTTATGGCATAAGAAGTAATTATGCATCAATGTTTGCTGAAAAAATAGTGCATTTTTCCATTTCCAAGAGAGACTGTGTTAACATCTTTTCAATTAAAAAAATCACCAAAATCTGTTATTTATCAAGGGGTGCCTAAACTTTTGCATGAGACTGTACATACAGTACATTATGATATTTCCAACATAAGATGGGTTTGTCAGAAAATACTCTTTCTACAGTATAGATGAATCTATTTATATAATATATATATATTCCCAATGTTTAAGCTGAGGCAAGTATTGCAAAGAACCACTTAAAATTACAACAGAACCAGAATACTAATAATGGTTAGAAGGACAGGCTTTATTCTCTATTCCAAATGTCCAAAACAACATTAGCATCCTTAGCATTCTTCTTCTTGTGAGTCTATTACTGCATCAGTTGTTCAGTTATTGTGATATAATACAATTTAATTTTCCATGAAGTATCTGTCAGTATATATAATTATATCTCCTGACAATTTCTAGATTTCTCTAGCTGTCTGTCTCAGCCTAATTCCCATCTTGTATGGTTTGGGTGTAAGTGTGATTCCAAACACAGGAGTGAAATCTGGGTCTCGTGCATCTTTAGGCCAAATGAACTGAAAGCGGTGCAGCAGGGAGACAAAGATGAGAAAGAGCTCCATGCGAGCCAGACCTTCACCCAGACATAAACGAGGCCCTGCACACACAGACACACATAAGACAAACCCTGTTTACTCATTATTAACTTCTTCCTTTAATGTTTTATGTATTATGGAGTCAAGTCCAAAACCTATGTCGACAGCACTTGACTGGGTCAGATTTGGGTAATTTTTGTTTCATTTTTATAACAATGTGAGCTCTCACCAGCAGAAAATGGTATAAATGCCTCAGGCTTCTCAAACTGTCCTTCTCCATTGAGGAAGTTTGATGGGTTAAACTCATGAGGAAACTTCCATTGGCCTTCTTCATTCAGCACTGACGAGAGGTTTGGGATGATATTAGTTCCCTGGAAACAGTGAATGAAAAACATCAACAGGGCAGCAGAAGGTAAATTAACCCACTGTTTAAAATCACCAACTTTGAGATGCTGTAGCCCATCAGTTCAGTATCTCTTGTGGTCGGGTGGAATACACTCAGAGGACCAAAACTGGCAATGCACTGAGACTCGTGGATTACAGCCTGTGTGTCTGGCATGTTGTTTCTGTCCTCAAAAGACACATGAAATTTTCCGTGTAGAACCCCATCAGTCTCATACTTGCATCTCTCTAGAAACAATATGTTTACTATCAAACATTTTAAGGTTTATGCAGCAAGACTTCAACATAAAGTTCAATAAAGTAAAGTGTAAACCCTGAGAGTCACAATAAGCCATGAGATAGAGGAAAGCCGTAAGGAGGGTGTTGGACGTGGTATCAGTTCCAGCCATATGCAGATTTAAAATGTACATTACCAATTGGTCTTCATTGAATGTGGATCCTATTTTTCCCTGTTAAAAATAAACAGTCCAGTTAGTCCAGTTTTAAAACTAGAACCTTTGGTTATATTTTATGCATACTTTATGGAATCTAAGTGAGATACCCTTGTGCAGTTTTATATTTCTAGGTTTTTTTTATGCTTCTCGGTGTACACTTTACAATTTATCTATTTTATATATTTCTATTTAAATTATATTTTATCATAACTTTTGTAAATCTGTAAATTTGGAGACTTGTACATTCCATTCATTTTATGTTAACATTATTCAATTCCATAATCAGTTTAATTGATTTCTACTAGTGCACGGGTTGGTTTATTAATTGAACTTTTATTATGAATTGCACTTGGTTTAGGTTTTAGTGCACATGTTTTTTAAATTTTTTATTTTTACCACATGACCCCTGGGAGGCACCGTACAATAGGGTTTTTTGGCTCCCTGCGTTTTCTTATCTGTGGGAAATGCGTCCAATTCGCTCTTTGTGTGTTTAAAGTTGCCAACCTCTGAAAGTGCAATTTTGACTTCATTGTAGTGAAATCTTTCTAATATAAGAATTTTACTGCATACTATATTGTGTATGGTTGTGTATGTGACGAATAAAAATTAGAATTTAAGATTTATTATAAAATACTACAATTGTCGCACTATGAAGCACAGTAAGTAGTGATTTTGGTTTATTATTATTTACCTTGCCTATTATTTTGCATGTGTTTCTTAATTTCTTCTGCGATGGATGGTCTTACATAGATTCCCAAACAATGTATTTATTACAATTTTAATACACTTTAAACAATTTAGTGTCAATAAAGGCTCCCTTGCTTTAGTACATGACTGGGACAGTATATATACATATAAACTGCTGCTCACTCACACTCTGCTCATATTTAATACCTTTGAATTATCTGCTCATATTTTTATCTTTTTACTATTTCTTGTCTTTATAGAATAATTTTAGAAGAGCAATGAACTGCAGTTTCCCTGTCTGGTATTACCCAGAAGAGGATGGTTTCCTTTTAAAATGTGATCCTTTTAAGGTTTATTCCTCATGGTACACTCAGTATGGATCTAAATCTACATCCACATGTCTGTATCGGTCTGTACCTAGTAGATGCTTTGTGAGAATGTCTAGTGTTAAAGTGCTCCACAAATTATAATAATAATAATAATAATAAGAAGAAGAAAAATAAGAATTACATTTACAGTATTTGGCTGATGCTCTTATGTGGAGCGACTTGCTTTTTATCACATTATACAGGTGAGGGCCTTGCTCAAGGGCCCAGCTGTGGAAGCTTATTGATGCTAGAGTTTAAACCTGTACACTGAGATACCACTAAATTGGACATGAAATGTTGGACATTTAATAAATCCCTAGAATAACCCTTACACCACACAAACATACCATATCAAGATCATCCAGATAGCAGTCGACAAAGTCTCTCGGCTCTCCTCTGACTCTTGTTGTCTTGTGGTTTTTGATCATGGTCATTGTCATTTCTTTAAGTAAATTGTTGTTTTTAAACAATTTCATAAAAGGAAGAGGCAGAGATCTTGTCCATGGAAGCGTATCATAGATCTATAAAAATATATATGTATATATTTTGTCCATTTTTTCTTTAAGCATGTACTTAGAATTAGCAACAGTCATAATGCAGTCAGTAATCAGGTGATAATATAATGTCTCACCAATGACCAAGGTCCATTAAGAATCTTGGTAATTTCAGTAATCCATTTAACAGATTTATTAAGGGTTTCTTCACCGTATTCATATCGAGTGCCAGACAACATCAGGTAGATGATATTTGATGCTGCATCATGGAACAAAGTCTGAGGATGTAAGACACTTCCTACAAATAGAAAATCAATGTTCATCAACATGTCTTTTCTTTATAGACTCAAAGAAAAAAAAAACTTTGTCAGCTATCATCAACAAAAACATGATACAGTAAATAAAGTGGGATGTTGGTACCGCATGCTTCTCCAGTTTTGCAACAAGATGTTCAATTTCTCCCAGAATCCTGTTCTCCATAGACTGTTTTCCCATACCAAAGTTCCTTAAGGTCATAAGAGCAAAGCGTCGATGCTCCTTCCATGCAGGACCATAATCAGCTAGTGCAACTCCTGTTTCATTTTATTCATATTAAAATCTTTATTTCAGAGTCAGTACATAAAGTATCCATGTCACAGAAATGTGTGTGGAAAATAGACCTTTAAGTCTAAAATTTAAATTTTGTTCATGATGGTTGTGAATTTAATAATTTTCAATCTTACCTTTTCCTTCCATCATATGGCTGATTAGCAAATTTTGTGGGCGACCAGAAAAATCTGCATATTTGGTCACCAGAGCTTCTTTTATTGCATTCAAACCGTTAAGTACAACAGCTGGGCTTCTTCCAAGATAGAGGCTATAAACATTCCCATAACGCTCAGCCAACTACAAATAAACAAGTTTTAATTTATTAGATACATATTCAAAGGGTCATCAATTTTCAACTATAAACCGGATTCCAAAAAAGTTGGGACACTATACAAATTTTGAATAAAAACTGAATGCAATGATGTGGAGGTGCCAACTTCTAATATTTTATTCAAAATAGAACATAAATTAACAAATAAAGTCAACAAATCTCAAAAAAGTTGGAACAAGTAGCAATAAGAGGCTGGAAAAAGTACATTTGAACATAACGAGGAGCTGGAAGACCAATTAACATTAATTAGGTCAATTGGCAACATGATTGGGTATAAAAAGAGCTTCTCAGAGTAGCAGTGTCTCTCAGAAGTCAAGATGGGTAGAGGATCACCAATTCCCACAATGTTGCGCAGAAAGATAGTGGCGCAATATCAGAAAGGTGTTACCCAGCGAAAAATTGCAAAGACTTTGCAGTTATCATCATCAACTGTGCATAACGTCATCCAAAGATTCAGAGAATCTGGAACAATCTCTGTGCGTAAGGGTCAAGGGCGTAAAACCATACTGGATGCCCGTGATCTCCGGGCCCTTAAACGACACTGCACCATAAACAGGAATGCTACTGTAAAGGAAATCACAGAATGGGCTCAGGAATACCTCCAGAAACCATTGTCAGTGAACACAATCCACCGTGCCATCCGCCATTGCCAGCTGAAACTCTACAGTGCAAAGAAGAAGCCATTTCTAAGCAAGATCCACAAGCTCAGGCGTTTTCACTGGGCCAGGGATCATTTAAAATAGAGTGTGGCGAAATGGAAGACTGTTCTGTGGTCAGACGAGTCACGATTCGAAGTTATTTTTGGAAATCTGGGACACCATGTCATCCGGACCAAAGAGGACAAGGACAACCCAAGTTGTTATCTATGCTTAGTTCAGAAGCCTGCATCACTGATGGTATGGGTTGCATGAGTGCGTGTGGCATGGGCAGCTTGCATGTCTGGAAAGGCATCAATTCAGAAAAATATATTCAGGTTCTAGAACAACATATGCTCCCATCCAGACGTCATCTCTTTCAGGGCAGACCCTGCATTTTTTAACAAGATAATGCCAGACCACATTCTGCATCAAAGACAACATCATGGCTGCGTAGGAGAAGGATCCGGGTACTGAAATGGCCAGTCTGCAGTCCAGATCTTTCACCTATAGAGAACATTTGGCGCATGGACAAAGAAGGCCCAAGACGATTGACCTGTTAAAGGCCTGTATTAGACAAGAATGGGAGAGCATTCCTATTTCTAAACTTGAGAAACTGGTCTCCTTGGTCCCCAGACGTCTGTTGAGTGTTGTAAGAAGAAGGGGAGATGCCACACAGTGGTGAAAATGGCCTTGTCCCAACTTTTTTGGGATTTGTTGACACCATGAAATTTTGAATCAACATATTTTTCCCCTAAAATTATACTTTTATTCAGTTTAAACTTTTGTTCCGTGATTTATGTTCTATTCTGAATAAAATATTAAAAGTTGGCACCTCCACATCATTGCATTTAGTTCTTATTCACGATTTGTATAGTGTCCCAACTTTTTTGGAATCCGGTTTGTATTGTAGCGTTTTTCACTGCCACGAAGGGACTAGGAGAGACGAGTAAGCTTCCTTGCTGCCCAATGCAAATGGCTGGGAGTATTTTATTTGACATGGCACGAAAAGTCACACAACCACACATTCACTAAGCACAGATCAACAAGACACACTTCTAACTTACACACACACACCCTGGCCGAAGCCACTAACCCAAACACCTTTCCTCGACAGGGTGAACACCTAACAACCCCTCCTGCAAAGCATGATGGTTACTAGTCCAAAACCCCGCCCACGCCACAGTATTTTAAATCCAGCTTGGAAAGTATATTATTATTATTATTATTATTATTATTATTAATAAATAAATGTTATGCTTATGAAATTGTAAATATGGAAGACTAAAGTTGAGATACACTAATGACCTGAACAAAAATCTATACTGCAGGTCATCACAATAAAAGGTCACTGACACACAATATTGTCAAGAGTTTGACATTGTTAAAAATGTGGCACCACGAAAAGTTGCTCATGCGCATTAATGATATATTGGCAAATACAAATTAAACAGAAATTCCCACAAGCAGCACTGCAAGTACTGGAAGACTGCAGGTCAAAACCACAAGGATTGCAAATGCACATGTCAAGGCAAATCACCTATTTGCAAGGCCTTGGAAAAAAATTACTGATAGCCCATAGCCCACTTTAAAGAAACCCTGCAATGAGACCACCATTTCAGGCTCTATATTAGAATTGTGCACTGTTTGGCTTGTATTTAGGTTATTGGTGTAAGTCAGTGAATCTCCCCAGAAACAAGAGAGGGCTACACACACATACAAACACACACACACACACACAAACACACATGCATATGTGCATAGAAGTAGCGTTGATGAAGCTGGTACTGCTAAGGAGTGGCAACCAACAACAACAGGGACAAAAAAAAAAAAAAAAAGATGGCAGACATTGCTTGTTTTTTTTTTAACATGAATTGTTTAACCAGGTAAATCCAAAGAACCCTGTAGCCAATTGTGTTAGTATTCTAATACCTACAAAATACAATGTTACTTGGACTTACAAACAACTTGACTTCCAAACGGTAAATCCGTACGCAACTCATGCATATGTAGGCGACTTATATATGTATGTGCGTATATAAAACTTACCAAATTACTTTTATTGTATTCCTTAGGAAAAAAAAAAAATTTAAACAAAGTCCATCTCACATTTGGTATTAAATTTAAGTATTAGAAGAAGTTTAATATTTGTTTGTTTATTTATGTTTTTGTTTGTTTCCTCACATTTATTTGAATATTATTGGTAAAATCATTAAAAACAATTATAGTTTTGCAAAAAGTAAAACTTTTCTTCTAGAATAGATAATGCACAAAACACCCAAATGGAATCTTTTCTATTCTAATCTTTATAAAATTTTTTAATTCAGATTACCGATTTCAGTTAAGTCATAAGGCTAGAAAACAATTTTAGTAATAAATATATAATTTTTTATAATGTATAAAAAACAAGCATAACAACAATATAATTACATACCAATTCAAAGTCTTTCAAAGGATTGTTGATGTTAAAATGAAGAAGGTTGCCAACCATGGGTAGGGGTCGTGGTCCAGGGGGGAAGTTCTTTGGCTTTTGGATCCTGATTAGGAAGAAAAAGAGGAAGATGCAAATCCCAACAAAAATTAAGGAGCCTAACATAATGCCTAAACTACTGCTCGTCTACACACTGTGTTAATTTGGCTGGTACACCAAGATCTTTCACTGACTCAAACTGTAAATCCTGTTAATTATTTACATAAGGGATCTCCACCCCATTTAGTCTAGAACTCAGGACCAATAGTCCTGATGGTTTGTGGTTTGTGTTAAATTGATTATTTGTTACAAAAGACTAATAATTTAAAACTACCTGATCTCTGTTTAAAGTAAAATAAATAAATTAATAAATAAATCAGCAACTTTGTTAGTGTGTCAGTACATGTCACTACCAGTGGTGGATCTAAAAAAAATTATGGCAAAAGATTTTGGGAGGGTGGCATGGGAAAGCATTATACACATATTATAAACATCTTTTAGTTATAGCATGGCATGTATTAATTACTGATTTTATGAATTTCCCTATCTATCATCTATACATATAATAAAATTGTAAAGTTGGCATGTCTGTACATTGAAGATTTTTGTGAAAAAAATTTTTGTGGTGAAATCAAGATGTTTTGGGGAATTTTTGTCTGTCTGTTTAAACTGTTTGTTGGTGCATGCATCATGTAAAACAAATTTTAATGGGGTTTACAGGTGTAATTGGCCGAGCTTAAAGTAACATATAGACTTTGTTGCATCGGTCCACGGAAAGGGAAGATATGCTACTTTAAAATGTAAATAAAAAAATGTTCTTATATCTGACTTCATCTCATAATTCAACAGATAATGCTGTACATTTTTTAATACTTGCTTATATAACATAAAATAAAACTGTACTACAGTTTTTCTGGATTGCTAAAACACTAAATCCCATTGTAAAAACTAAACTGTCAACTACCAAAACTTTTTTATCAAATCAATTCCACAGTTGTCAAAATCTTAAACACTTTTCTTCTGGTTAGGGCACAATTTGCCAATCTGAATTTCTCATTTACCACACCTCTAAACACATTCTCAAACACAAAACACATTTATCAGTGTGGTGCACTTATACCCAGAATGGTGCACACAGGCTACAAAAGTTAAACACAACTAACACACTGTTTTCATCATTTACACACTACCACTCAAAACTGAAAACACACATGTCCAATCAGTGAACCCAATTAGTAAACAGTATACAGTATAAGCCTAGTCAAATGCAAATGGCATGAGTGGATCCAACAATGGAGCAATACAATAGAAGAGAAAGAGGAAGAGGAGTCAGTGTCAGAGGTGGTGGGCAAGGACTAAGACCAAGAAGAAGATTTGTAATTTAAAATGACATTTACAGTTTTTTCTGATTGCTTAAACAGTAATAATGATTCCTGTAGCACAATTTCTAAAATTATTAATAGTTGTAGAAAAACTATTCACTGAGTTTGCAAAATTAAAAGCACAAACACTGCTTTGCACACAGTTTGCACTTTTATAACACACAATTTGCAAATGTATAAATACAATCTAATCCACAGCACTCCTTTTGCAGAACTGTAAACACAACTCAGTACTTTACACACAATTTCCAAATTATCAGAACACTCCTAGTAAAACTATACACATTTATGGACATTTTTTACACTTTTTGTGTAACTGTTTGACCCACACTGCACATGTGAAAACAGTTTTATATAATTAGTTCACTTTGCAATCAGCTTGAGCACTATAAATAAGCCACAGGTAAGCTTTCAATGTGGAGAACAATGGAGGGCAGACTGAGAAGAGTGAGAATTAGAGGAGGGCGAGGAAGAGGAAGAGGACGAGGACGTGAAGGAGCAGGTGGAAGAGGAGGAGGACAAAGACTAGGAGGTGAATTTAGAGGAAGAGGACAAGGAGGTGAAGAGGAAGGAGGAAGGATAAGAAGAATCAGAATTCCTGATGACATCAGAGCAACAATAGTAGACCATGTAATCAACCATGGAATGACCCTAAGGGAAGCTGGCCAACGGGTTCAGCCTAACCTCAGCCGCTACACTGTAGCAAGTATCATAAGGACATTTCGAAATGAGAATCGGTTAGTACAGTTACTTCATACTACAGTAAGTTTTCTAGTAGCACCATACCCTAATGAAAAACAATACAGTACTTGACATGTAAAAACTGAATTTGTTACTTTACAGAGTTGCTAGAAATCCAGCATCTGGGGGCAGACAAAGAATGTTCACTGAAGAACAAGAGACTCATATAGTCAATATGGTGTTGGCCAATAATTCCATTAGGCTGCGAGAAATACAGCAGCGCATAATAGAGGATACCATCACATTCCAAAACATAAACAACGTGAGCATCTCTGCATTATCTCGTGTACTGGCACGAAATAGAATAAGAATGAAACAAATTTACAGAGTCCCTTTTGAAAGAAACAGTGAGCGCATAAAACAACTGCGATATGAATATGTTCAGGTAAGCTATAATATCATTGGTACTCAATGTGGAAGTCCATCCTGTAGTGCTGTGTATGAACCTGCTGTGCTGCATTTGTTTTGTCTTTTCCAGAGAGTGATGGAGCTAGAGGCAGATGCCATGGGTCATGAACTGATTTATGTAGATGAGGCAGGTTTTAACCTAACTAAAACAAGGAGACGTGGCAGGAACCTTATTGGACAACGTGCTATAATCAATGTGCCAGGACAGCGTGGTGGTAATATAACTATGTGTGCAGCTATGAGTCAAAATGGTGTTGTGCACCATCATGCAATCCTGGGCCCATATAACACTGCACACATTATTACATTCCTGGATACCCTATATCATACACTCACTAATGTTCAGAGAGCAGAGCAGATGAGATATGTTATCATATGGGACAATGTTAGCTTCCATAGGGCTGCTTTGGTCCGCAACTGGTTCACAGATCACCAACTCTTTACTGTACTAAACCTCCCCCCATATTCTCCATTCCTGAATCCAATCGAAGAATTCTTCTCTGCCTGGCGCTGGAAGGTCTATGACCGTCATCCCCATCAGCGCATGGCTCTTTTACAGGCAATGGAAGAGGCATGTGAGGATATTGACCAGGCATCATGTCAGGCCTGGATACGGCACTCAAGAAGATATTTTCCACGGTGCCTTGGACAAGAAGACATTGCTTGTGATGTCGATGAAATTCTGTGGCCGGACCCAGAAAGACGACATGATTGATATTTTTTCTCTCTCTCTCTTTCAGTGAAATTGTATGTTTTTTTGTGCTTCGTTTTGATATGTATGAATAAACATTCATACTTACAGTAAGTAAAATTTGAATCCTTGTGTGTTTGTATGACAAAATTATGTCAAAAGTATTACTTCAAATTCACCTACCTTGTGCACAGAGAAAGCAAAAGCCAGATGTGTTTTTTATTTATACCATCAGTGTGTAGTTGGCACTTTGTGTGCTTATAAATATGATGGTTAGTGTTAACTGTTTGGTACAAAAATACCATTTTTACAAAGGTTTGTAGAGTTAAACAAGATGTATACTCTTTTGCAAGAGAACTAAAATGTTTTGATAATTGGGTGAAAGGTTTTCTTATTTGTGTGTAGAGTTTTGCAAAAATAGCCAATAGTTACAAAAAATGTGCTTAAGCAATCAGAAAAAACTGTAAGCAACTGTCATAGTTCTAGTGCATGGCATGACTATGAGGGAGGCAGGGCAATGTATGCAACCAAACCTAAGCAGGTTCTCAGTGGTTACTATAATCTGGACCTTCAGAGAAGAAAACAGGTAAAAAGTATACTTGTCTCAGTAAGGGGACAATGAAAAATATTTTTTCCATTGTACTGTGTTTTACAGTATTTTTGAATTGCTAAAACACTAAAATCCATTTGCAAAACCAAAGTTGCAAGTGTACAAAACACTTTATTGATTGAATCACACAGCTTGCAGAACTTTAAACACTTCTCATGTGGTTAGACACAACTAGCAAATCGGTATCAGTCTTTGTGCAAAACTGTAAACACATTGTCATTGACAAGGCACATGTAGCATTGTGGTGCACTTCAACTCATGGCACAACACAGCTTTAAAAAAGTGAAAACACAAGCAACACACTGTTGTCATCGGTAACACACAAGCACTCAAAATTTAACACACCTGTTTCAAATCAGTAATATGTTGCACCTAATCAATAATCAGGATAAAATCCAAATGGCATGTGTGATTTTCACAATGGAGGGCAGGAGAGGAAGTGAAAGTGGACAAGGACGACTACGAGGAGGAGGAGGAGGAAGAGACAGAGGAGGAGACAGAGCAGGAAGAGACAAAGGAAACAGAGGAGGAGGAGGAAGAGACAGAGGAAACAGAGGAGGAGGAGGAAGAGACAGAGGAGGAGGAAGAAGAAGAGCCATCATTTCCAATGAAATTAGAGCAACAATCATACACCATGTTCTGGTTCATGGATTGAGGATGAGGGAAGCAGGACTACGTGTTCAACCAAATATAAGTGGAACGTCCCAGTAAATTACTGTAACATATCTCTAAAAATTGGCCCTTTTCTAGCAGTATTACAGTAAAACTAATAGTGGTACTAAAAATAATAGTATTTTATGTATTGTACATATTTGGTGACATTTCAATGCATAAGACCTGTCTGTACAATTCTAACAAGAGGTTATATTTGCTTGAATTGAAAGACTGCCACATGCCGGTGGAAGGAGGGGTATGTTCTCACAACAGCAGGAGCCCATTATAGTCAATATGGTCCTTCAAAATAATCTCATTCGTCTGCGTGAAATACAACAGCGAGTTGAGGAAGACAACGTGAACTTGGAACGAATCGACAGTGTCCTGAAACGCAACCTGATAAGTCTCAAACAAGCCTACAGAGTACCATTTGAGAGAAATTCTGAAAGGGTAAAAGAGCTACGATATCAATATGTACAAGTAAGTAATTATGTCCAGAGATTACACAGCACCATTAAGTTACTTTACATCTTTACTGTGTTGAATGTAATGCAGACAATGTATATAGAGGCATGAATCCTGGAATGCTATGTAATTTACGTTACTTCAAAAAGAAATTTTTGTTCTTTTCTATAGAAAATGTTTCAACTGGATTCCATGGAGAGGCCTCATGAGTGCATCTTCTTGGATGAAGCTGGCTTCAATCTCACCAAGAGGAGAAGGAGAGGCCGCAACATTATTGGTCAACGTGCCATTGTAGAGTTGCCAGGGCAGCATGGTGGCAACGTGACCATATGTGCTGCCATTAGTAGCTACGGGGTTATTCACCGCCATGTGTCTTTAGGGCCTTACAACACTGCCCAGCTTATAACGTTTCTGTATGCTCTACAGGAGGCATTACTTAGACGTGAAGAGAGAGGTGATGAGCAGGCAGAGCATCCCATGTATGTGGTAATCTGGGACAATGTGAACTTTCACTGTGGTCCTAGAATCTGTGAGCGGTTTGAAAATAACCCACGTTTTATAAACATGTGCCTCCCACCATACTCGCCCTTCCTTAATCCCATTTTTTTCCGCATGGAGGTGGAAGGTCTATGACAGAAATCCTTATGCACAGGAAAATCTCATTCAGTCAATGGATGCAGCATGTGACCACATTGGAGTGGAAGCGATTCAAGGTTGGATTCGGCATGCTAAAGGATTCTTTCCCCGTTGTTTAGCAAGGGACAGGGTTGCCTGTGACGTTGCTGAGATCCTGTGGCCTGACCATGCCCAGAGGCATGATGCTGAGGCAAAATGATTCTAAGACATTGCTTGCTATCGATCTGCTGCATTTTTTGTTTGTGACTACATTTATATGTGTGCAGGATTGTACAAATTCTTTTTTTCCCTGCTCTGCCCTGAGTGCAGTGTTTTGCATTTATCTCTGTAGTGTGTAATGACTGCTGTGTAGTGTTTATGCATAAGCTGGATGTGTGTGTTATCTGAAAACAGTGTTTGGTTTTGGGTAAAGATAACATAGTTCTAAATCAATTGTTTGATATAGCAAGACAAGTCAAAGGTTTTGACAGTGTAGCTTAAGTTTGGTGATTTGTGTTTAAGGTTTTGAAAAAGTGACAGAAACATTCAAAAAATGTGTTTTAGCAATTCAGAAATACTGTAAAACATTTACTGAATATATTTTAGAATTGAAAGACGGCCACATGAGGGTGGAAGAACACGCATGTTCTCACAACACCAGGAGACACTTATTGTGGATACGGTCTGTCAAAATAATGCAATTCGACTGCGTAAAATACAGCAGCGGATTATACACTCAACAAAAATATAAACGCAACACCTTTGTTTGTGCTTCGATTTTTCATGAGATGGACTTAAAGATCTAAAATTCATTCCAGATACACAATATTACCATTTCTTTTAAACATTGTTTACAAATCAGTCTAAATGTGTGATAGTGAGCACTTCTGCTTTTGTGATTCGATAAGCAGATGGAGGTTTTTAGTTGATAGCCATACCTTGTCACCTACTTGGTACAAACGTCCCGGAGGGTGTCGACAGCGATTTTGGGCGACGTAGTTGATGTTGGCACATTGGATGGCGCGATTTGCTTGGTCCCACAGCTGCCGGGACCTACGGACCAACTGTTGGGCCGATGGTACGTCAAATGGAAACCATGGCAAACCTCAAATGGGCTTAGGTTGGTGGATTAGACGTGGAGACAGTTCGGCCCATTTGAGGTAGCAAGCCCAGAAGCGCTGGCGATCCGAAATAAAACACCTCAGGTAGCGCTCCAGTTGTTGGTTGGTCCAGGGCATAGGGCATCGGCATTGGTTTTCCTTGACCCGGGGCGGTAAGACAGGTGGAAATTATATTGTTCGAAGAATAATGCCCACCGTGCCTGTCGTGGGTTGAGCTGCTTTAAATTTCCAATGGTGATAAGGTTCTGATGATCGGTCCAGACGATGAATGGCTCACTAGCACCCTAGAGCCAGTGACGCCATTCCTCCAAAGCCCACTTTATGCCCAACAGCTCACGGTCCCCTACCCAGTATCGCTGCTGAGTGGGATCAAATGTTTGGGAGAAAAAAACTGCAAGGGTGCAGCTTCTGGTCTGGACCTCGCTAAGAGAGAACGGTGCCGGCGCCCACATCCGAAGCGTCTACCTCCACAATGAAGGATTTGCTGGCATCAGGGTGGAGAAGGATGGGAGCGGTGGTGAAGCAGTGATAAAGTTCTTTGAAAGCAGAGATGGCAGCTGGGGTGAGTGAAAATGGGTGAGATGAGGGCCTGGTCAATGTGGTTAATTGTGCTGCAACTGTACTGTAGCCCCGGATAAAGCGACGATAGAAGTTCACAAACCCGAGAAACCGTTAAAGCTGTTTGAGTGTCCTGAGTAGGGGCCAGTGACGTACAACTTCTAGCTTCTGCGGGTCCATGGCCACACCCTGGGGCGAGATGACAAAACACAGGGATGTGGTGGAGTGCTTGTGAAAAGCACATTTTTTCAGCTTCTGCAGTACAGTTGGTAATTGAGCAATTTCTTTAGAACAGCACGTACATGTTGGATGTGTTCTTCGGGGTTGTGAAAGTAGATGAGGATGTTGTCTAGGTAGACGAACACCCATCGGCCCAGCATATCTCTGAGGATGTCATTTATGAACTTTTGGAAGGCAGAGGGTGCATTGCAGAGTCCAAATGGTATGACCAGACTCTCATAATGTCCGGTGGGTGTGATGAAAGCAGTCTTCCACTCATCACCCTCTCTGATGCACACCAAGTTGTTGCTGCTCCGGAGGTCCAAATTTGTGAACACAGTGGCACCAGAGAGGGCGTCCAGGGCTGAGTTGGTAAGTGGTAGTGGGTGTCTGTTTTTAATTGTGATGTTATTTAGCCCCCGATAATCGACACAAGGGCGAAGTTTGCCCCCTTTCTTCTTTACGAAGAAGAACCCTGCGGCAGCAGGGGATGTGGAGGGCCGGATGGTCCCATGACGGAGGGCGTTGGTAACGTATTCTTCCATCGCCTGCGTCTCAGTGGTTGATAGCGAGTAGAGATGGCCGCGGGGAGAGACGGACCCCGGCTGAAGTTCTATTGCCAGATCGTATGGGCGATGAGGTGGGTAGCTCGTCTTTTGCAAAAAACTTCAGCCAGGTCCCGATAGGCAATGGGGATGGCGTTGGTGTCGACATCGGGGTCCTCGGACTCCTTGGAACACGTCCCAGCCTATGCCCGTAGGTAAAGTTCGGTACAGGGTCGATGAACGCAGTACTTCGGACTCGTTTGTGGCCAAATTGGAGAAATACCTGAACCGTAAGTTGAGAGATGGTGGTGTTAGTGGTGGTGGAGATTTGGAGAGGGCCCGGTGAGTCTCTCCTCCTGTTCACCAGGGCTGTGCATTTCCTGGACTCAATGAGCAGATCGGCCGGTGGTGTGCCGCTGACCCACAGTAGGCACACAGCCCTTCTCGAAACCAGCATTCGCGTTCTGCTACGGTCAGGGAGGCACGTCTTAGTTGCATGGGTTCCCTGGCTTCGGTGTCAACCACGGCAGGAGGTGGAGATCCGACAGGTCCAGTAGTGGTGGTAGTGAAAGCTGCAGGTGGTCGTTGTGTGGCGTAGGAGAAGGTGGGTGCGGGTGGCAGGGTCCTCGAGGCTGGCTTCGGGCGGGATAGAAGGCGCTGATCAATTCGGACGACGAGCTGGATCAGCCCTTCCAGTGTGGCGGGAATTTTTCTCCTGGCAAGCTCGTCTTTAATTCGTGAAGCCAGTCCCTCGTAGAAGGATGTCCGGAGTGCGGCGTCTCCCCAGGAGGTCTGCACAGCAAGGGTTCTGAATTTAGCAGTATACTGGCTCACGGACAATCCTCCCTTCCGCAGGTGGTAGAGTTTAGGCTCGGTCTTCACCTTGCCCGCTGGGTGTTTGAAAGTGATTTTAAGTTGGCGGGTGAATTCGTTGTATGAGTGGGCGGTGTCTGTATCTGCCCGCAGAACTGCCATGGCCCACTCAGCTGCCTGCCCGGATAGCAACGAAACCAGGAGAGTGATGCGTAGCCGATCGGTGGAGTACTTGGTGGAAATGAACACGAACACTTCCTGTCCGTGCTACCAACAGATGCACGGAGATCTGCGTTCTCCTGTCTGAGCTCCGCAACCTCGTGGCGCAAGCCCGCGATGTCTTGGACACTCTGGCGCAGAGTAGCGAGCTCTCCGGTTAGCTTGTTGATAAGTGTGGCATGCTGATCCACCACGTCGCAGAAGTGCGCATAATTCGCTGCATTCACTGCCGAGGGCTCAGTCATTCTGTTAGAACTAACTTTAGATGACCAGAAGATGTAGCTTTAGCGGTTAGCTGGTTAGTGAATGGTAAACCCAAACACAGAAGAACACGAATAGGCAGGAGAATCACGCTCTTTAATCTAAGGACTCTCACGAAAGGGGAGCAGGAGAAAGACACAATCTAACCCGTGTCCTATAAACACACACTCAATCCGAAAGCAAACCCAAGAAAGTGAGTACTCACAGTTTGACGAACGATTCTGAAATGGCATGGGCGAACTTAATGAATACTTATGTGGAAATTACCATCACTATTGTATTTCTTCGATACAACATTTTTTTATGACTAAATTGTATTTTAAAACTGCGGCGAGTCAAAATGTCACTTTGCGCCGCCTGGCGGTCATTTCATGAATGACATTGAAATACAACTGATTTATTTTGGCCGCTGTCGTTTTGCTGCAGCGGTGAGCGTGGCAGTAATAGCCGTTCTGATTGGGTACCTTCTGTAAGTTTAAGGCATTATCACGGCTGACCCGTTTGAGATATCAAAAATCCCTCTACAATTTTGCATCCTCAATGTATTTAGATCACATCGGCCTGGTTTGGTGGTGATCGTATAAATTCCCTAGGAGGAGTATATCAAAATCAATCGAGTGCGTTTTTTTGCAAACGACCCATTATAACGGACATTGTTGACTTAAGCTCAGGACATGCAAATGCAAATGTTGATCACATGTGTAGTGCTTTTTGAACAGGTTAACACCACCAAAAAGACAACACTACCCAGGTGCACTGCAAAACTTGTGTGCCTTTTACAGTTTTTCTCGATTACTAAAACACTATAACCAATCTTTTGAACTAAAATTTTAAAAACATAATACTATTTTTCAAAAAGCACACCTATTTTCCTAAACTATAAACTCTATTACCTTGTTTTAAAACATGAGTCAGATTTGGTGAACTGTTACTGCAAAACTCTGGTCATTTAGAAAGCACAAGTATTCAATAATGTTAACTTATATAACATTATAATGTAATCCGCCCTTCCACAGATTTAAAGGGAAGTGATTGAGGTTGATCATTTTTGAGGGATAAATGCCATCAGCCTCTCCATAATTGACTGCATCCTCCAAGAGAACCAATTCCAGATTAAACAGGCATACCGCATCCCTTTTTGAACAAAACTCTGACAGAGCAAAAAAACACCGAGTGGAATATGTTCAGATATGAGTTTTATTAGAAGTATTATGTTCCATCACAGCATGGCATTTTATGCTGCCATTTGTGCACTCTTGAACTATGGTTCAGCGAAGCGATTTACTCTACTGTGTTATGTGTTTTGCAGAGAATATTCAAGATTGAAGGACAGCCTGTTCCTAATGAAATTATCTTCGTGGATGAGACAGGTTTTAACCTGACCAAAAGGAGAAGAGGGAGGAACATAATTGGCCATCGGGCTATTGTAAATGTCCCTGGTCAGCATGGAGGGAATGTCACTATGTGCGCAGCCATCAGCCAACGAGGGGTACTCCATCACCCTTGCCATTGTAGGACCCTATAACACTATGCTTCTCCTTGCTTTTCTTGATGATCTAAGACAACATATTTTTCAGCAGGACTACAGGGAAGCAGCACAGCCAGAGCAGCCTCACTATGTTGTTGTTTGGGATAATGTCAGCTTCCATCACGCTGCTCTGGTTCATGACTGGTTTACCAATAATCCAAGGATTTCTAACATCTTTCTGCCTGCATACTTTCCCTTTCTAAACTCGATAGAAGAGTTATTTTCAGCATCGCGGTGAAAAGTGTACGACAGAGAACCTTATGTCTGTCTTCACCTCCTCCAGGCCATGACCCAGACCAAAGACAAGATACTGAGGTGGAATAATGTTTTCGATGTGTGTTGTACTGTATAGTACATAGATAAAAATGTGCCACTTTATATACATTGGTTGCGTCTTTTGTGTTCATCATGTGAAAAGGTTTTTGAGGGGAAGAACCACAAGCAGGCAGCATGGTGGTGTAGTGGTTAGCACTGTCGCCTTGCACCTTCAGGGTCCGGGTTCGATTCACGGCCAGACTTGATTCCCATCCCTGTGTGAGTTTGCATGTTCTCCCCGTGCTTGGTGGGTTTCCTCCCACAGTCCAAAGACATGTACAGTAGGTGGACAAGCGGTATGTGTACTTTTATGGTCGCGGCGTATGGCGACAGCATTTGGGTTTGTGCGTTTGCTGGCTTTGCTCGCTAAGTGGCGCTATATAACTATAGGCATCAGGTAATTCTCTTCAGGCTAAATGGGCCACAGCTCGTCTAGAGCCGCACGTAGTTGCAGGGAAAATCAAGTGAAACATTGTAATTGAACAAATTTATAATTAAAATTAATTTCAATATTTTTAGAATGGAATTTATGAAACAGAAAAGCTAGACGTGTAGGGTCTTGCGTCATCTTATATTTTGTGTTCTTTAAATTTGTAGTAGATTTATTAACTGAAAAAAAAAAGGAAACTAATCGACCATAAAATAAAAACATTGTCAGATTAATGTTCAAAAACTATATACTGTAGTAAAACTATATAAGCTACATAGTCTTTATAAGACTCCACTTTTATTTAGGTACATTTACAATGACGAAAAAACTTTATGATTTTGTTAAATAATTAAAGTAAACAGGTTGCGCTGTTCTGTATTGTTTTTGGTGAACTTGTGCACTTCAGAAAATGACCCGAAACTCTGTGTATACTTGCCTCACAGACGTGAAAAAATATATACTTATAGAAAGCGAAATATCTGCTTTTATATAAAATAATGAAAAACAATTTATTAGATTATGTAATTCGTATGAAAAGTGAATTGTAGGCGCGTCCACTGCTGCGGAGACGACGAGATGACATGATCACCATCAGCACAGCCGAAACCAAAGAAATCACTAATTTATCAATTGATTATTAAATCATTCAGTAACAAGCCTGTAACTTTTTATGTACAGGAACATCTGTATGAATAAATTGTTTCAATGTATGTATCATGAGCTATTGATCAGTGATTTATGTAAACGACTCAGTTAATATGTAAGTAAATGCTGTGCTGTTTGGGGGAGGGACGTGCTGATGACGATTTGATCTGCTGTGTGTGTGTGTGTGTGTGTGAGAGGTCTTACATACTCATGAAAAATCATGGATCATTCAGTGAAACATAGGCTCTGCTAAAAAAAGTTAGCAGGCATATCAGTCACTTTACCCCAAATAAAAGGGGGTAAAATGAATAAACGGAGATGTGTGTTTCTTAGCCCCACCCCCGTGAACACAGCATATTTAGAGAAAAGCGCCCCTGCGAGAGGTTGTGCTCGGACCACTCAGCTCCTGCGGATCCTAAAATTGACAGAGTTAAAGTTTTTTTAATCGCTGGAATGGAAGAGAGAGAAAGTTTCCTCATCATAACATGCCTTGTATTGTTTTAAATTACTCTATACACAACCTGATTTTTTATGCTATTTAAGATATGGGAAATACAAATTAAATATTTTTTTATTTTTATTTTTTATTTTTATAAAATAATAACTTTCAATATTTTATAAAAATACCAAAGAAAATTATTGTGTATAGAGTGATTACAACCAATACAATTTATTTTATGATAAAGAAAATCTTAATTCTTCTATTCCAGTAAAACAGTAACAATGTCAATTTTAGAATCTAGAATCCAGAAGATAAAATTGTCAAAAATTTAAAAAGAGATTTTATGTGTAATTAGAAAAGCTACATGTGTAGGATCTTGTGTCATCTTATATTTTGTGTTCTTTAAATTTGTAGTAGATTTATTAACTGAAATAAATGAAACTGAACGACTATAAAATTAAAACATTGTCAGATTAATGTGCAAAAATATGGAGGACTAAACATGAAATAATTACAAATAAATAAATGTGTGAATAAATAAGTAAATATAAAAATAAATAAATACAATAAGCCCTGGAAAATTGCTAAATATATTCCTACTTTTGTTTAATAACATATTTCAAGATTTATTTATTTCTGACTTTTTACATTTCTTCATTTATTTATGTCTGCATTTCTACATTTATTTATTTCTGCATTTCTACATTTATTTTTTTTCTGCATTTCCACATTTCTACATTTCTTTGTCGCTGTATGCTGATAAGGTAGGCGGTCCCAGCCTTAGTCGAAACTGAGATTGGGCTGCAGGGCACCTCAGACAAAAGCAATCGATCTAATCAGCGTGATGCTATTTAGTTATCTGAAACTAACTATCAAATGGCTGCCAATGAAAGACTGTTAGCACACGTTCCAGGATCCTTAACCAAACTGTGTTTGATGGTCTTCAAGAACTTCATATCCTGATGAACCAAGATGGCGGCGCGTGTACATGCTGCGGCTTCTCTCTCCCCCAACACAACTGTGTTTTCGTGTTTTTTGTCTTGTAAGTCGCAGTGTTTTTGTATGTCTTTAACTCGTCCATCTGTCTTCAAACGCACATACAGTCGAGAGTTTCTGTTAGTTATCGGTAAATCCAAGTTAAACTCGGTGACCGTGGATGAGCTGCGGGACATCGGTCTGCTCCGGAGGCCTTCGCCATCACCGACCCTCACTCCGGCACCCCGCCCATAGTGGAGGCGCCACAGGCGGCAGGAAAGTAAGCAGAAAAGGGGAAAGTGCGGAGGTATCTGTGCTAGGTTAGTGGCTAACCCACACAAGCCGGCTATTCCTACCATCGTACTGGCTAACATACGCTTTTTGGACAATAAACTGGACCACATTCAACTTTTTCGTACAACCCTAAGGACTGTAAGAGACTGTTGTGTTTTTGTATTTACTGAAACATGGCTCAACAATAGCATTCTGGATAGCGCCATTGAGCTCAACCAGCTAACATGCTACCGTGCGGACAGAGCTCTCGCTAAAAGCAGTAAAATACTCGGGGTTTGTTGGGTTACAGTGGATTTTACTACGCGGTGTGAGTGCAAGCGGGGCAAATGGAACGCGCCCCAGGGACGTCAAATCAGCGAGAGATGGGAGGGGCCGGTCTGGCCATCGGTGGAGAGCAGAGTCAGAGCGAGCTTTCCTTACTCTTTTAACACTTTTCTTCCCATTTTTTCTCGTAAGACCTCGCCTCGAGTCCGTGCTTCATGGTGCCGCCCATGCACTTAGGCTCGAACCCGTTTCACGGCCCAAATGTAGTCAACAATATAAAAATAAATAAATAAATAAATGCTTAATGCTTGTTTTAATGTTATTTTGAAGTGAATGAAACAGTAATAGCTAAAATAGCAAAAAGTTTAAATATTAACAAGGGACATGTTTGATGTCATGTGGGCATTGTAAAATTTGTATTTTATATTGAAAACTTCTAACTAAAAAGTGGCAGCTGGCACGCCAAAAAATAGATACAGGTTAATTTTTTTATAGTCTAAATAAAAATCCTCCATTTAATTTCCTATAGTCAACCGTATGCATAAAGTTTTCCTGTGTGCGGAGGAATTTTGTTGTGCTAAATAATATTTGTGCAGTATAATCAGAGCCTCCTATTCCTATTAATCCTGGGTTTTTGTTCTTTTAGTGTCACTGTGTGTGCTTTGACATGCCAGACAACATTTAAATGCAAAATAATCACCTCCTGTTTTCACCTTTTACATTCAGAGAAATTGAAATGCACCTCTCCCCACTTTAAAAACCTCTTGAATCTGAGGCTCTTCTGAAGACTTTCAGTGATTAAGGCCTCTTTTTAAATTTGTGTAAATGTAATCTTCTGGATTCTAGATTCTCTAAAGTTGACATTGTTACCGTTTTTAATCCTTGGAATCGAAGAAATTGAAATTTTTCTTATGATAGCATAAATTGTTTTACATACATTGTTTTTAATCAGTCTATACACAATAATATGCTTTGGACACACACACACAGCAGACCAAATCGTCATTAGCACGTCCCTCCCCCAAACAGCGCAGCCATTTACTTTCTAGAACAGTGGCAGCTGGAACACCTAAAACAGATGCAGGATTATTTTTTATAATCTAAATAAAAATGCTTTTTAACACGTGGGCTATTGTTATTTACTTGCAATATTTATTAATTTAATTTAAATGGGGTTTGGTCTCCGGAATGTTGAGCATCATGATCCTCTTCTTTCTTTCTACGTAGAATCAGTGCTTAATTGCACGCATAAGGTTTTGTAAATTCGTTTAATGTTTAATAGTAAATAATGACCCCCGTTGCACTGTACCACCGCTGGGAAAACCTTATGATATACAAGTTAAAGACAATTATGATGATCTGTCATGGCGTGCGCCTGTGATAGGCGTGCGCCCAAATCTACTATCGCTACTCGCTCACTCCGTAGGCTCCCTGAATAGGCGGCAAAGGGACGAAGCCGGCTGGCGATAATTAACGTTAATATGATCTCGGGCTTGCTCCACATTAGCAAGGCGCGGAGTTTTGTCCGAGGTCTGGAAAGTACGTGATGTGATGGAAAATATGAAAGTAGCATGTAAGTGAGGCGATGTGACGCGCCCCAGGGACTTTAAACAAAGACACTAGAATTCTGCCCTTTGATTTCCGCGCTGAGGACAGCACGAGAAAGAGCTGTGCGCGCTCCCGCGGCATTTTCATTCCCGCACCGTGCCTGTCTTCGCGGCCCCTCTGCCGCAGAGGAAAAGGCTTCAAGGACATTTGTGTTAAGTTTTTGCATCAGCGAGAAGCACCGTCACGAGGTAGCGTTCAGCAGCGTTTGCACTATTCCTATTGCACTGTTCCATTTCTGCCTTCTGTGTTATTAACTGTCCCTTTTTGCAGGACAGTAACTAAACTACCTCACCTCTGTTGTTTTTCTAAGTTTGTGTTATTTAAGGTTTTTTCCCTTCAGTGTTATTTGTATCGAGGATGAGAGAAACTTAATTTCGATTCTCTATGTGTATGCACTGTACATGTAGCAGAATTGACAATAAAGTTGACTTTGACTTGACTTTGATCCTCTCGCAGAAAGTGAAAGGAAACGTTGGGCGATGAGCCTCAATTATATTCGGAGGTAAAACGCACCATGGACGCCCAACGTTCCCTTCCTCTTTCTGCGTGAGAATATGAAGTTGGCGGACAACTTCTTGAAGACAGTCAAACACAGTTTGGTTAAGGTCAACATCCATCTCAGCATCAAGCTGAACTAAATCGTCCATTAATCTTTCGACTCAATATAAAACATAGTCATTGCTGCGAGGTTCTCAGTTTCACCGACTAATGATTTTAACTGACTAGCGGCAGCTTGTAAAAAAACACCATAGTTGCCAGACAGCAGTCATTATAAGCCAAGGCATATCTAGTTAAGTCGAAACAATCTCACTTCATTAAATCAATCACGGTTTCGACTAAGGCTGGGACAGCCTACCTTATCAGCATACAGCGACAAAGATGTAGAAATGTGGAAATGCAGAAATAAAGAAATGTGGAAATGCAGAAATAAAGAAATGAAGAAATGTGAAAATGCAAAAATAAATAAATCTTGAAATATGTTAATAAAAAAAAGTAGGAATATATTTAGCAATTTTTCAGGGCTTATTGTATTTATGTATTTATTTATTTCAATATTTACTTATTTATTCACACATTTATTTATTTATATATTTCTATATTTACTAATTTATTTACACATTTATTTCTTTATGTATTTATTTATTTCTATATTTACTTATTTATTCACACATTTATTTATTTATTTCTATATTTCAAGTTCAAGTTCAAGTAGGCTTTATTGTCATTTCAACCATATACAGTTAGTACACAGTGAAACGAAACAATGTTCCTCCAGGACCAAGGTGCTACATGCAACATAAATTTACAACATAAATTAACAGAAAAACTAAACTAGCTAACTAAGAGGCCTAGGTAGCTGGCTAGCAGAGACAAGACAGATTGACCTAACATGAATTAAAATAATAAAATAAATCACAACATAAATGAACAAACTAAGGAAGACTATCTACAGGGTTTTTACAGACAACAGACAGCATAAAGTGCACGTGAATTTTATGATTTTGTAAAATAATTAAAGCAAACGTTATTCTGTATTGTTTTCGGTGAACTTATGCGCATCAGAAAATGAACCGAACCTCCGTGTATAAGTAAACTATTAAAATGGTAGAGTCAGTCTCCTTGCTGTTTTCCCCCCAACGCATTTCTTTACTTTATGCGTGCAGCTGAGCGCTGATTAGGCTACGTAGGAGGTAAAAGACGAGGATCATGATATGTCACGGCGTGCACTTGTGATGATTGTGCGCCCAAATTTACTATCGCTCTGTAGGCTCCCTAGATGCGGCAGGTATGTAAAGGGACGGAACCGCCTATTTGGGCTGGCTGGCAATAATTAACGTTACCCAGATAGCACAGGTATTTTGCAGAGACGTCTGCTAAAGAGTGTATAATCTGGTAAACATTGCGTTTGTTTTTTTTAAGTCGTATTTTTGTAGATCGCCTGTTTGAGCTGTTAAATGATACATTGTCTTTACATCTATACAACGTCTATATGACATATCTTTATCGTCCGAAATTTGCTGGTATGTGGAAGGGAAATATATATATAAATAATCTGGAAATAAAGTGTAGAAACACCAAAGGAGAATCAACCAGAACGTGGCGGTAGTGCAACACTTACGGATGCAAGCTGCCGTTAAACTCCAAAGAAAAAGAACAGTTTGTTGAGAAGACAAACGTTTGGCGGGCGTGTGGAAAAGGTAAGCAGGAATTTATTTCCATCTTCCTAGATAGAAACGAAATACTGAACATAATTGTCACCTGCTGTTTAGCGATATTTCTTGTATTTTTTAATCACACTTAAAATACCGACGTTTATGGAGTGATATCCCGGACAATATTCAAATAAAATTTCAAATTGCATTTGCAATTGCATTTCCCATATGTGTATGCATAAAGTGTGCAATTGCAAACTTTGCATTATCGTTTGCTTTTTTGCCTTCGCGAACGCACACTGACTGCCAAATTTCAAATGAAAAAGAAAAGTCGCGTGTCAGGCCGGCCAAAATTCAAACGCAATCGCTAATCCATTTGCAATTGCATTTCCAACACGTTACACAGAACTCTGTCAATCAGCGTTAGGGGCGGGTCTATACTGTGGGGTGGGATTGTGTGGGGAGTGACGTCACTCGCAGTCGCCAACCAAGGGGGTGGAAATTTGAGCAATAGAGGTGAATCGAGATTATCTCATTGGTTTATTAAGGAATAAACACACAAAAATGACAAATCGCATATTTTCTTACTCTAGAGTGGACAGAGATATAAAAATAAATATAAATATATTTTTTGGTCTTTTTCTGTTTCAGCCTGCTGGAGCTAAATCTGTCAGAAATGCTGCTTACCGGAGCGTTATAGCGATGGAGTCACTAAGGGAACGTAAAAAAAGTGCATGACCAAGACCCAACTGTTTGTTTATTGAAGAATACACAAGATTACAGAGAAATACCTCACAGGACATTAAACATATCACACTGTTAGGCTACAGTATGGATTATTTGTTTATTTAGGCCTACTTGTTTGTTTAATTGAATAATAATTCGGCTCCACGTGCTCCGTTCTGCCACTTTGCCGACCGCCACCTTTCGCCGGCTGTGTGCCCGCATGCCAGCATGGCACAGCCCCCGGATCTGCACGTGCACTTCATCCCTTCCCCATTTCTTTCCATCCTCCCTCCTTTAACCCTTTCCTTCCCTATTTTACCTAAATAAATTATCCCTTTCCCTGTAAGACCTCGCCTCGTGTCCGTGCTTCAAATATTGTGAGTAAACAACAATAGCCCACTTTTAGAAATTCTTTCTGAGGCTGCGTTGGGCCGGTGTTATGCGCAGAGCGCCGGGAAATTTTCTGAAGCTCGGATCTCCCAAAAACTACACTTGTGACACAATAATAGTAAAACTTCAAACATTTTGCAGGCTTTCATTTGGAGAAACCAGAAAAAAAGAATAAACCAATTGTTGGGTCAAAATAACCCAGCCAGGTTTTCATTTGTAAATGACTCGCTACATCTCATATGACCCAACATGAGCAACACAACAATGTGTTAAAAGTACCTGAAATAACCCAGAATTTGACCCAGCATAAACCACCCAACGATGTGCTTACTGAAACAACAGCATTTTTAGTGCTTCTTTTTTGAGTTATTGTAATGTTTAATTCTGAAAGTCTATTTTACCAGTTATTTCTATATTTAAAGTTTGATGTATTTTTAAATTAATTTTTTAAAATAACAATAAACAGATACAAACAGAGATGGGCTTTTTAACAGTTCATTCTTTGTACAAATAAAATTATCAGCTAGTAAACTTGATCGTCTGTCCAAACAACATTTAACCAATGTTTGTTTTTTTGACTCATTATTATACAATAAATATCAATATCTCTGGTTTAGATTTTTCATTTTTGTTGTGTAAAGTTCTCAAATGTGGAAGGTACAATCACTGTAGTATTTATTCGATACAACATACTGTATTGTTAAGACTATTTTCTATGACTCAATTTTATTTAAAACTGCGTAGAGTGAAAATGTCATTTTGCGCCACCTGGCGGTCATTTCACGAATGTCTTTAAAATGCAACTGATTTATTTTGGTTGCTGCCGCTTTTCCACGGTGGTGAGCGTGACGTTAAGAAGCATTTTGGTTGTCCACCTCCTGCAACTGTGGGTGAGTGAGTAAGAACCATAAGCAACATAACTTGCCAGTTTTGTAAATATTTTTTTTCATTTATTGCACCAATGTGTAAGACAATGTTGTAGTGTGTGTGTTTTTGAGGCCTTGTGTGTGATGTCTGTGGGCAAAATTAGTTTTTTCAGCAAGAGTGAATGGTTTTGGGTGTAGAGCTTCATTTTTACCTGAAAATACGCTGTTTGGGAGATTGGGTGAGACGTTAAAGATTTGTGTTCACTGTTTTGAGAATACAAGGCATAGTTTCAAAAAATGTGTTTGAGCAATCAAGAAAAACTGTAAGCACACTTAATGTCCCTTAGCATAAGTTTAGGCATCTCCTTGGCTGAACCATTTAATATATCAAAAGTCCCTTGACAATTTTACATTCAAGTTCAAGTAGGCTTTATTGTCATTACAACCATATACAGTTAGTACACAGTGAAACGAAACAACGTTCCTTCAGGACAAAGGTGCTACATGCAACATAAATTTACAACATAAATTAACAGAGACACTAAACTAGCTAACCAAGAGGCCTAGTTAACTGGCTAGCAGAGACAGGACAGAGAGACCTAACATAAATTACAACATAAATTAACAAAAAACTAACTAGTTAAGTATAACTATTTTTACAGACAACAGACAACATGCACGTGCAAATGTGCAAACAAGAGCAACAACAAAGTGACAGTGCGCAACCACAACATAACAAACCATAAAATATGGTGTTGAGGTAGTGGGTAAACGTAAACGTAACAGTAACAGAACCTAAAATATGGTGTTGAGGTAGTGGGTAAACGTAAACATTCTTTAAAAACAGCAGCAAGAATTGAGAAATTAGTGCAAAAATTAGTCCAGTAATGATCATTGTGCAAAAGATAAACAGTGAAGCATTTACAGGTTGGTGTGTACGATAATTTGGTGGTGTAGGTCAGTGTGTCTGCACTTGTGTTGATTAGTCAGTCCAGTCCCAATATTTTGAGGTAGTTGAGTTAAGCTGTGTGATAATGTTTGTATTAGTGTGTGTGTGTGTTTGTGTGTGCGTGTTTATCAGTCCAGTCCTTGATGTTTTGAGATCATATGAGCCGGGGTTTGGTGGCAATCGTAATGGTGCAATGGGCCAGTCATTGTTAGTGTGTGAGATGTGTGTGTGAGTAGACTAGGATGTTTAGTGTGTGTGTTTGTAGTATGTGTGTGTAGGATGTGTAATTTGTGTGTTCGTGTAGTGTGACGAGTGTGTCATCCATGTGACGAGATACTGCGACGCGAGACCATTTAATGCTTGATATGTCAAATCTAGTATTTTAAAATCAATATAGAATTTCATAGGGAGCCAATAAAGTAAAGACAAGATAGGAGTGATGTGCTCGTACTATGTGATGTGCTTTAGTTTAAAAAGTTAAACTCATATAGTATATAGATTTATTACACACAGACTGATTTCAAGTGTTTATTCTTTTAGTGTATCAACTTAGATGATTATGGCTTACAGCTAATGAAAACAGGAAATTTAGTATCTCAGAAAATTAAAATATTGTGAAAAGGTCAATATTGGAGACAGATGGTGTTACACTCTAATCAGCTAATCAACTCAAAACACTAGCAAAAGTTTCCTGAGCCAAATCACTAAAAATAACAATGGACTATGGAAGGTGTTACTCATTTATTTATTCTCTACAAGGGCACTAACTGCACAGACCAAACTGTTATCTTCTTGTACTGAGATAAAAATTCTAAATATAAACATTACAGAATATTTACAAAACTGAAAAGTTGTCTTATGAATAAAAAAATAAAAAAAACCTAAGTTAAAGCAGATGGGCTATAGAACAGATCATGTTGTGTTTTTTTTTATTTTTTTTTTTATCGTAAATTAACAGCTCTAAGTAGATGAATATAATCAAATTTACTATAGGCTTAACATAGGGGTCTGTCAGACAACGGTAATTTGTCTTCAGTCTGTCGAATTCAAATCGCCATCTAGCGATCATTATGTGTCAGCAATAAGCCTCCATTCAAAACAATAGGCGGTCAAAATTACCAGTGAACCGCATAAAAAATAGGGGACACTGGCGCGGCGCTTTTAGTGTTAAATGGTCTCTAAGTCTGGTCCAGTAGGCACACAAGCTGCTGGAGAACTAGACAGTTGTCCAGAAGATGATTATTGACATGGAGGGTAAAAAACAAAAGGTTGAATGGAAGGAAAAATGTGGTAGAAAATGGTGCACAAGGGATAACCACAGAGAGGATTGCAAAACAGAGCCCATTCAAGAATTTGGGGAAGATTTACAAGGAGTGGACTGCAGCTGGAGTCAGTCCTTCAAGAGCCACCACACACAGACATATCCAGGACATTACATTTCTTGTATCAAGCCACTATTGAACCAAAGACAATGTCAGAGGCATCTTACCTCAGTTTAGGACAAAAAAGACTGTACTGTTGCTCAGTGGGCCAAAGTCCTGTTTTCAGATGAAAGTGCATTGTGGATTTCATTTGAAAATCAAGGTCCCTGAGTCTGGAGCAAGAGAATTGAGGCACAGAATCCAAGGTGCTTGAGGTTGAGTGTAAAGTTAGCACAGTCAGTGGTTCTGTCTCTCATAGTGGAAATGCACCTACTGTATGCTGAAAATTGTAGACCCCTCCATGATTTCTAAGTAAGAACCCTTGCAAATTCACAGGGAGATCAAATACTTATTGACCTCAATGTATATGTAAGTGCTACTACCCCCGCGACCAGACTTCACCTCAGCGTTTTCAGGCCGGTGTGAAGATATAATCTCTTTATCTAGTCCTTGGTCTGCCCCATGGTCTCAGTCACGAATGACTGAGCTTCTTCCGGCAAACCTCACAGTCCAATTTTTTTTACAAGACCCCAAGATACTTAAACTCCTTCACTTGGGGTAACAACTTGCTCTCTACCTGGAGTAGACAGTCCATCAGTTTCCTGCTGAGGACCATGGCCACAGATTTCGAGGTGCTGATCCTCATCCCTGCCGTTTCACTTAGCTACAAACTGATCCAGCAAGCACTGCAGGTCACTGATGACATCATGGGAGCACTTACCTGAACCGAGGTGACTAATTAGTATGGCTATAAGAAGCCAGGATTTTGAGTTGACTTGGTCTTGCATTTGTTCTTTTCTCCTGTGCCAGTTGTGTTTAAACTGTGTTACTGCATTGTGCCTTTTTGCCTTTTGCCATGCTTCATGTTTTTTTGTTGTTTTGGTTTAGTGCTTGTTTTTGTTTGTGTTTCCTGCCTTTGTTTGTATTGTAAATTTCAACCTTTGTACTTATGCCTTGCCTGCAACCCCAACACATCCGTAACAACTTTAAACAGGTTTAGAATATTTTTCTTAGCCCACAGTTGGGAAAAATTATCCAACACAAAGCCTACTTTTTAGTAAAGTGTAGTTTATTAAATATAATAATAATAATAATAATAATAATAATAATAAATAAACATGGGCATGCACCCTTAACCTACACATTTGACTGGGCCTGAAGAATGTTTAGAGCAATAAACTAAAATTGATTGCTTAATGAAATAAAAACAGCAACGAAAATGGCATGAGAACATTGCACTGTGGTTGGGAGGGGTGGTGCCAGATCATACACTTCACTGAAGGTAACTTCCATTTTAAGGCTATGTTGATTTAGTTACCTGTTCCTTTTTTTGTTGATGTTATTGCTGTCACATGCCAGCCAGATCAACCCAGCACCTCCAGACTCTAAACTCCACTCCAGGTTTTTCCTAAGCGGACTGACAGCAAAAGAAAAGATCGCTTGCAAGAACCCGAGAGGATTCCCCCGCGTTCGACTTCCGGGATTGTGGAGATCCCCTCGAGTCATAGCCCCGCCTCCTCTCACGTCATTAAAGGCTTCCCCAGTCACTAAGCACACACAGCCACTGCTTCTCTCCCCTGCTCCTGCTGTGCCTGCTACCCGATCCTCAGTTTATAAAATAAAGATTAAAAACACTATTTCCCATCATTTAATCACTGTGTGTCTGCTATTGGGTTCATTTCCGTCCAGCCACCTCTGTCCGCCCCTGACAGTATACTGCGGCCATGACGGACCCAGCGGACGCTTCTCGCCACAGACCTAGCTCTCAGGCCAGGCTTCAACTCAGGTCTAGCGCATGCTCTGATGCCCGATTGCGTCAGACTGTCGCCCAGCAGGGACTTTTGATCAATTCCCAACAGCAAAGTCTCCAGCAGATCTCCCAGGCCTTGTCTCAGCTGTCGACTCAATTTCAACAGGTATGCTTTGCCCTGCCTTCTACTTCAACAGCCGCGACCCGGCACGAACCTCGCCTGCCCAACCCACAACCATACAATGGCGATCCTGGAACCTGTCGTTCCTTCCTGTCTCAGTGTTCTCTGTCACTGGAGCTTCAACCCTCAACTTTTCCCACCGAATGCTCTAAGGTGGCCTATGTCATCACCCTCCTCACAGACAGAGCCCGTGAGTGGGGAACCGCCGTCTGGGATGCTAACAGCCCTTGCTGTGCCACCTTCAGTGCCTTCACTGAGAAGATGAAGAGGGTCTTTGATCGTTCTTACGCAGGAAGGGAGGCCGCGAGGCAACTGCTGGAGCTTCGCCAGGGTTCTCCGTCTGCTTACGACTATGCCATTGAGTTTCGAACCTTGGCGGCTGCCACTGAGTGGGACGCCCAGGCCTTGTACGACACCTTTTTAAATGGACTTTCGGAGTCTGTCAAGGATCAGTTAGTCTCCCAGCAGCTCCCTGAAGACATTAATGGTCTAATGGATCTGGCAGGGCGAGTAGACGCACGCCTCCGACAAAGACGCCGCGCCCCTGGCCAACTCCAGCCCAGGACCAATAATTCTCCTGTTCAAACCACCTCCACCGGCTCTCCGACCGAACCCATGCAGATTGGGCGAACCCGGATCTCACCGGAGGAGCGACAACGTCGGGTTCAGACAGGGGCGTGCCTTTAGTGTGGGCAGCTCGTACACCTAGGCCTCCAGTGCCCATTAAAAGCAAGGCCCCCCCAGTGAACCTAGGCACACTGGAGGGGGCGTGCCAAGGACAGTCGCCTAAGGACCGTTCACTTCTTCCCGTCATGCTCCTTTGGGATCATTGCTCCCATGTTCTTCATGCTCTCGTCGACTCCGGCTCGGACCAGAATTTAATCAGTGCATCAAAAGTTGAGGAACTGCACTTGCCAACCGTCCCTCTGGGACCGCCGCTGTCAGTCCGCGCTCTCGATGGGACGCTTCTTCCCCCAATTACCCGGCGGACCGCCCCAGTAACCCTGAGGACATCTGGGAACCACTCAGAGGAGGTATCATTTCTTGTCATGCCAAAGGCTCAAGCCCAGCTCGTTCTTGGACGCCCCTGGCTCATCCGCCATAACCCACAAATAGACTGGCAGCACAACGCCGTCCTTGGATGGAGCCCACTCTGCCTAGCATCATGTCTCAAGTCTGTGCTCAGCCCCGCTCCAGTAATAATCTCCCCTGAGGAGTTTCCTGACCTCTCCTCAGTCCCAAGTGACTACGCTGATCTCAAAACGGTCTTCAGTAAATCCCGGGCGACTTCTCTACCACCATATCGACCCTACGACTGTGCCATTGACCTCCTCTCTGGCACGACTCCACCACGGGGACGTCTCTACTTACTCTCCCAACACGAAAGAGAGGCCATGGATAAGTACATCTCAGAATCATTAGCCGCCGGCATCATCCGACCATCATCATCACCCGCCGGGGCAGGCTTCTTCTTCGTGTCCAAAAAAGATGGGTCCCTGCGCCCCTGTATTGACTATAGAGGGCTTAATGACATTACCGTTAAAAACCGGTATCCCCTACCCCTGATGTCAACAGCCTTTGACCTTCTGCAGGGGGCCCAGGTCTTTACCAAGCTGGACCTTCGCAGTGCCTATCACCTCTTTAGAATCAGGGAGGGAGATGAGTGGAAGACCGCCTTCAACAACTCATCTGGTCATTATGAATATCTTGTAATGCCTTTCGGGTTGGCCAATGCCCCGGCAGTCTTCCAAGCCTTGGTCAACGATGTCCTTAGGGACTTTATTAATGTATTTGCCTTTGTCTATCTTGATGACATTCTCATCTTCTCCCGCTCCATAGAGGAACATACAAGACATGTTCGCCAGGTGCTTCAGAGGCTTCTTGAGAACCAGCTCTTCGTGAAGGCTGAAAAATGTGAATTTCATCGAAACACTGTTTCTTTTCTAGGCTTCATCATTGCCCCTTTAAAGATCCAGATGGACCCCGCAAAGTTGTAAGCTGTTACCGACTGGCCCATTCCGACCACCCGTAAGGACCTCCAGCGTTTCTTGGGCTTCGCCAATTTTTACAGGCGGTTTATCCGAGACTATAGCCCGTAGCTATGCCACTCACCTCCATGACCTCAGTAAAGAGCCCGTTTACCTGGATGAAACAAGCAGCTGAGGCATTTCGGGAACTGAAGATGCGCTTCACTTCAGGTCCGATTCCCCAACAACCTGATCCTGCCCTTCAGTTTGTGGTCGAGGTGGACGCCTCAGATTCTGGAGTAGGGGCGGTGCTGTCACAAAGGTCTCCCGCGGACAACAAGCTGCACCCCTGCTGTTTTTTCTCCCGCCGCCTCTCGCCCCCCGAAAGGAATTACGGCATTGGGGATCGGGAGCTGCTGGCTGTAAAATTGGCGTTAGAGGAGTGGAGACACTGGCTGGAGGGAACCGAGGCCCCGTTCCTGGTCTGGACGGACCACAAGAACTTGGAATATATAAGGACAGCCAAACGCCTCAATTCCCAACAAGCAAGGTGGTCCCTATTTTTTTCTCATTTCAACTTCTCCCTGTCCTACCGCATGGCTCGAAGAATACCAAACCGGACGCGCTCTTCCGCCAGTTTTCACCAATGCCTGGTAGGGGTGGCACTGCTAGACGTCGAGTCACGAGTCAGGACAGCGCTCAACCAGGGACCCGGTCCCCCAGAGACACCAGCAGGCAGGCTCTTTGTCCCGGAGGCAGAACGACCATGTGTCCTGGAATGGGGGCATGGTTCAAGGCTGCCCTGCCACCCTGGGGCGGCACGCACTCTAGCCCTTGTCCAGCAACGCTTCTGGTGGCCCACCATGAGAAATGACATCCGTCGCTTCGTGAATGCCTGTGACCTCTGCACAAGACACAAGACCAGCAATAAGCCGCCTGCTGGCCACCTTAGGCCGCTTCCAATTCCACACAGACCCTGGTCCCACATAGCCGTTGATTTTGTTACCGGGCTTCCCGAGTCCGAAGGTTACACCTGCTTCTCCAAGTCAGCTCACTTCGTTCCCCTATCTAGTCTCCCCACGGCCAAAGAGACAGCGGAACTACTAATCATTCACGTTTTCCGCCTTCACGGACTCCCGATGGACATTGTATCGGACCGTGGACCCCAGTTTGCGGCACAGTTCTGGTCTGCCTTATGTAGACTAATCGGTGCCACGCCCAGTCTATCCTCGGGGTATCATCCACAGACTAACGGGCAGACGGAACGGGCCAACCAGGACCTGGAGACAGCCCTCCGGTGTATGGTATCCAAGGAGCCCCGGTCCTGGAGCCGGATGCTCCCATGGATCGAATACGCCCACAATTCTCTGCCCACATCGGCTACCGGCCTGTCGCCTTTTCAGTGCTCTCTTGGGTACCAGCCTCCCCTGTTTCCCTCTCAGGAGGAGGAGGTCTCGGTCCCTTCGGCTCAAGCCTTCATTCATAGATGCCGGAGAACTTGGCTAAATGCAAGATCAAGGATCCGCCGCACCGTCTCGGCCTTCAAACAACAAGCCGACCGACACCGTTCCAGGGCACCGCCCTATCGAGTAGGCCAAAGGGTCATGTTGTCTGCTCGTCATATCCCCCTCAAGACCATCTCTCGGAAACTGTCCCCCAGGTTTCTCGGCCCATTTACTATCATTAAAGTCATCAACCCCTGCACCGTCAGACTCCGTCTTCCCTCCACTATGCGTCGGATAAACCCCTCATTTCACGTCTCCCAGATCAAACCTTTGGTCTCTTGCCCGCTAAATCCACCCGCCCGCCCAGCTCCTCCTCCCCAGGTCATCGATGGTGGCGAAGCGTTCACCGTACGAAGACTGCTGAAGGCTCGACGACGAGGCAGGGGTCTCCAGTATCTAGTAGATTGGGAGGGCTATGGCCCAGAGGAGAGGAGCTGGATTCCGTCAAGATTCATTTTGGATCCATCCCTTATTGAGAATTTCCACCAACAACATCCCAACGCACCAGCCAGAACGCCAGGTGGCGTCCGTAGGAGGGGGGGGTACTGTCACATGCCAGCCAGATCAACCCAGCACCTCTAGACTCTAAACTCCACTCCAGGTTTTTTCCCTCTCAAGCTCACCTGCCACTCAAGCACACCTGAAACCTATTATGCAATCATCTCTAGGCTTTTTAAGCACGCTGAGAGAACCATTCAGTGCCGCAGTATCTTACTCGTGTGCCTCACGTCTATCTTGTAAAGCAGCTTTCAGTGTTATCTAGCCTGTTATCGACCCTGCCTGTTTTTCGGACTTCTCTCTCATCTACGCCCCTCCTGGTACTTCTGCTGTTATCGGACTGATTAATGTGTATGACCTCGCACGTTCCCAGGATTTCGGATTTGCACTCACGTTTTGGATTTGTTCGCCCTCGCTGCTGGATTTTCGGATATCGACCTCTGCCTGGACAATGATGACTCTTCCAGCCGCCACTTCATCTTGCTCGCCTTGCTCGCAAGCACTTCCGCATTCAAGCACTCCCGTATTCGCAGAGAAAATACACTCGCGGCGTGCGCCGATCTTCACTTTCGCCGAAGAAGACAAGCCACTGCACTCCATTCACCAACTTATACGTGCTAAGCGGACTGACAGCAAAAGGAAAGATCGCTTGCAAGAACCCGAGAGGATTCCCCGCGTTCGACTTCCGGGATTGTGGAGATCCCCTCGTGTCATAGCCCCGCCTCCTCTCACGTCACTAAAGGCTTCCCCAGTCACTAAGCACACACAGCCACTGCTTCTCTCCCCTGCTCCTGCTGCGCCTGCTACCTAAGCCTCAGTTTATAAAATCAAGATTAAAAACACTATTTCCCATTATTTAATCACTGTGTGTCTGCTATTGGGTTCATTTCCGTCCAGCCACCTCTGTCCGCCCCTGACTATTGCTTCCTTTTTGGTAGATCCTGTACCCCTGTAATTAAGTGACAATTCATAGCAGCAACATCTAACTACAAATAGACAATTGTATTTATATACAGTGAAACCATAAATTGCGAGTAATGCTATATATATATTCTTAATATTCTAAATATTCTAAATCTGTTGACAAATTTCTATTTTATTTTCTATACTTTTATACTTTATATATATATATATTGCTTTTTTTTTATAGATATCTTGTTCTTATTTGTAAAGTTTATTTTACTATTACTTTGTACAGTACATTTGCACTAGTTAATCTTATTTTCTAACGTATTTCTCTTATTACAGTATATTTTACTTTGTACAGCATATTTTACTAGTTAATTTTATTTTTTAATTATTTCTTTTATTTCTTATTTAACTTCGTACAGCATATTTTACTAGTCAATTTTATTTTTTTAATTAAATTTATTTCTTATGTATAAGCTTTTACTATTATTTTCCTTTAAGGTCACTAGCAGTCGTATAAGCATTTCACTGCATATCGTACTGTGTATGACTGTGTATGTGACAAATAAAATTTGAATTTGATTTGAATTTGAATTTTGAATTTGAAATGCGGTTTGCAAGTGTTCCGCAAGATGAGCAAAGATTTTTAATAAATTTTGACTTGAAAAACAAGCAAGTCTTGATTTACGCGTACTAAGTGTCATGTATCATGCATGCGCTTCTTGTTTTGATGCCGAGCGTCACGTGATCACCACTTAACCAATGTTTTTTCTCTCTTATGCTGCGGAATTGTTGGTAATCGTCCCCCCTGCTGGGTCTTAGTGTTCGTCTCTCACTGGTATAATCAACATCCATGCACGTGTTTACTGTTAGCTAAAACATTGTGACCACATGTGTGCGTAAAGCATATTTTTTTATGTTTGTATACATGTGTGCACAGTGTGCGTATCTTTCTTGTTACACAGTGTTACTCATGACTCCAGACATCCGTAGATTTCTTTGTCTCTTGTTTTATTTTCAACATCAAAGTACAACGGTTTTTAGTTTCTTGCATAAGTCCACTGTAGTCACGACAAGTCGGTTGCTGTGTTCTGTAGCTTCAGTAGATTGCAGTTACAACAACTCATTTTACTGTATCTTTTAGCTTACAGTGGGATGATGTCACAGAACAACTTATGAAATGATGTCACAATACAGCTTACAAGTATAATACTAAATACTTAAACTGATAAACTTAGTGGACTTAATGTACAATGCTTAACTAATAGACTTAATGCTTAACCAGTAAATTGAAATAAATTAAACACAACAACAAATCACAAGAATGAAATATGGCCCTTACATTTCCAGCCCCTAATTGACAGGCAGGGAGACTGCCAATTACACACATTTTTATTTTTTATTTTTAACAATAGGGCCACAAAAATGAGACTTTAACATTTTAAACCTTTTGTTTACGATTTAACTTAAGGTATTCACATCGTGGTGTACCAAAAGAAAGGAACATAACTACTTCATAAGGTAATTAACAGTCCATTTCACATATGAGGCACAGCTTATTGATGGGTCTTTCCAGTGTACTGGTTTTAGTTTTGATCAGCACACGTCTCACAAGACCTTTTTTATCAGGGAACACTTTTGTGATCCGGCCAACGACCCATGAACTTTTTGGAGAAGACTCATCAATTACTAGAACTACGTCTCCAATCGAGAGGTTTTTTTCTCAATTGAGACCATTTTTGGCGCTCCTGAAGCAAGGGCAAGTATTCATGCACCCATCGCTTCCAGAATAAGTCGGCAAGGTATTGAATTTGCTTCCACTTGCGACGTGCATAAATGTCCTTCTTTTTGAAAAGTCCAGGAGGCAATTTTGGCTGTTTTTTCATCAGCAGCAGGCGGTTAGGTGTCAGAGGCTCCAGGTCTGTGGGATCATTCGTAGCAGTGGTAAGGGGATGGTCGTTCATTATTGATTCCACCTCACACAGGAATGTATGCAAGCTTTCGTCGTTTAGTGTTTGTTCTTTTAATACGGACCTCAAGATCTTTTTGACTGATCTTATCTGCCTTTCCCATATTCCACCGAAATGAGACCCAGCAGGAGGATTAAATATCCATTGTATCCCTTTTTGCATAAGGATGCCTTCAATTTTTGACTGATTCCACTGTTAAATAGCTTTACGCAATTTAATCTCAGCACCTATAAAGTTTGTTTCATTATTACTTCTCATAACTGACACCTGGCCTCTTCTGCACATAAAGCGTCGAATAGCATTTAAGCAGGAGTCTGTATCTAATAACTGCGCAACTTCAATGTGCACGGCTTTTGTTGTCAGACAAGTAAACAATACACCATATCTTTTAACATTACTTCTACCTCGTTTGACCTCGAAGGGTTGACCCCCTACGTTAGTCAACGGTGGGTGATCTGGTGTTATTCTATCACGTGGCAGTTCTGACATTTTTTGTTTACTAGTCTTTGCTCTGATCTTTCTACATGTCACACAACTGGACAGAAACCTTCTCACAAGTGAATTAGTAGTCGGAATCCAGTGATCCTGCAGCAATTTTGAAAGCATATAATTCCTTCCACAATGTCCGACCTGTTTGTGAATGTCTCTTAAGATTAAAGATGTAATGTGTAAGTTTTTGGGTATAATGACTGGGTGTTTGCGTGCTCAGGTATTGCAGACCCACCAAGACGTCCTCCAACTCTTGGCACTCCATTCTGCAGTACGGGGTCTAGTTTGGAGAGACAACTGTTTCCTTTTACAGATGCATTACCCTTTTGTAACATGGAAATTTTGTCTTTGAATTTTTGGTTTTGAACGAACTTAAGTCCTTAATTGTTAGAGACTCATGGTTTTCTGTTATTGGTTCATCTGTGCATTTTCTAGCCCTTTTTGTTCTCTGTTTAAGCATGTCCTTGATACGAAGAATCCATGCCATGGATCTCTTCAACTTGTACCAGTCAGAGTGACAGTTAATCAGTTTACTCACGTAAGTTAATCACTTACTCTCTGTAGTCTTTGCCAGATTCACTGAAGCTGAATCTTTAATCTCAATGTCATCCTCTTTCATTAACAGATCATGAATGTTCTCAGGCCATTTACTCTCTAGTTCTTTGAGAAAGGAGGGACCATGGATCCAATTGTTGTTTTTCATGATTTTTTCAAAGGAAACTCCCCTGGATGCGGCGTCAGCTGGGTTTTTTGAAGTGTTGACATACCTCCACTGCTGTGGCTTGGTTGACTCTTGTATAATGGCAATTCTAATAGCAACGAAGGTTTTAAAACTAAGTTTTTCATTGTCAATGTATCTCAAGACAGTTGTCGGTCTAAAACATAGAGTCTAGCAATTCTATTTCCAGTTGACCTTTCAACATTTTGTCGTTGTTCACAGCAACCACTGCCGCTGTCAATTCCATTCGGGGCATAGTGGTGTGTGAGTCCATCAGCATTTACTAACTTAATGTATGAGACAACTCCATATCCCATTTCACTTGCATCTGAAAAGTGGTGAAGTTGTGCTGTAGTTGTAACTCCAAAGTCAACTGGTTTTACGCATCTTGCTACACTAAACTCAATTGATGCAACTCTTGTAGCCAGGCCTTCCATCTTTTTATAAATTGTTCGGGAATGTCATCATCCTAAGCGAGTCTTTCTTTAAACTGCTGCATTAAGATCTTAGCTGGCAGAATGACTGGTGCGAGGAAGCCTAAGGGGTCATAAATTGAACTAGTGACTGACAAGATTCCTCTTCTAGTCACAGGCTGCTCTTTTAAGCTAACCTTGAACTTGAGCGTGTATGAATTGATACATCACAGCACCCCTAGAGCTCTCTCAACGGGGAGTGTGTCTTTACTCAAGTCTAAGTCCCTCATGTCTTTGATTCTTTCACTCTCAGGAATGGAAGTTAGTTATGTACGATTATTACTTGCCCACTTGGTAAGGTGAAACCCTTCACTTGCGCAAAGGTTAGTGAGATTGTTATACAATGCAACTGCTTGATTATGACTAGAGACGTACTTCAAGCAGTCATCTACGTAAAAGTTTTTAAGTACTATGTTGACTGCCTCAGCAGATAAATTACTGCGGTTTTTTTTCTGCTGTTTTCCTAAGGGTAAAGTTAGCTACACTTATAGATGATTTTGCACCAAACAATTGAACGACCATTTTATACTCGACCAAGTCCTGACTCACATCTCCATTCGGCCACCATAGAAAACGCAACAAATCTGTGTCCTTTTCCGGAACTCTAACCTGATAGTACATGGCTTCCACATCTGCCATCATGGTGACTTCTTCTTGTCTAAAGCGTGTGAGCACTCCATTGAGTGAGTTTGTCAGGTCGGGTCCCTGTAGGAGCTTGCTATTTAATGATACTCCCTGATAGCTAGCAGCACTGTCGAAGACTACCCTTAGCTTTTTCTTTTGAGGATAATATACACCATGGTGCGGTATATACCACACTTGCCGGTCTTGTCATCTTAGGTGAGGTGTAGGGACCTTGACTGCATGACCCTTTTCAAACATGTCGTTCATGAAGTTTGAGTACTCTTCATAAAAGGAGCGGTTATTTTTAAACTTCCTTTTGAGGTTCAGTGCGCACTGCATGGCTGCACTTCGGTTATTGGGCATTTGAATAGTTGCTTTCTTAAGTGGGAGGCTGATGTAAAAGTGATTATTGGTAAACTGCAGAGAGTTAGTTACAGAGTCTTAAAACTGAAAGTCCTCTTGTGACAACTCAGCTTTGTCATCACAATTCCGTTCAGGAAAATCATGGTTGTACTGTTGTATTAGCATTTGTTCTACACTTTCGATGGAAACTCTGTTGACTGCAAAGCTCGCTCGCTCATTGTCACATGTGCCTTCTTCGACCAACTCTCGAAGAGGTCTATTTATGGTCCATCCAAGAGCAGTCTTTACTGCATATGGCCCATAGTGCCTGCTGTTAATTACTCGCCATGGTTCTAGGAGCCTATGCTTTTTATTACCTATGAGAATTTCGACTCTAGCATTAATGTGAGGCCATTTTACTTCGCTGACATATGACCACTTATCAATGTCGTGCTGATGTGGAATGTTTTCCGCTGAGACTGGGATGCTCTTTTGTGTAAACACTTTGGGGAGTTCAACAAAGGTGTTTTCCTCCAGACTACTAACCTCTAAGTCAGTAAGCACATAACTTTCTACATGTTTCCTCGCGTTTATGGTGCTTAACATGATGTAAATTTTTTTACCTTGTATGTTCAATCGTCTTGCTAATGACTCTGTACAAAAAGTAGCAGAACTACCTGGGTCCATGAAGGCAAACACTTCTACTGTCTTATTACTTTTCTTGAATTTTAACAGGTACAATGAAGAGAATACAATCATCTCCAGCCCCTGTGCATGCGCTTGTTTCATGACTCACTATAACAGGCAAGGTATTATCAACTTTTACCATCTCCTGAGCTGTATCTTGTGCGTCAATGTGAAGCATGCGAGGATGTTTCTTTGAGCACGACTGACATGTGATTCTACTTGTGCAGTCTTTGCTTAAGTGTCCTTTTACTAAACATTCAAAGTAAAATTAATTCCTTTTTAAAAAGTCCAATTTGTCTTTATATGTCTTAGCGTTAAACTGGTAGCATTCATCTAGGGTATAATTTTTACACAGAATGCACAAAAGGTTTAGTGAAGGCACTGATAACTGATGCACCACTACTCTTTACTGTATTCAAGTCTTTATGATTTTTACCAACTTGTTTTACGCCGGTTGCAAAGCTGCTACCGCTTTTTCCTTCCATTTTTTGCTTGAATCCTGAAGGAGATTTGTTGCAGTGTTTATCACTAGTTGAAACGTTCAGGTCACCGAAAAGTGGGTTGGACATTACTGTTGCTTATTGCTCTACGAATTCCATCAACTGCACAAACTTGGCTCTTGTTTGTGTGCGCCTTTCTGCTTGTATGCATGGTTCCTCCATCTTTCACGCAATTTGTAGGGCAGTTTTGAGACGATAGTCAACCAAAACACTATAAAAAACACCAAAACACTTAAATCAGAAATAACAGTTACAAAAAAGTTGCTAATGTAAACAAACCTTCAGCAAGACTGAAAGCTCACCTGGCTAATCACAAAACAGCATGATTTACTACAGCACAGGTGGGGTTTCTTCAATCCTGCTGGCATCAGCAGTCAAGCACCCTGGGGGGTTTGTCCCAACAAAGTCATAGGTAGCTGGTCTACTGGGAAATCGTCTTTGTTCTTCTCCAGTCGATTTTAATTATCGTCCAGCTTTGAATCGACTGTCTGATGCCATGTTTAGTTGTTCCAATGTTTCCATGTTCTCATGAAGCTATTTCAGTTAAAATATCAGGGTATGTTGTCAGGTCTGTCCCTCGTACCTCCCCTTTTTCCCTTACAAATATAACAAAATACTACCAGTTGGTACATTGTTGTTTGCCTTGATTGACTTTAAGCATTTTTTTAATACCTCCAAACATACCTCTGGACAAAAAATTGACATTCATGTTCATGATGAGGGTATGTAAACTTCTAATTGTAACTTAACCTAACCAATCATGATTTATAAAACTACTTCTGTGATTTAAAAGCTAAATTACATAGAAATGAAAAGAACTATGACATAAGTAGTGACATACTGACACACAAATAGTTGGTGATTTTACTAACATTAAACAGAAATCAAGCAGTTCTGACCATACTGATGTCTCTGGCTGCTGAATTGTGGACTGGAAATCTATCGTGTAAATGATTGACATGATTCAAATGTGAGGTCAATAAAAGATCTTGGTGTAGCAACCAAATTAATGTAGTGTGTAAAGCAGCAGTACTAAAAGCATTCTGTTGGGCTCCTTCATTTTTGTTGAGTTTTGCATCTGACTTTTTTTTTAAATTCAGGATCCAGAGGCCAAAAAATCCCCACGCCAGGGCCACAGACATTACCCATATTTGGCAACCTTCTTAATTTGAACATAAAAAATTCTTTAAAATACATTAAAATGGTATGTAATTATATGAATATAATGCAAAATAATATATTTAATTATTTAATTTCCAGAGAAATCTGAACAGAGCTTCTACTGTACAATGTGAAACACTTGGCAATAGTACATGTCAGTGATCAATGTGACTGCATGCAGTGTAGACCTTTGTACAGGTCATTAGTGAGGTTTATTGTACTTCAAACTTAGTTCTTCAATATTTAATGTTTCACAACCACAACATTGACCATATTAAGACCTCCAAAAATACAACATTCGCCCAGGTGCACCACACAACCTGTTTGCCTTTTAAGCACGCTAAGGCCTCTAAAAATCCCTGGACACTTACGCCATATTCAGTGACTTTAGTGAACATGGCACAAGTTTAAGGCATCATCATGGCTGGACATGTCTCTCTGGCGCATCCAGGTGATGATACAGTAGCTATGCGCAACAAACAACCTGTATCACTTTTAAGCATATTAAGATGCCCAAAAAGCCCCAAATACAGTAGTGCAAGCAACAATGAGTGGGCCTAAGCACCCTGCGCCATTGCCACCCAGGTGCACCAGAAAAACAGCAGCATAGTGGGCACACCACTGATTTTCGGAAGTATCTACAAGTACCACTGAGCGTATTAATCAAATTCCACCAAGCTAGGATACTTCCGGATTGATACCAATTCGGATGTATCTTGATGAGGAATCCTTCCGTGGTACAGCCATTTGTTGCCATGGCAAATAATCCATTCAAGGATTTTGTTAGGAGACATTCACACCTCAAGCTCCATTTGCATTTTACACTTTTGCCCAACTCTGCTCTTCCCTATTGTTTTTTTTTATCTCAACATTGATTGGTTGTTTTTTTTTATTTAAGAAAAACACTCCCAAAACCCTGACATCTATTGGGACATTTTTATTTAGCCTAACCCCTCATAACTTAGTGACTTGATTGGTTAATGGGCAGGTTGGTAGATAGACCCCATCTACCCCTCCCACACCCCCCACAATACTATACATCCTCCACATCTTTTAAAAAATGACAAGAGAATTGATTCAGATTAAAAAAAAAAAATCAAACCAACCACTAATAAATATACAAAGCAAAGTAAGAATAGGAAAAAAATGAACAAATGTGCATTTATGAAGGTGCAATTAAATTAAAAGCAATAATAAAACAAACATGCACCAGTGCTTGTTAGATGTCCAAAATAAATGACCTTATAGCTCGGTCCCATTAGATATTACACGCTGACGGGATGGCATGCAATGGCATCCTCCTCATCGGACATCAGTTCCAGTATTGCAGTCTGCCACAGTTCTCTCTCTGCATCTATTTCAACGACTCTACACCTGGACTCCGGCAACTGCAAAACACACCATATGTTAACCCCTAAAAACACTCTGAGATGTACTAAACATAATACATAGATGAATTTGTACATTTACTTACAGTGGTGTGAAAAACTATTTGCCCCCTTCCTGATTTCTTATTCTTTTGCATGTTTGTCACACAAAATGTTTCTGATCATCAAAAACCGTTAACTATTAGTCAAAGATAACACAAGTAAACACAAAATGCAGTTTTTAAATGATGGTTTTTATTATTTAGGGGAAAAAAAATCCAAACCTACATGGCCCTGTGTGAAAAAGTAATTGCCCCCTGAACCTAATAACTGGCAGCAATAACTGCAATCAAGCGTTTGCGATAACTTGCAACGAGTCTTTTTCAGCGCTCTGGAGGAATTTTGGCCCACTCATCTTTGCAGAATTGTTGTAATTCAGCTTTATTTGAGGGTTTTCTAGCATGAACCGCCTTTTTAAGGTCATGCCACAACATCTCAATAGGATTCAGGTCAGGACTTTGACTAGGCCACTCCAAAGTCTTCATTTCATTTTTCTTCAGCCATTCAGAGGTGGATTTGCTGGTGTGTTTTGGGTCATTGTCCTGCTGCAGCACCCAAGATCGCTTCAGCTCGAGTTGACGAACAGATGGCCGGACATTCTCCTCCAGGATTTTTTGGTAGACAGTAGAATTCATGGTTCCATCTATCACAGCAAGCCTTCCAGGTCCTGAAGCAGCAAAACAACCCCAGACCATCACACTACCACCACCATATTTTACTGCTGATATGATGTTCTTTTTCTGAAATGCTGTGTTACTTTTACGCCAGATGTAACGGGACACGCACCTTCCAAAAAGTTCAACTTTTGTCTCGTCGGTCCACAAGGTATTTTCCCAAAAGTCTTGGCAATCATTGAGATGTTTTTTAGCAAAATTGAGACGAGCCTTAATGTTCTTTTTGCTTAAAAGTGGTTTGCGCCTTGGAAATCTGCCATGCAGGCCGTTTTTGCCCAGTCTCTTTCTTATGGTGGAGTCGTGAACACTGACCTTAATTGAGGCAAGTGAGGCCTGCAGTTCTTTAAATGTTGTCCTGGGGTCTTTTGTGGCCTCTCGGATGAGTTGTCTCTGCGCTCTTGGGGTAATTTTGGTCGGCCGGCCACTCCTGAGAAGGTTCACTACTGTTCCATGTTTTTGCCATTTGTGGATAATGGCTCTCACTGTGGTTCACTGGAGTCCCAAAGCTTTAGAAATGGCTTTATAACCTTTACCAGACTGATAGATCTCAATTACTTTTGTTCTCATTTGTTCCTGAATTTCTTCGGATCTTGGCATGATGTCTAGCTTTTGAGGTGCTTTTGGTCTACTTCTCTGTGTCAGGTAGCTCCTATTTAAGTGATTTCTTGATTGAAACAGGTGTGGCAGTAATCAGGCCTGGGGGTGACTACAGAAATTGAACTCAGGTGTGATAAACCACAGTTAAGTTATTTTTTTAACAAGGGGGGCAATCACTTTTTCACACGGGGCCATGTAGGTTTGAATTTATTTCTCCCTAAATAATAAAAACCATCATTTAAAAACTGCATTTTGTGTTCAATTATGTTATCTTTGACTAATAGTTAACGGTTTTTGATGAGCAGAAACATTTAAGTGTGACAAACATGCAAAAGAATAAGAAATCAGGAAGGGGGCAAATAGTTTTTGACACCACTGTAGAGCTAAAGACAGCAGCATGTGAATTGACTGAGAAGGTTCACTGGATGCAGCAGGGCAAACAAGGCAGAGACTTTAGGCAGAGTCAAACCTTACTTGACAGGTGGTTATCCAAAACACTCAAGCAGACACACCAAATTCAATTAAAAGACAGTCACAATGACAGAATAATTCCAATTAAAAACATAACCCCCATCGAAAGCCAGAGTAGTTAAACAGCTTAGAATTAATAAAATGCCGCCCAAAGTTACAAAGTTAGGTCTTTTAAATGTTTTTTTTTAACTTCTAACATTTTGACTTTAAAAAAATTTAAAGGAACTGCAACTCTTTATATCTTCTGGTTGAGCATTCTATTTTGTTGTAGATTTCACAGAGAAAGCTGAGGTCCTAATGCAGTATGACGAATGTGGACAGTACAGTCTCTTACAGAAGATACACAGCGATTTTATAGAGCACTCTGGGCAAGATAGCAAGTCATGTACAGTAATGGGGTACGGGCAAAACATTTTTAAATTTACACACACACACACACTTGGGAGAGCTGTAAGAGCATTTGATGTGCTCCCACGTGCAATGTGCTTTCCTACCAACCAGGTAGATTTAATTGTTTGTTTTTTTTCTGTGGGGGGCGGTTACCACTGACGATTGTCTGGATATAAGCTAGTCAAAAAATAAAAACATTGGGTGTTACTCACCATCTGGAGCCATGCTTGTGTTGCTTTCAATGTACAACATTACCTTTTTATCAACTCTCCATAAGTTTTTAGGTACCACCATATAAAATACACATCTTCTGTTGTGTCTTTTGGTCTGATGTTGAAAATGCCAGGGTGAACACTAAGTGATCCAGGACTTTATACTAGCAAACCAAAACTAATAAATTGGTCCGAACCAAGAGAACTAATGTACATGTGTGACCACACCCTAGGATGTAAAGTGAATGTTTATATTCAGGATCACAGAATGTAAGGCCAAGAAAGCTCACTTGCATGATGCAAATGTCAGGACTGCTTGGCAATGTTTCCTAATAACAAGTGGCCCCTTTAAGAAATGTTCTACTTGCAGTTGCAAATGGTGCTAGGTTAGTTAAATGAAAATTAATTAACTTTAAATGATGTTAATGTTGCTGTTTGCCATAGCAAAATAAAGCTTAAAACAATGGATTATATAAATATAAACTAAGATAATATATATGGATTATATGAATTAACTAAAAGACTTGCCTGATATAGTATATTTCCTGTCTTAATCTATATTTCTCTAACTGGCTGTCTCTGCCTAATTCCTGTCTTGTTAATTTTTTTTTTTTTTGGGGGGGGGGGTCTTTTTTCAGATTTTCTTCCTAATTTAGTCGTGGCCAATTCCGTCCCGTCACTAGGGGGCTCCCACATTAGGGCTACTACTACCACTCAGTCGGCAGGGCCGAAGACTATCACGTTTCCTTCGAACCACATGACGCCAGCTGACCGCATCTTTTCGGACTGCTTGCTCACGCACCGTTGGGGGCAGCATAACACACTCGGAGGACAGTGCTATCCACTTCTTCCGCTTGCATGAGCTCACAGATGCCCATGATTGGCTGTAGAGCCATGATTAATGTGGGAGCACTAAGTACCTCTCATCCCTCCCCTCTGAGAGAGATCTGCCTCTAAATCTTTAGACCTCCAGCCACGAGAGGTTACAGCATCACCCGGGAACCGAGCCAGCTATCTCCAGATGATAGGGTGAGCACTTTACCACTGCGCCACTCGGAGGTCCCTGCCTAATTGCCATCTTGGTATAGTTTGAGTGTAAGTGTGGCTCCACAGACAGGAATAAAATCTGGCTCTTCTGAATCTTCAGGGCAAATGAACTAAAAGCGGTGCAGCAGGGAGACCAAAATGCTACTAATGACACATAAAGCACAGAATTCACTCAGCCCACAGTACATTAATAAATTTTGGTCTATTATTATTTACCTTGGCTACTTTGTTTAAAAGATACAGAACCTTTACTAGTACCTAGAATAATTTTGCTTTTCTTACTTTCTACTGATCTTGTATGGATTTCCTAAAAAAATTAAACAATTTAAAATAATTTAAACACAAGTCTTTTTTGCATCAGTAGATGACCAGGACACAAGCAGATTTTCTTTCTTAAATGTTTATCATATTTCAATATAATGTATTACAAATAGATTAAAGATATTACTCCATATTTAATATCCCTTGTTGCTGGAAAGGCATTTGACCAGATTGAGTGGCAATATATGCATTAAGTTCAGAGCAATTTGGTTTGGGCAAAAAAACTTTTTTTTTTTTCATGCAGATGTTATCTGTAACTCTCCAATGTTGGCTACAATCATCAACTCACAACCATCACAGCCTTTTCATTTGTACTCGGGCACCGGACAGGGTTTTTGCTTAAGGATCTTTAATCTTGCACTTGATCCCCTAGCCATTGTTTTTCGTAATCAAAATTAATTCATAATATAAAAGGTGTCATTGTTTTTTTGCACATAATTTAAGTTATCTTTATATGTTGTTGTTAGTCTTTCGGCTGTGCCCGACGAGAGGTCGCCACAGCGGACCATTGAGTTTGCACCAACAACTTTGCATGGGTTTTTGTCATGCACACTCGGAAGGCGACCGGCACTAGGACCCGGAAGTTAAGCGGTCGCAAACCAGGAAGTATAAAAGAGGTAAACAAACCATAGCACCTCGCTCAGTCATTGAGTTTTGCCGATGCCACGTCGGATTCCTACATCTAACTGTGAGTACTCACCTTTTTGGTTTCAATTCCTGATCGAGTGTGTATTTATAGGACGCGGATTATCCTGCCTACTCGTGTTCTTCCGCGTTTGGGTTTACCATTCACGCTACAAAGGGCTAACCGCTAAAGCTACGTCTTCTGGTCATCTCAGGTTAGTTCTTGACAGAATGACTGAGCCTACCGCGGTGAACCCAGCGGATTACGCGCACCTCTGCGATGTGGTTGATCAGCACGCCAAGCTCATCAACACGCTAACCGGGGAGATCGCTAATCTGCGCCGGGACTTCCAAGATGTTGCGGCCCTGCGCCGCGAGGTCGCGGAGCTCCGGCGGGAGAACGCGGATCTCCGGGCGGCTGTGGATAGCGCGGCTAGCCGGTCTCCTGTCGCGGCGGCCGCGGCGCCGCACCAACCCCCCCTCCTTCTGATGTATTTTTGGCACTCCTGGATAAATGGGACGGCACGGACGGGAAGTGTAATGTGTTTTTAACAGCGCTTGATCTGGTGTTTGAGTTCAATGCCACCAGGTACTCCACCGATCGGCTACGCATCACGCTTCTGGTCTCGTTGCTATCCGGGCAGGCAGTTGAGTGGGTCACGGCAGTTCTCCGGGCGGATTTAGACACCGCGCACTCATATAATGAGTTCACCCGGCAACTCAGACTCACGTTCGAACAACCCGTGGGCAAGGTGGAGACCGACACCAAACTCTACCATCTGCGGCAGGGAGGATCGTCCGTGAGCCGGTACGCTGCTGAGTTCCGGACCCTCGCTGTGCAGACCGACTGGGGAGATGCCGCGCTCCGGACATCCTTCTACGAGGGACTGGCTCCACGTATCAAAGACGAGCTCGCCGGGCGAGAGCTTCCTGCTACCCTGGAGGGGATGATCCAGCTCTCCCTCCGTATGCATTAACGCATCCTCTCTCGCCCGAAGCCAGCCCCTAGGACCCTGCCGCCTGCACCCACCTTCTCCTACACCACGCCACGACCACCTACTGCTCTCACCACCTCCACTACTGGACCTGTCGGATCTCCACCTCCTGCCGTGGTTGACACCGGAGCCGGGGAACCCATGCAATTAGGACGCGCCTCCCTGACCGTTGCGGAACGCGAACAACGGTATCGAGAGGGGCTGTGTGCCTACTGTGGGTCGGCGGCGCACCACCGAGCTATTTGTCCGATTCGCCCGGGAAACGCGCAGCCCCGGTGAGTGGAAGGAGAGACTCACCGGGCCCCCTCCACCTCTCCTCCACAATCGACGCCACCATCTCACGCCGCGGGTAACTTCATTGACTCTAATTATGCCAAAGATTTGGGGGTGAGGACTGAGGCGTTATCCCAGCCGGTAAAAATCACTTCGGTCGACGGTCGGCCCTTATCATCCAGCCCTATCACCCATCAGACCCAACCCATCACGCTCGCCATAGACCAACACCAGGAGCAGATCCAATTCCACCTTACAACCATCTCATCACCGCCCATCATCCTCGGCTATCCCTGGCTGTTACAGCATGACCCGATCATTTCGTGGACCCGGAACCGGATTCTCCAGTGGGGGCCGACCTGCACCGAACTCTGCCTACAGGCACGGACTGGGACGTGTTCCAGGGAGTCCGAGGCCCCCGACGTCGACACCAACGCCATCCCTATCGCCTATCGAGACTTGGCTGAAGTTTTTTGTAAGAAACGAGCTACCCATCTCCCGCCTCATCGCCCTTACAACCTGGCGATAGAACTTCAGCCGGGCTCCGTCCCTCCCCGCGGCCATCTCTACTCGTTATCCACCTCGGAGACGCAGGCGATGGAGGAATACGTCACCAACGCCCTCCGTCAGGGAACCATCCGGCCCTCCACCTCGCCTGCCGCCGCGGGGTTCTTCTTCGTCAAGAAGAAAGGGGGCGAACTTCGCCCATGTGTCGACTATCGGGGGCTAAACAACATCACCATTAAGAACAGACATCCACTACCACTCACCAACTCAGCCCTGGACGCCCTCTCTGGTGCCACCGTATTCACCAAGTTGGACCTCCGGAGCGCCTACAACTTGGTGCGCATCAGAGAGGGTGATGAGTGGAAGATGGCATTTATCACACCCACCGGACATTATGAGAGCCTGGTCATACCATTTGGACTCTGCAACGCACCCTCGGCCTTCCAACAATTCATAAATGACGTCCTCCGAGACATGCTGGGCCGATGGGTGTTCGTCTAACTGGACGACATCCTCATCTACTCCCGCCACCTGGAAGAACATATCCAACACGTACGTTTTAAAGAGATTGCTCGCTCACCAACTGTACTGCAAGCTGGAAAAATGTGCTTTTCACCAGCACTCCACCACGTTCCTGGGTTTTGTCATCTCGCCCCAGGGTGTGGCCATGGACCCGCAGAAGCTAGAAGCTGTACGTCACTGGCCCCTACCCAGGACACTCAAACAGCTTCAGCGGTTTCTCGGGTTTGCGAACTTCTATCGTCGCTTTATCCGGGGCTACAGTACAGTTGCAGCACCATTGACCAGGCCCTCACCTCACCCATTTCAGCTCAATCCTACCGCCATCTCAGCCTTCAAGGAACTCTGTCATCGCTTCACCACCGCCCCGATTCTTCTTCATCCGGATGCCAATAAACCCTTTGTTGTGGAGGTGGAGGCGTCGGATGTGGGCGCCGGCGCGGTTTTCTCCCAGCGAGGTCCAGACCAGAAACTGCACCCTTGCAGTTTCTTCTCCAAAAAATTTGACCCCACTCAGCAGCGATACGGGGTAGGGGACCGCGAGCTGTTGGGCATAAAGTGGGCTTTGGAGGAATGGCGTCACTGGCTCCAGGGCGCCAGTGAGCCTTTCATCGTCTGGACTGATCACCAAAACCTGATCACCATCAAGAACCTCAAGCAGCTCAATCCACGACAGGCACGGTGGGCACTATTTTTCGAACAATATAATTTCCATCTTTCTTACCGTCCGGGGTCGAAGAACACCAAAGCCGACGCCCTATCGCGCCAGTATGAGGACGATCTCCCCCGGGCGGAACCCGTGCCTGTCATCCACCCATCCCGAATCCTCGCACCCCTCCACTGGGATTTGGAGACCAGGGTCCGCCAGGCACAGGCGGCGGAGACCGAACCGGCAGGTGTGCCGCCTGGACGACTCTACGTACCCCAACAGCTGCGAGCGGAGGTTCTCCAATGGGGGCATTCGTCCACCATCGCCGGACATTCTGGGGCGCGACGAACCCTATCATTTATTCAACGAGCGTTCTGGTGGCCCTCCTTGAGGAGAGACGTCCTCGAGTTCGTTCAGGCGTGCCCGGTGTGCGCCAGGGCAAAAGACACAAACCAACCAACTCCAGGAGAACTCCAACCACTCCCAGTTCCTCGACGGCCCTGGACGCACATCGCCCTGGATTTCATCACGGGCCTGCCGGTTTCAGAGGGTAAGGACACCATTTTAACCATCGTTGATCGGTTCTCCAAGGCCGTGCACCTGGTGGCCCTAGCCGGACTCCCATCAGCTAAAGACACCGCGGAATTGATTTTGGAACACGTAGTCCGACTGCATGGGTTCCCAAAGGACATCGTCTTGGACAGGGGGCCCCAGTTCACAGCCCGGTTCTGGAAGGCCTTCTGCCGTCTGATCAATTCCACCTGTAGTCTGTCATCCGGTTACCACCCCCAGACTAATGGTCAGACGGAACGGACCAACCAACAACTGGAGCGCTACCTGAGATGTTTCGTGTCCGATCGCCAGCGCTCCTGGGCCCGCTACCTCAAATGGGCCGAACTGTCCCACAACCTTCACGTCTCCTCAGCCACCAACCTAAGCCCATTTGAGGTGTGCCATGGTTTCCATCCTCCCATGTTCGACCATCAAGAACCGGAGGTTGACGTACCATCGGCCCAACAGTTGGTCCGTAGGTGTCGGCGGATATGGAATCAAGCGAATCGCACCATCCAGCGAGCCAACACCAGTTACGTCGCCCAGCATCGCCGCCGACACCCGCCGGGACGGTTGTACCACGTAGGTGACAAGGTATGGTTATCAACTAAAAACCTCCATCTGCACACCGAATCAAGAAAACTATCACCAAGGTTCATCGGACCATACCGCATCACTTTACGGATTAACCCTGTCACCTACCGGCTCCAGCTGCCTGCGGCGCTCCAGATCCACCCAGTCTTCCATACTTCACAGCTAAAACCCTTCATCACTTCACCTCTGGTTCCACCCACCCCCCCTGCTCCTCCTCCGTGCGACGAATCCTTGATTGAGGAGCGATCTTGGGTTCCAGCACGGTTCATCCTCGACCCTGAGCTCATCCGGGACTACCGTCACAGGGTATCCTCCACCTCAGGACCGTCTGAAGCCGGTCCTGGACAGGGGGGTACTGTCATGCACACTCGGAACGCGACCAGCACTAGGACCCGGAAGTTAAGCGGTCACAAACCAGGAAGTATAAAAGAGGTAAACAAACCATAGCACCTCGCTCAGTCATTGAGTTTTGCCGATGCCACGTCGGATTCCTACATCTAACTGTGAGTACTCACCTTTTTGGTTTCAATTCCTGATCGAGTGTGTATTTATAGGACGCGGGTTAGATTGTGTCTTTCCCTTGCTCCCCATTTGTGAGAGTCCTTAGATTAAAAGCGTGATTATCCTGCCTACTCGTGTTCTTCCGCGTTTGGGTTTACCATTCACGCTACAAAGGGCTAACCGCTAAAGCTACGTCTTCTGTTCATCTCAGGTTAGTTCTTGACAGTTTTACAACGGATGAACTTTTCGCAACCCTCCCATTTTATTCGGACTTTGGCCTGCCAACTATATGCAGATGATTTATTACTATATCTTTCAGACTACCCATCTACCCATTTTTTCTGGTTATACAATTAACTATAATAATTGCACATTTACGCCTTATGAACAATTTTACTAAGCATGAGCTTACCTTTCTCTTATTTAAAATAACTGATGAACATTTTACTTGGGTTAGTTATTCCTAAAGATCACATTCTCATACTCATGCTAAATTTTACTGAAGCTTTGAATTATCCTAAGACCTCTATTGAAAAGTGGAAAAACTTGCCTTTTTCTTTAATACCCTTTTTTTTTTATTGTAGGTCAAGTAAATGGACCATTAACCATTAAGGTCCATTAACAATCTTGGTAATTTCAGAAAACAAACAGTGTGTAAAATAGACCTCTGGATATAATTTTCTTTAAAATTGCAAAAGAAATTATTTATGATGGTTGTAAAGGTAATTCTTTTTTCTATTTATATGGCTAAGTAGCACATTTTGTGGGCATTTTGAGAAATCTGCAGATTTGGTCACCAGAGCTTCTTTCACTGCCTTTAAACCATTAAGCTAACCAACAGCTAGATTTCTTCCAAAATAGTGGTTACAAACATTCCCATAATGCTCAGCCAACTACAAAAGTGTTTCTTTTTTATATTCAAAGGGTCATTTAATTTCTGTTCAACTATTTTAAAACAGCATTTACATTCAGCTGGGGCTTTTTGGGGGTCTAAACATAAAATTCTCCCTTTTCTTAAATTATGTCATAATCACTGCATGAAAAGAGCTGTATCCGGACAAATATGGTATGAAAAATCCCCGCTAAACTTTAATTTTGCCAGATGTATGAGGCAGACTGCTTGGAGAGAATGCAAAGGAAATTTTGTGAAATGACCAGATATCTCATGTATGTGGATGTATACGGGAATCGATGAAACCTTCAAGGAATCCTCACAGCTAGCAGTAAGGGGTGATGGCTGTGAGGTGCCTTTTGTATGTTAATGACTAGCAGGAAGAGGTGCTGTCCTTATCATAGCCGGGTAGGGGGATTTGCCGTGGTGTGCATTTGTCTCTTCAGCTTGAGGGTTTGAAGGAGAAGCAAGCTGCACACACTTCTCTTCTCAAAGAAGTTATCCAGAGTCTTGATGCATTTAAGCGCAAGTTTGATGAGAGAAGACCGCAGGAAGAGTCAAGCCATGTGCATAAAAGAGCTAAGAGGGCATATAACGTGGGCATCTTTATCTAACCTGACAATATAGCAGTAAATTATACCTTGCTAAGTTAGCCTAAGCATTTGGCTACACATCTACTTTTTGTTACTTGCATTGTTGTAGGAGTCCAGCATATTTAACAGTTTGTCACGTCTGAATTATACAACGTTGTTTACAAATGTATGTATCAAAGCGTTTTCAATTTAACATTACAGGAAGCTGTAAGGAGCCTCCATAATTCAGAAAACAGCCCACATAAATATGATACACAAACTGGGAAAGAATGTTGTTTCTTTACATGCTATGTATGGGGTTTTACATAATCATTTTAAATGTAATTAATGACACTACTCTCTTTCCACACAGAATAAGTTTACTTTATGATCAGGCAGTGATGACGTATCTGCTGAAGGAATTAAAGATGACTTGCAAAGGCAGACCCTGGGTGTATAAAGGGTAATCAGAAATTGTTAATGTAATTATTTTCATCTCCCTTTATTTTGTCCCTCTAATAATTTGAATTGTTTCTGTCACTTATCAAAATTATTTTGTCACAGGCAGGAAAGATCAGCTAAGAGACTCCATTAAGACGGGCTAAAAACCGACAGAGATACAGTGGTGTGAAAAACTATTTGCCCCCTTCCTGATTTCTTATTCTTTTGCATGTTTGTCACACTTAAATGTTTCTGATCATCAAAAACCGTAAACTATTAGTCAAAGATAACATTGTTGAACACAAAATGCAGTTTTTAAATGATGATTTATATTATTTAGGGAGAAAAAAAATCCAAACCTACATGGCCCCGTGTGAAAAAGTGATTGCCCCCCTTGTTAAAAAAATAACTTAACTGTGGTTTATCACACCTGAGTTCAATTTCTGTAGTCACCCCCAGGCCTGATTACTGCCACACCTGTTTCAATCAAGAAATCACTTAAATAGGAGCTACCTGACACAGAGAAGTAGACCAAAAGCACCTCAAAAGCTTGACATCATGCCAAGATCCGAAGAAATTCAGGAACAAATGAGAACAAAAGTAATTGAGATCTATCAGTCTGGTAAAGGTTATAAAGCCATTTCTAAAGCTTTGGGACCCCAGCGAACCACAGTGAGAGCCATTATCCACAAATGGCAAAAACATGGAACAGTGGTGAACCTTCCCAGGAGTGGCCGGCCGACCAAAATTACCCCAAGAGCGCAGGGACAACTCATCCGAAAGGCCACAAAAGACCCCAGGACAACATCTAAAGAACTGCAGGCCTCACTTGCCTCAATTAAGGTCAGTGTTCACGACTCCACCATAAGAAAGAGACTGGGCAAAAACGGCCTGCATGGCAGATTTCCAAGGCGCAAACCACTTTTAAGCAAAAAGAACATTAAGGCTCATCTCAATTTTGCTAAAAAACATCTCAATGATTGCCAAGACTTTTGGGAAAATACCTTGTGGACCGACGAGACAAAAGTTGAACTTTTTGGAAGGTGCGTGTCCCGTTACATCTGGCGTAAAAGTAACACAGTATTTCAGAAAAAGAACATCATACCAGCAGTAAAATATGGTGGTGGTAGTGTGATGGTCTGGGGTTGTTTTGCTGCTTCAGGACCTGGAAGGCTTGCTGTGATAGATGGAACCATGAATTCTACTGTCTACCAAAAAATCCTGGAGAAGAATGTCCGGCCATCTGTTCGTCAATTCAAGCTGAAGCGATCTTGGGTGCTGCAGCAGGACAATGACCCAAAACACACCAGCAAATCCACCTCTGAATGGCTGAAGAAAAACAAAATGAAGACTTTGGAGTGGCCTAGTCAAAGTCCTGACCTGAATCCTATTGAGATGTTGTGGCATGACCTTAAAAAGGCGGTTCATGCTAGAAAACCCTTAAATAAAGCTGAATTACAACAATTGGGCCAGAGTGCTGTAAAAGACTCGTTGCAAGTTATTGAAAACGCTTGATTGCAGTTATTGCTGCTAAGGGTGGCCCAACCAGTTATTAGGTTCAGGGGGCAATTACTTTTTCACACAGGGCCATGTAGATTTGGATTTTTTTTCTCCCTAAATAATAAAAACCATCATTTAAAAACTGCATTTTGTGTTTACTTGTGTTATCTTTGACTAATAGTTAAATGTGTTTGATGATCAGAAACATTTTGTGTGACAAACATGCAAAAGAATAAGAAATCAGGAAGGGGCCAAATAGTTTTTTTACACCACTCTATTTGGCTTTAACCCTTACTGTAGCTCCCCAGTTCACTCATAGCTCCTACCAAGGATCCTTCCATTTTTATCTGTGTTCATTCCCTCACTCTCTTGAACATTCCTGCACTATAGTCATATATAAATAAAAAGATATTTTATTTAAAATGAAATATCTTAAAGGCTTCCCTGGTATCTATTTCAGTTCTTCCCCATGATCCATTGCACATGGCTTTTTGGCCCCCTGATTCTAAAGAGGAAAAAGAAGCAGATACAAAACCCAACAAGAATTAAGGAATCCAACATGATCATAGTTTGTTTTTTATGCCTATGTAATAAAAATATATATTTTTTAACATTGGTGAAAATTAGAATAATCGGCCTTTATTTTGCCACCCCAAGTGGCAAGTGTGTAAATTAATAAGCTCTTGTCTAGTATTCCTCAATCTCATGTGCATGACCTAATTGTCTGCCTGGCTTTAGCCAACATGTTGATAGACTATATGGCTACTGGTATTTAACAACATTTGTTTTAGAAGGAGTGAATGTTGTGTTGTGATTGACCAGTTGAGCTGTCAATCCCGCTAAAGGTTGTTTTGTTTACAATTACCTGTCTAGTTATTGTGGCTACGTATTATTACATAGTTACAGGGGTACAAAATACAACAAAACAAAAAAAAAGAATAACTTTAACATCTACATTATAAAGAAACTGTTAACTACATAAACAGTGCCACAAAAGTTATATTCAATGAAGTGGAGCATTAAGCATTACCTGACATGGTTCCTCCTAACCACAATTAAAGAGTCTCAAGCCTTTATTATTCTTATTATACATACATATAATCTCACACACCGTTGGGGGCGACATAACACACTCGGAGGACAGTGCTATTCGCTCCTCCTGCTTGTGTGAGCTCACAGATGCCTTGATTAGCTGTAGAGCCGCGATTAATGTGGGAGCACGAAGTACCTCTCATTCCTCCCCTCTAAGAGAGCTCGGCCAATCAGCTCTCTCTAGACCTGCGGCTGCGAAAGGTTACAGCATCACCCAGGAATCGAACTCGCGATAGGGCGAGCACTTTACCACTTTTAAATGAGTTCATTATTAAACTGATTTTAGTTTAATGGTCCAAACATTCTTTAAGCCAAGTCAAACGTGTTCAAAAATAGTGCATTTTTATTCATTTTTAGTTAATTTTGATTTCATTATTCAATAAATTACACTTTATTATGTGTTCTGATGCACAATATTTTCAGCAAACATTGATGCATAGTTACTTTTTAGGTCATAAATTGAACAAAGATAAAAACATTATTGTGGCATTGTGCAAAAGTTTGGGCGCGCTACATAATCAGAGTAACACCTCCTCTGGCAGATATCACAGCTTGAAAACGCTTTTTATAGCGAGCTAAAAGCCTTTCAGTTCTTGCACTTGGGATTTTTTTCCATTCTTCCTTGCAAAAGGCTACTAGTTCTGCAATATTCTTTGGTCGTCTTGCATGCACAGCTCTTTTAAGATCTACCCACAATTTTTTACAGGGGACTGTGATGGCCATTCCAAAACCTTCAGCTTGCGTCTCTTGAGGTATTCCATAGTGGATTTTGAGGCATATTTAGGATGATTGTCTTGTTGGAGAAGCCATGCTCTTTTCAGCTTCAGCTTTTTCACAGTTGGTGTGATGTTTGCTTCCAGAATTTGCTGGTATTTTGTGGAATCTATTCTTCTCTTCACCTGTGCAATGCTTCCTGTGCCACTGACTGCAACACAGCCCCAAAGCATGATACGTAGATCCACCCCCATGCTTAATATTTAGCAAGGTGTTCTTTTCATGAAATGCTGCTCCTTTTTTTTCCTCCAACCATGCCGTTGCTGATTGTGGCTGAAGAGTTATATTTTAACTTCATCAGCCAACAACACATCTCCCAAAACACATCAGGCTTCTGTAGATGTTCTGTTGCATACTTCTGGCGTTGGATTTTATGATGGGGACAAAGGTAAGGTTGTCTTATGCTGACTCTTCCATGAAGGTCAAGCATTGCTGCACAGTGAAATGGTGCACCACCACTCCTGAGTCTGCTAAATTTTGCTGCAGTGAAATTGGTCTATTGGTTTTGATTTGTCTCTCCGACCAGCATACGAGCAGTTCTCTCCGAGTTTTCTTGGTCTTCCAGATCTCATCTTGACCTCCTCAGTTCCCCTGACCTGCCATCTCTTAATTACATTTCTCACTGTGGAAACTGCAAGCTGACAAGGCTTTGCTATTTTCTGGTAGCCTTCTCCTGCATTGTGGGCATCAATAGTCTTAGCAGCTGCTTAGAGGAACCCATGGTTGTTGCATGTCTGAAGTAATTATGCATCAATGTTTGCTGAAAAAATTGTGCATTTTTCCATTTCCAAGAGAGACTGTGTTAACAACTTTTCAATTAGAAAAATCACAAATTTTTTATTTATCAGGGGGTGCCTAAACTTTTGCACAAGACTGTACAGTACATACATTCTAATATTTCCAACATAAGATGGGTTTGTCATCAAATACTCTTTCTACAGTATAGATAAATCTATTTATATAATATTTTCTCAATGTTTAAGCTGAAGCAAGTATTGCAAAGAACCACTTAAAACCAACAACAGAACCAGAATACTAATAATGGTTATTCTCTATTCCAAATGTCCAAAAAACATTTCAACCAGTTCCTTTAACATTCTTAGCATTCTTCTTCTTGTGAGTCTATTACTGCATCAATAGTTCAGTTATTGTGATATAATACAATTTCATTTTCCATAAAGAATGTGTCAGTATATATTATATCTCCAGACAATTTCTAGATTTCTCTAGCTGTCTGTCTCAGCCTAATTCCCATCTTGTATGGTTTGGGTGTAAGTGTGATTCCAAACACAGGAGTGAAATCTGGGTCTCCTGCATCTTCAGGCCAAATGAACTGAAAGCGTTGAAGCAGGGCGACCAAGATAAGAAAGAGCTCCATGCGAGCCAGACCTTCACCCAGACATAAACGAGGCCCTGCACACACAGACACAAATTAACCCTGTTTACTCATTATTAACTTCTTTCTTTAATGTTTGATAAATGTTCCATGAAGTCAAGTCCAAAACCTATGTCGACAGCACTTGACTGGGTCAGATTTGGGAAATTTTTTTGTTCCATTTTTATAACAATGTGAGCTCTCACCAGCAGAAAATGGTACAAATGCCTCAGGCTTCTCAAACTGTCCTTCTCCATTGAGGAAGTTTGATGGGTTGAACTCATTAGGAAACTTCCATTGGCCTTCTTCACTCAGCACTGACGAGAGGTTTGGGATGATAATAGTTCCCTGGAAACAGTGGATAAAATACATCAACATGGGCAGCAAAGTTATATCCACACACTGTTTGAAATCACCACCTTTGGGATGCTGTAGCCCATCAGTTCAGTATCTCTTGTAGTTGAGTGGAATACACTCAGAGGGGTGATGTTGGCGATGCGCTGACACTCATGGATTACAGCCTGTGTGTACGGCATGTTGTGTCTGTCCTCAAAAGACACATTAGATTTTCCCTGTAGAACCTCATCAATCTCCTGCTGACATCTCTCTAAAAACAATATGTTTGGCTCAGTTACAAATCAAATGAAATCTATGAATGAAACATTCTAATGTCTATGCAACAAAACTTAATAATAAAGTGCAATGAAGTAAAGGTTGAACCCTGAATGTCTGGATAAGCCATGAGGTAGAGGAAAGCTGTAAGAAGGGTGTTGGACGTGGTATCAGTTCCAGCCATATGCAGATTTAAAATGTACATTACCAATTGGTCTTCATTGAATGTGGATCCTATTTTTCCCTGTTAAAAACAGACAGTCCAGTTAGTTCAGTTTTAAAACTAGAACCTTTGGTTATATGACTCATATTTAATGCATATTCTATGGAATCTAAGTAAGATACCCTTGTGCAGTTTTATTCCTTTTTTTTAATGCTTCTCTGTGTACACTTTACATTTTACAGATTTTATATATTTTGTTTTTGAATTATATTTGAAGTATTTTAAATTTAAGTTTTGTAAATCTGTAAATTTGGAGACTTGTACATTCCATCCATTTTATTTTTACATTTTTAATTCTATAATTAGTTTAACTGTATTCTACTAGTGCAGGGGATGGTTTATTAATAGAACTTTAATTATTAATCGTACTCGGTTTAGTTTTCAGTGCACATGTTTTTTTTTTTTGTTTTGTTTTTTTTGTACCACATGACCCCTGGGAGGCCCCGTACAAAAAGTTTTTTTGGCTCCCTGTGTTTTCTTATTTGTGGGAAATGGGTCCAATTGGCTCTTTGTGTGTTTAAGGTTGCCAACCTCCAAAGTGCAATTTTTACTTTATTGTAGTGAAATCTTTCTCATATAAGAATTTTACTGCATACTATATTGTGTATAGTTGTGTATGTGACAAATAAAAATTTGAATTTGAGATTTTTTATTTATTATAAAATACTTCAAATGTTATACACTATGAAGCACAGTAAGTAGTGATTTTGGTCTATTATTATTTACCTTGCCTATTATTTTGCAAGTTTTTGTAAATTTTTTCTGCTGTGGATGGTCTTACATAGATTCCCAAACAATGTATTTTTTTACAATTTAAATACAATTTAAACAATTTAGTGTCAATAATGTCTCCCTTGATTTAGTACATGACTAGGACAGTATATACATATGAACTGCTGCTCACTCACACTCTGCTCATATTTAATACCTTTGAATTATCTGCTCATATTTTTATCTTTTTACTACTTGTTTTTACAGAATAATTTTAAAAGAGCAATGAACTGCAGTTTCCCTGTCTGGTATTACCCAGAAGAGAATGCTTTCCTTTTTCCTTTTAAGGTTTATTCCTGGAGCGACTTGCTTTATATCACATTATACAGGTGAGGGCCTTGCTCAAGGGCCCAGCAGTGGAAGCTTGGTGATGCTAGAGTTTAAACATGTACTGTGAGATACCACTGAATTGTACATGAAATGTTGGACATTTAATAAATCCCCAGAACAACTTTTACACCACACAAACACATACCATATCAAGATCATTCAGATAGCAGTCGACAAAGTCTCTCGGCTCTCCTCGGACTCTTGTTGTCTTGTGGGATTTGATCATGTTCATTGTCATTTCTTTAAGTAAATTGTTGTTTTTAAACAATTTTATAAAAGGAAGAGGCAGAGATCTTATCCATGGAAGTGTATCATAGATCTATATAAAAAAAAGTATAATATATACATATTTTTTTTCTTTAAGCATGAACAGTACATAGAATTAGCATAATGCAGTCAGTAATCAGGTGATGATATGTCTCACCAATGACCAAGGTCCATTAAGAATCTTGGTAATTTCAGTAATCCATTTAACAGATTTATTAAGGGTTTCTTCACCGTATTCATATCGAGTGCCAGACAACATCAGGTAGATGATATTTGATGCTGCATCATGGAACAAAGTCTGAGGATGTAAGACACTTCCTACAAATAGAAAATCATTTCTTTGTAGACTCAAAAAAAAACCATATTTGTCAGCTACCATCAACAAAAACATGATACATAAAGTGGGATGTTGGTACCCGCATGCTGTTCCAGTTTTGCAACAATATGTTCAATTTCTCCCAGAATCCTGTTCTCCATAGACTGTTTTCCCATACCAAAGTTCCTCAAGGTCATGATAGCAAAGCGCCGATGCTCCTTCCATGCAGGACCATAATCAGCTAGTATGACTCCTGTTTCATTTTACTCATATTAAAATCTTTATTTCAGAGTCAGTACATAAAGTATCCATGTCACAGAAATGTGTATGGAAAATAGGCCTTTAAGTCTAATTCTTTTTAAATTTTGTTCATGATGGTTGTAAATTTAATAATTTTTAATCTTACCTTTTCCTTCCATCATATGGCTGATTAGCAAATTTTGTGGGCGTCCAGAAAAATCTGCAGATTTAGTCACCAGAGCTTCTTTTATAGCTTTCAAACCGTTAAGTACAACAGCTGGGCTTCTTCCAAGATAGAGGCCATAAACATTCCCATAACGCTCAGCCAACTACAAATAGACAAGTTTTTATTTATTAGATACATATTCAAAGGGTCATCAATTTCCAACTATTTTAAATCCAGTTTGGGAAGTGTATTATTATTATTATGATTATTATTATTATTAAATACATTTTATGCTTGTGAAATTGTAAATATGGAAGAACTTTTAGATACACTAATAACCTGGATAAAAGTCTATACTGCATGTCATCACAATAAAAGGTTGCTGGCACACGATATTGTCAAGAGTTTGACATTGTTGAAAATGTGGTACGATGAAAAGTTGCTCATAGGCATTAATAATATATTGGCAAATACAAAGTAAACAGAAATTTCCACAAGCAGCACTACGAGTACTGGAAGACTGCAGGTCAAAATCACAAGGATTGCAAATGCACATGTGAAGGCAAAACGCCTATATGCAAGGCCTCTGATAGCCCATAGCTCACTGAGACTATGCTGCTGATTTGCAAACATAAGAAGGCTAAGCACCTCTGTCATGGTTCTGTCAATGGTACTTTAAAGAAACATCCATTTCAGGCTAGAATTAGAATTGTGCACTGTTTGGCTTCCCCAGAAACAGGAGAGGGCTACACACATACAAACAGACACACAAGGGTATGTGCATTGACGCAGCGACGATGAAGCTGGTACTGCATAAAAAATGGCAACCAATAACAACGGAGACAAAATGGAAAATATTTGAGAGAGGTAAAAAGATGGCAGACATTGCTTGTTCTTTTAACATGAATCGTTCAACCAGATAAATCTGAAGAACATTGTACTGTTATATACTGTAGCCAATTGTGTTAGTATTCTAGTACCTGCAATATACAATTTTTTTTGGACTTACAAACAATTGGGCTTACAAACGGTAAATCGTTATACTCATGCACATGTAGGCGACTTATATGTGTATGTATGTATATAAAACGCAACAAATTACTTTTATTGTATACTTCAGCAAAAAAATGGTTGTAAACATAGTCCATGTCACATTTGGTATTAAATTTAAGTATTATAAGAAGTTTAATATTTGTTTGTTTATTAGTGTGTTATTATTATTTATATATATTTGTTATATTATTGATTATAGTTTTGCAGAAAGTAAAACTTTTCTTCTAGAATAAATAATGCACAAAAGACCCAAATAGAAACTTTTACATTCTAATCTTTATAAAAAATTAAAACCATTTCAGTTAAGTCATAAGCCTAGAAAACAATTTTAGTAATAAATATATAATTATATAATTACATACCAATTTTAAGTCTTTCAAAGGATTGTTGATGTTAAAATGAAGAAGGTTGCCAACTATGGGTAGGGGTCGGGGCCCAGGGGGGAAGTTCTTTGGCTTTTGGATCCTGATTAGGAAGAAAAAGAGGCAGATGCAAAATCCAACAAAAATAAAGGAGCCCAACATGATGCCTGAACTACTGCTGGTCTACACACTGTGTTAATTTGGCTGGTACACCAAGATCTTTCACTGACTCAAACTGTGAATGCTGTTAATCATTTACATAAGGGATCTCCAACACATTTAGTCCAGAACTCAGGACCAATAGTTCTGATGGTTTGTGGTTTGTGTTACATTGATTATTTGTACAAAAGACTAATACTTTAAAAAATACGTGATTCCTGTTTTAAGTAAAGTAAATAAATTAATAAATAAATTAGCAACTCTGATAGTGTCAGTATATGTCACTACTAGTGGTGGATCTAGAAATAATGGCAAGATTTTGGCAGGGTGGCATGAAAAAGCATTATACACATATTATAAACATCTTTTAGTTATAGCATGGCATGTATTAATTACTGATTTTATGATTTTTCCTATCTATCACCTATAAAGTTGTAAAGTTGGCATGTCATTTAAGATTTTTGTGAAAAAAAATATTTGTGGTGACATAAGATGGATAATAGAACACATCAAGATGTTTTGGGGAATTTTTGTCTGTCTGTTTAAACTATTTGTTGGTGCTTGCATCACGTACATTTTTTAAAATGGGGTTTACAGGTGTAATTGGCAGAGCTTAAAGTAACATATGGGCTTTGTTGCATCGGCCCACAGGAAGCGAAGATATGCTACTTTAAAATTTAAATGAAAAATGCCCTTATATCTGACTTCATCTCAAAATTCGACAGATGATGCTGTACATTTTTTAATACGCGCTTATATAACATAAAATAAAACTGTATTCATAGTCCAAGGAAGAGGATGGAAGATTAACACAAGTCATGTTTGCAGGTGACCACAAGGAAAAAAAAAAACTTTTAAAGAAAGGTTTTGACCAGAATTTTGGAGGAGTAAAGGTTAGGTAATTAACCCAAAAACAACGCACCAATTGTTAATCATAGTGTTGTTAGCATTTATTTTTTATTTCTAAGGATCCAAATGTTGCAATATATATTTGAGCGTGTTAAGACAAAAAGCCATCGCGGCCCAGGTGCACCACTATATGAGGCTGGTTTGGGCCCTAAATATTAGTTGAATACGTTGGTGTGTGTGTGTGTGTGTGTTTGTGTGTGTGTGTAAGACATGTGAGGGTTAGTGTGTGTGTGTGAGAGAGAGAGAGATAGGTGTGTGTGTGAGTCTGTGTGTTACATTTGTGATGTGTGTATTAGCATGTGTGTGATGTGTGTGAGACATGTGACTTGTTAGTGTGTGTGTGTATGTGTGTGTGTGTTCGTGTAAAGTATGTGTGTTTCTGCTGAAGGCCTAGTTAGCTGGCTAGCGAAGACGAGACAGATTTACCTGAAACATAAATTAACAACATAAATAAACAGAAACTAACTAGCTAAGGAAGACTATCTACGGGTTTATTTATTTATTTATTTATTTTTTACAGACAACAAAAGTTGCACTCGCAAATGTGCAAACAAAAGCAACAAAGTGACTGTGCGACAAACGACATAACATAACATCATAATGTGGTGTTAAGGTGATAAGTAGATGAAAAGAGGTAGTAGAGTAAACGTTTCTTAACGTAGCAGCAAGAATTAAGAATGTTAGTGCAAAAAAGTAAACCAGTAATGCATATTGTGCAAAAGAGCATTCACAGGTTGGCGTGTACGATAGTTTGGTAGTGTAGGTCAGTGTGTTTGTGCTTGTGTTGATTAGTCAGTCCAGTCTCATTGTTTTGAGGTAGTTGAGTTAGCTAAGTGATAATGTATGTTTGTGTGTGTGTGTGTGTGTGTGTGTCTATCAGTCCAGTCCCTTTTTGTTGAGAAGACGGATAGCTTGTAGGAAAAAGCTGTTGCACAGTCTGGATGTGTGTGCCCGAATGCTTTGGTACCTTTTTCCAGATGGCAGGAGTGTGAAGTGAGTGTAAGAGGGGTGTGTCCGATCAGCCACGATGCTGGTGGCTTTGCGGATGCAACGTGTGGTATAGATAGAGGGGAGAGAGACCGACGATCTTCTCTGCTGTCTTCACTATCTGCTCTTAGTCTTGCGGTCCAACATGGCACAATCCCCAAACCAGACAGTGATGCAGCCGCTCAGGATGCTCTTGATAGTTCCTCTATAAAAGGTGGTTAGGGTAGGATTGGTGGTGGAAGCTGGGCCTTAACGTAGCAGCAAGAATTAAGAATTTTAGTGCTAAAAAGTAATCCAGTAATGAATATTGTGCAAAAGAGCATTTACAGGTTGGCGTGTACGATAGTTTGGTAGTGTAGGTCAGTGTGTTTGTGCTTGTGTTGATTAGTCAGTCCAGTCATATTGGGGATACAAGATGGCGTCGGTGAGGTCGGCTGCCGTCACGACTGCTCCGACCACCTTTTCTTTGTTTTTCTTCTTTAAGTTAGTTTTTAGCGTTTTAAAACCAGTCAAATTACCACCATGGAGTACATTAGTTATAATAGAGACACTCTTGTTTCTATTGGTATACAATGTACTCACAATTCGAAGTTTTTAGGCGGCGTGTGTTTAATGATGAACAGCAGCTGGTGCAACAGCGCGAGCGTTGTTCCTCTCACACGCTCCTGCACACCAAATCTGGGGCGAAAGGACACTGGATCATTGTTATACAACTGTCAAAGACAGCTACAAGGCACAATCTCGTCCACCGTTTGGTAAATCCGACCATGCCACCATCCTCCTCATGCCAAAATACAAACAAAGGCTGAAACAGGAAGTTCCGGTTCAGAGGGAGGTCACGCGCTGGACGGGCCAATCAGTGGCCGCGTTACAGGACGCACTTGATGATGATGCAGACTGGGACATGTTCCAAAACTGCTCCGATGAGGTCAGCAGGTTTACGGAAGCGGTTGTGGGATTTATCGGGAAACTAGTGAATAATACCGTGGAGAAAAAGACTATCAGAACGTTTCCCAACCAGAAGCCATGGGTGGATAAAACCATCCGCGGCGCTCTGAGATCTCGCACCGCTGCCTACAACACGGGACTCGCGTCGGGGGACATGGAACCATACAAGGCTGCGTCATACAGCGTCCGGAACGTGGTGAAAGAGGCGAAGCAGCGCTACGGGAGAAAACTAGAGTCACAACTCCAACAGAGTGACTCTAGGAGCCTGTGGCAGGGACTAAGGACAATTACGGATTATAAAGCAACAACATCCGGTATGACGAATGCGGACGTGACTCTGGCAGACGAGCTGAACACTTTCTATGCTCGCTTCGAGGCCGCAGCTAAAGACGCTAGCGATGCTAATGCTAGCGATGCTAATGCTAGCGGCGCTAACGGCTACAGACAGGAAGTCACTGCCAGCACCGGAAGCGCGTTCATCATCAACGAGCACGACGTGAGGAGAGCCTTCAAGAGAGTGAACACCAGGAAAGCAGCAGGACCAGACGGCATCTCAGGCCGTATCCTCAGAGCCTGCGCAGATAAGCTAGCACTTGTGTTCACAGAGATATTCAACATCTCTTTATCTCAGTCGGTGGGTCCATTATTGTTCCTGTCCCAAAGAAACCACAACCTGCTTCTCTCAATGATTATCGCCCTGTAGCCCTCACTTCAGTAGTGATGAAGTGCTTTGAACGCCTAGTCAGAGACTTCATCATTTCTTCACTACCCGACACACTAGACCCTCTACAGTTTGCATACCATCCAAACCGTTCCACGGACGATGCAATCTCACATCTCCTCCATACATCTCTCACTCACCTGGACACTCGCAGGGGGAATTATGTGAAAATGCTCTTCATCGACTACAGCTCTGCATTTAATACCATAATTCCCTCCACACTTACCACCAAGCTGGAGCACCTGGGACTCAGCTCATCCATGTGTCAGTGGATCTCCAATTTTCTGACTGGCAGACCACAGGCAGTAAGGATGGGCGGACATGTCTCAGCCTCCATCACTCTCAGTACTGGAGCCCCCCAGGGTTGTGTTCTGAGCCCCCTGCTGTACTCTCTGTACACCTATGACTGCGTGGCCACTACCAACTCCACCACCGTCATCAAGTTTGCTGACGACACTGTCGTGGTGGGCCTGATCACCAACAACGATGAGACGGCCTACCTGGAGGAGATTGGAAATTTGGAGAACTGGTGCCAGAGAAACAATCTCCTCCTGAACGTCAGCAAGACAAAGGAGCTGATAGTAGACTTCAGTACAAAGCAGGTGAGGAACTACCAGACCCCCATCATCAACAGGAGCCCAGTGAAGAGAGTGGACAGCTTCAGATACCTCGGTGTTCACATCACGCAATACCTGGCATGGTCCTGTCACATCAACACCGTGGTAAAAAAGGCCCGGCAGCGTCTGTACCACCTCAGACGCTTGAGAGACTTTAGACTGCCCTCCAAGGTGCTCAGGAATTTCTACTCCTGCACCATAGAAAGCATCCTGACGGGAAACATCACGACCTGGTTCGGGAACAGCACCATGCAGGAGAGACGAGCTCTACAGAGGGTGGTGCGATCAGCTGAGCGCATCATCCGCACCGAGCTCCCTGACCTGCACTTAATCTACACCATCGGTGCTGGACCAAGGCCAGGAAGGTCGTGAAGGACCTCAGCCACCCCAACAATGGACTGTTCACTCTGTTGCGGTCTGGGAAGCGATTCCGCTCCCTGAGGGCCAACACAGAGAGACTGAGGAGGAGCTTCTTCCCGCAGGCGATAAGGTCTCTCAACCACACCACTATGCAGAACTAACACAATCTTTTCACAATCAATCAATCAATCTTTATACATCCATGGACACTATGGACAATTCCACGCACATCACATCTACACTACATGTTTACGTTTACATTCTGGACCATTGCACAAAGACACTTTAATAACCATTGCACAAAGTCACTTTTTCTATGCATATTTGCACACCATTATATTTCTATTTGTACAGTATATTTCTATTTTCAGTTTCTATGTTTAGTTCTATTTTTCCTAGTTAAATTTTATTTTTATTTAAATTTTCTATCGTATTTCTTTTATTCATATTTATTACTTATTATAAGCTTTAATTCTCTTTTTAAGGTCACTGGCGGTCGTGTAAGCATTTCACTACATTTCGTACTGTGTATGACTGTGTATGTGACAAATAAAATTTGAATTTGAAATTTGAATTTGTTTTGAGGTAGTTGAGTTAGATAAGTGATAATGTATGTTTGTGTGTGTGTGTGTCTATCAGTCCAGTCCCTTTTTGTTGAGAAGACGGATAGCTTGTAGGAAAACAGCTGTATGCAGTTACAATTTTGCATCCTCAATGTATTTAGCCCGACTCCTTAAAGGGAAGCGTAAGTGTGAACATATTACACCAGTTTTGATTTCACTGCATTGGTTATTGGTGAAATATAGAATTGATTTTAAAGTTTTGTTATTTGTTTTTAAGTCCTTACGGAATCAGGCTCCACGGTTTTTAGCGGACTTACTACATCCATCCACACAGTCGAGATTACTCAGATCAAGTAACTCTGATTTACTCCATGTTCCTAGAACTAGACTTAAAAATAGAGGTGATCGCGCTTTTTCGGTAATCGGTCCTAGACTATGGAATAGCCTCCCGATTTATATTAAATCTGCTCAGACATTGTCAGTTTTTAAATCTGCTTTAAAAAATTACCTTTTCTCTTAGGCATTCAATATTCCTTAACTTAAATTTCACTTCTTTATTATTTACAAAATTATTATTTAAATGCCTTCGTATGTGTATTCTCTTTTTATTTTTTGCTTTTGCTTTTGTGAAGCACTTTGGTCAACACTGGTTGTTTTTAAATGTGCTATATAAATAAATTTGTATTGTATTGTATTGTATTTAAATCACATCGGCCTGGTTTGGTAGTGATCGTTTAAATTCCCTAGGAGGAGTATATCAAAATCAATCGGGTGCGTTTTTGCGATAACAGACTTCCTGTTAAGTTGAGCCCAGGACATGCAAATGCAAATGTTGTTTGCCTCAATAAGCTCCAACTGTGTACCGAGTTTTGGTGCATATGTGCAAGTGTGTTTGAGCTACGCCCAAAGCCCAGACTCTCAGGCATTCCAATTCCAGTCTGTATAAATATATACAATTAAACCATTGGATTGCAAGGATTAGGATTAATCCTAAAAAGTGTCAGCTGTTGCGAAGAGAGACTGGTTTTCCAGGACACGTAATTAGTGCTGACCAACTTTATGGTGATGCTGATTTTAATTTCGAGCAGGACTTGGCACCTGCCCTCATTGCCAAACGTACCTGTGTATCAGTAAAAAACTTATCAGTAAAAATCTGTAAAATACCAGATTTTTTATGATGCGTGCATAAATAAATAGTTAAAACAGAAAGAAAAAAATTCCAAAAACCATCTTGATGTGTTCTATTACTCATCTTATGTTACTCCTTTATTTTTTCCCCCAAATAGCTTCAATGTACAGACACGCCAACTTAAAAAAATGTTAAATATGTATAGATGATGCATGGGAAAAAAAACTAAAATCAGTAATTAATACATGCCATGCTATATAGTAACTGGAAAAGAAATGTCATGCCATGCCACCCTGCCAAAATCTTTTTTTATCTTTTCTAGATCCACCACTGGTAGTGACATGTACTGACACTGACACACAAATAAAATGTATTTTTTTATTTTAAACAAGAATCAAGTAGTTCTAAAGCATTAGTCTTTTGTATAATTAATCAATGTAACAGAAAAATACAAACCATCGGAACTCTTGGTCCTGAGTTCTGGACTTAATGGGGTGGAGATTCCTTATGTAAATGATTAATAGGATTCGCAATTTGAGTCAGTGAAAGATCTTGGTTTACCAGCCAAATTAATGCAGTGTGTAGACCAGCAGTAGTTCAGGCATTATGCTGGGCTCTTTAATTTTTGTTGGTTTTTGCATCTTCCTCTTTTTCTTCTTAATTAGGATCCAGAAGCCAAAGAACTTCCCCCCTGGACCACGACCCCTACCCATAGTTGGCAACCTTCTTCATTTTAACATCAACAATCCTTTGAAAGACTTTAAATTGGTATGTATTATATTGTTGTTATTTTTGTTTTTTATGACTTAACTGTAATGGTCTATCTGAATTCTAATTTTTTATAAAGATATAAAAGAAGAGTAAAGAAGATGATTGTAATTATTATGTGATTATAAAGAAGAGTTTCTATTTGGGTCTTTTGTGTAGAAAAGTTTTACTTTCTGCAAAACTTAAAATTTAAAAAATAGTTTTAAATGATTTTAACAATAATATCTGAATAAATGTAAAGAGACAAAAAAAAACCCTAACAAATATATAAACAAACAAATATTAAGCTTCCACTAATACTTAATTCAAATAAACTTAATAACAAATGTGACATGGACTTTGTTTACAACTATATTTTTCGTGAAGAGTACAGTTAAAGTATTTTGGTGAGTTTTACATACATACATACACATATAAGTCGCCTACATACAGTATGCACGAGTTCCATACCGAAAGTGTGTTTGTGGGTCCAATTGTTTGTAAGTCCAAGAAACTTTGTATAGGTACTAGGATACTAACACGATTAGCTACACACAGTATATTACAGTACACTGTACGGACGATTTGTGTTAAAAAAAAAAAGAGCAATGTCTGCCATCTTTTCACTTCTTTCCATTCTATCAATTATTTTCACTTTTGTCTCTGTTGTTATTGGATGCCACTTCTTAGCAGTACCAGCTTCATTGCCGCTACTTTTATGCACATATGCGTGTGTATGTGTGGGGAGATTCAATGACTTACACCAATAACCTAAAATACAAGCTAAACAGTGCACAATTCTAATATGGAGCCTGAAATGGATGTCTTATTGCAGAGTTTCTTTAAAGTACCATTGACAGAACCATGACAGAGGTGCTTAGCCTTCTTATATTTGCAAATCAGCAGCATAGTCTCAGTGGGCTATGGGCTATCAGTCATGGATTATTTTTTGAGGCCTTGCATATAGGCGTTTTGCCTTCACATGTGCATTTGCAAGCCTTGTGATTTTAACCTGCAATGTCTTCCAGTACGTGTAGTGCTGCTTGTGGGAATTTCTGCTTACTTTATATTTGCCAATATATCATTAATGCCTATGAGCAACTGTTTGTGGTACCACATTTTCAACAATGTCAAACTCTTGGCAATATCGTGTGTCAGTGACCTTTTATTGTGATGACATGCAGTATAGACCTTTGTCCAGATCATTTATGAGATCATTAGTGTATCTCAACTTTTGTTCTTCCATATTTACAATTTTACAAGCATAACACTTATTTTTTAATAATAATAATAATAATAATAATAATAATAATAATAATTATTATTATTATTATTATACTTTCCAGGCTGGATTTAAAATAGTTGAATAGAAATTGATGACCTTTGAATAGGCAAAACTTGTCTATTTGTAGTTGGCTGAGCGTTATGGGAATGTTTATAGCCTCTATCTTGGAAGAAGTCCAGCTGTTGTACTTAACGGTTTAAAAGCTATAAAAGAAGCTCTGGTGACCAAATCTGCAGATTTTTCTGGACGCCCACAAAATTTGCTAATCAGCCATATGATGGAAGGAAAAGGTAGGATTAAAAATTATTAAATTTACAACCATAATGAACAAAATTTAAAAAGAATTAGACTTAAAGGCCTATTTTCCATACACATTTCTGTGACATGGATACTTTATGTACTGACTCTGAAATAAAGATTTTAATATGCGTAAAATGAAACAGGAGTCATACTAGCTGATTATGGTCCTGCATGGAAGGAGCATCGGCGCTTTGCTCTCATGACCTTAAGGAACTTTGGTTTGGGAAAACAGTCTATGGAGAACAGGATTCTGGGAGAAATTGAACATATTGTTGCAAAACTGGAGAAGCATGCGGGTACCAACATCCTACTTTATTTATCATGTTTTTGTTATTAGTAGCTGACAAATAAGTTTTTTTTTCTTTGAGTCTACAAAGAAAAGACATGTTGATAACCACTGATTTTCTATTTGTAGGAAGTGTCTTAAATCCTCAGTCTTTGTTCCATAATGCAGCGTCAAATATCATCTACCTGATGTTGTCTGGCACTCGATATGAATACGGTGAAGAAACCCTTAATAAATCTGTTAAATGGATTTCTGAAATTACCAAGATTCTTAATGGACCTTGGTCATTGGTGAGACATATCATCACCTGATTACTGACTGCATTATGACTGTTGCTACTTTTAAGTACATGCTTAAAGAAAAAAAAACATTTGTCACTAATTAATAATGAACCATATGGACAAAAATATATATTTATATATATATATATATATATATATATATTTTTTTTTTTTTTTTCTTATAGATCTATGATACGCTTCCATGGATAAGATCTCTGCCTCTTCCTTTTATGAAATTGTTTAAAAACAACAATTTACTTAAAGAAATGACAATGACCATGATCAAAAACCACAAGACAACAAGAGTCCGAGGAGAGCCCAGAGACTTTGTAGACTGCTATCTGGATGATCTTGATATGGTATGTGTTTGTGTGGGTATATGGGTTAATGGGTTATTTTGGTAATTTATTAATTTTCCAAACTTTTAGGTCCAATTCAGTGGTATCTTAGTGTACAGGTTTAAACTCTAGCATCACCAAGCTTCCACTGCTGGGCCCTTGAGGCCCTCACCTGTATAATGTGATATAGAGCAAGTCGCTCCGCATAAGGGCATCAGCCAAATACAGTAAATGTAATTCTTTTTCTTTTTCTTCTTATTATTATTTATGGAGCACTTTAACACTAGACATTCTCACAAAGCATCTACCAGGTACAGACAGATACAGACATGTGGATGTAAATTTAGATCCATACAGAGTGTACTATGAGGAATAAACCTTAAAAGAATTACACTTAAAAAGGAAACCATCCTCTTCTGGGTAATACCAGACAGGAAAACTGCAAGTTATTGCTCTTCTAAAATTTTATTCTGTCAAGACAAGAAATACTAAATGTGTTAAAAGATATTACATATAAGCAAAGTGCAGCAGTTCACATGTATATAGTGTCCCAGTCATGTACTGAGGCAAGGAAGACTTTATCGACACTAAATTGTTTAAATTGTATTTAAATTGTAACAAGTACATTGTTTTGGGAATCCATGTAAGACCATCCACAGCAGGTTAAAGTAAGTAATAGATGCAAAATTACTCTTGGTACTAATAAACGTCCTGTACTTTTAAATTATAAAAGGAAAGGTAAATAATAATAGACCAAAATTTTACTACCTACTTTGGGTTGACAACATAGTGCTTCATAGTGTATGACATTAGTAGTATTTTATAATAAAAAAAAACCCTCGAATTCAAATTATTATTTTGTTACATACACAACCATACACAATATAGTATGCAGTGCTTATATGCTTGCATAAGAAAGATTCACTACAATTAAGTGAAAATTGCACTTTTATAAGAGTCATTTGGACCAGTTTCTGTCACGTTCGGTGGTCTTATGTCGGCATGGCATAAACGCAGTGGCAGAGATGACGATTTAGATGGTTATTTTTCATAATTAATGAAAGCAAAACTTAAACAAAACTCTTGCACTTGAGCACAACCAAAATACTACAATGTAACAACAACAAGAAATAAAACTATAACAATAACAAATGCCAGGCACCAAACAGAACTAAATCAGGCAATTTATACTATTCCAACTAATCTCGGTTCAGGTGAGTGCTCTCATCACCTGACCGAGGTGCCTTCTGAGAAATGTATTTCCATTCAAACCAAACCACAACAGAAACATAAATGTAGTCATTGGGTGTTAGGTGCCCTCTAGGGGTTAACCCTTACAGCTTCCCACAGAAAAGAAAACACAAGGAGTCACAAAATCCTTTTGTATTTTGGTTGAGCTCTTCTTAGTTATGAAATGAAAAGCTAAACTTAAATTATCTACCTGCAGCAAACCAAAAATGCCACCTGTGTTTGTATGCTGGCCTTTTATGCAGTCAACTTGAATAAAACCGGGACTCGAAAAGCTTAATAAATTGCGTCCTGGCACTTAGATTTCATAGAATAATGCATAAAAGAGGTAATATAACCAAAGGTTCTGGTTTTAGTAAAAAACAGAACTAACTGCACTGTCTATTTTTAACAGGAAAAAACAGGATCCACATTTAATGAAGACCAATTGGTAATGTACATTTTAAACCTGCATATGGCTGGAAGCGATACCCCGTCCAACACCCTCCTTACAGCTTTCCTTTACCTCATGGCTTATCCAGACATTCAGGGTTTAACCTTTACTTCATTGCACTTTAATATAAAGTATTGTTACATGAAACATAAAATGTTTTATTAATAAATTTAATTTGATTTGTAACAGAGCAAACATATTGTTTTTAGAGAGATGCAAGCAGAAGATTGATGAGGTTCTACAGGGAAAATCTCATGTGTCTTTCGAGTACAGATACAACATGCCACACACTCAAGCTGTAATCCATGAGTTTCAGCGCATCGCCAACATCACCCCTCTAAGTGTATTCCACTCGACGACAAGAGATACTGAACTGATGGGCTACAGCATCCCAAAGGTGATGAATTAAAACGGTGGGTTAATTTACTCTCTGCTACCCATATTGATGTTTTTCATTTACTGTTTCCAGGGAACTATTATCATCCCAAACCTCTCATCAGTGCTGAATGAAGAAGGCCAGTGGAAGTTTCCTAATGAGTTTAATCCATCAAACTTTCTTAATAAACAAGGACAGTTTGAGAAACCTGAGGCATTTATACCATTTTCTGCTGGTAAGTGCCCACATTGTTATAAAAAGGGAACAAAAAAATTACCCAAATCTGACCTACAGTACTCAAGTGCTGTCAACATAAGTTTTGGACTTGACTTTATGGAACATTTATTAAACATTAAAGGAAGAAGTCAATAATGAGTAAACGGTAAATCCATGTGTGTCTGTGTGTGCAGGGCCTCGTTTATGTTTGGGTGAAGGTCTGACTCGCATGGAGCTCTTTCTTATCTTGGTCTCCCTGCTGCACCGCTTTCAGTTCATTTGGCCTGAAGATGCAGGAGAGCCAGATTTCACTCCTGTATTTGGAATCACACTTACACCCAAACCATACAAGATGGGAATTAGGCTGAGACAGCCAGCTACAGAAAATTAGAAATAGTCACCTATATAATAGGTGATATACTATATACTGACAAATTCTTTATGGTAAATGAAATTGTCTAATATAACAATAACTAAAAAAAGATGACAGAGCAATAGACTAAGAAGAAGAAGAGGGATGTTAATGAATGTTGAGCTTACAGTAGGTAAATGTTGTTTTGAACATTTGAAATAGACAATTAAAGCCTGTAGAGAATTAAAGCTTACGTATTCTGCATGTATTATCGGTTGTAAGTGGCTCTTTGCAATACGTGCCTCAAGTAAACATCATGAAACCACAAGTCAATATTTTATAAAATAGATTCTTATACAGAGTATGTACTGTATATAACCAACAAACCCATTGCATGTCAAAAAAAACATACTGTATTTCATACTGTAATGCCGAACATGACAGTTTAGCCTTGTCTACCTTTAACAGTCTTAGAACAAATTATAAAGTGTAATACTTTGAACAGTGTAATTAAAATGAAAAAAAAAAAAAAAAATGGTTGTATGGGTATGCACCATTAATGTACACATTTGACAGGACATGAAGAATGTTTAGATCATTAAACTAAAATAAATTGCTTAAAGAAGTCAAATTTACTTGAGGACCTTTGGTTGGGAGGAGTGGTGTGATACACTGCTTTAGTGAACAGTGACCAATTCATTAATATTAACTTGCTTTTGAGGCTGTTTATGTACTAGTTGAGCTTTCCTTTACTTTGTAGATGTTAAAGTTATTGCTTCCTTTTTGCTTTGTTAGATTTTGTACCCCTGTAATTGTGTGACAATAATTAGCAACAACAACTAATCACAAATGGAAAGTTGTGTGCACTGGTGATAGATTTGAAACGTCAGCTAAAAACAACACCTAAAAGCAACACTTAAAAAATGGTTAACAGTTACAAAATAGTCATGGAAATCAACTTTCAACAGTACTGACAGCTCAACTGACCAATTAAAACACAGCATGAGTCAAAGGCCAAATATAAGCAAATTGTCCCCTTTGTGGTGCAGTTTGTGTAAAGACAAAGTAGTTACTCATATCACCTGACTCAATAGCAATCAAGTCTTTTAATTATTTTATGCTTATAAGTATATCTCAGTTTTGCTAATCTTATGTTTATCATGTTTTCTGTGAACTTTTGTTTAAACTAGAATAAGGCAGATATTGTCCTAACCTACATTGTTTTAGGGTTAATTTAGCTACTTCAACTTTCTATATGGGAAACATTGTCAAACAATCTTGGCATTAGAAGTGAGCTTTCTTGACCTTGCATTTAGTATTTATAAATATAAACAGTAATTTTGGTAGGCTGGCCATTCATGGAAGGTTCAAACTATTGTTACAAGTTTTCTCTATTTGTGGATAATGGCTTTCATCATGGATTGCCGAAGTCACAATGTCTTAGAAATAGCTTTGTAACCCTTTCCCAACTAATACAATTACTGTATTTTTTATTTTATTATTTGTTATGGAATTTCTTTAGATCATGGCATAATGTGTTGCTTTTAGAAAAAAAAAATTTAAACACCAATTAAATAAAATGGGAGATTATACCATAACTTTACCTTAAGACTTTGGAAAAATAAAATTTCAAACTTCTCAAGGGACAAACAGGACATAATATCCCTCAGCCACTGGGCAGGGGTGGGCGTAGTGGCATACTTCCACTTAACTAAAAGAGATTCCTGGCCAGGACAACCTTTAACCTACACTTCAATCTTGCCGCAAATGGCGAGACATTGTTTGAAAGAAATTCCTTTAATTTCTTTTTATAATATACCATGTCCAACACATATGAATATTAGTGGTATTAGACCCACTAATACACTATAAATATTTAAATATATTCAAATATTTAAAACAGATTCTAGACCTTTATGCGGTGGGGACAGAAAGAGGAAAGTACAGATCTGGCCTTTAAAAACGCACGTTTTCGGAAAAGGGATCCCACGACTTGCCGCGGCTGCGTGCGGCAAGCTGTAAAAATGCCCTTCAATACCTGTAGGGGGCAGTCATGTATCAGTCTAAAGTATTGTGTGTCTACTGAAGCCGAAAAATGTTATGTCTCTTAGGCGCCCATTGACAACAAGCAACAGAGCTCATAAACGTGTCAAGCTCAAACTGATATGTATTTATTCATAATTTTCATTCAGAATTATTATTATTAGTAGTAGTAGTTCTCCGAATTTATTATTATTATTATTGTAACGCACCTGCGTGTGTGTGCAAAAGGACTACAAAGATGTATGATGTTAGCCTCTAAAAGTATTGTTTTATTGTTTTTATGCGCTTTAAAGGCAGACTATTCGCCTGCCACGCGGAAGACCCGGGTTCGATTCCCAGCCAGTGTTCAAAATGCCGGTGTTATACGCTGAAATGCCGCGATATAGCCATTACATTATCAAGTTATGCTTCAGTACTATATGCATGTTTGCAATTGAGAAATTTTTTTTGCTTAAGCTATGAAACACATTAGCACTCACCTCACATAAGCAAAAAGTGTAAAACAAAGGATTCACATTTATTACATTTTCACCCAGAGCGGGATTCGAACCAGGGTCTGGACGATTTTTATAGGATATACGGATATTATACGGATATTATTTAAGCAACGCCACACCACGTGGAAAGCGGCAAAAATGCTTTAATTTCATTGGCTGTCACTGAGTGTCAACTATTTACGACTGGCCCCCCGCGGAACACACGGAATTCCCGGGCTTTGACTGCGCTTTCTCCATTCGTTATTACAGGGGCGGACTGGGACCAAAAAGTGTCCCTGGACTTCCTGGCCCACAGCAGCCCACACCATAATACATTGGCTCATTAATGTAGAGATACATTTTTAACACCAGTTACTAGTATAAAAATATAACACAATACAGAAATCAATGCTATTTAAACATGTTATTTGAAGTATCACTGAACATATATTGGGTCATATTAGTAAAACAAAAAATACGAGAAAAAAAAAAAAGACAAAGAACATATAAATCTATAAAGACAATATTTTAAAAGCAATGGCAATAAAACTAAACAGGTAAGCTTAAATAAAATCAGTAGCAGCAGTAGCTCACGCTAGTAAACTAGTTACTTATTTTAATTATTATGGTAGTCAATATTAATACGAAATAATGCTGAGAAACATTATTTCAATTAATATTGACCACCATAATAATTACTAGCACGAGTTAATGCTGCTACTAATTTTATTCTGTTTGATTGCCATTCTTTTTACTTGGCTCTGGTATCTATTTTAGATAATGTCCTTCCATGCGCCATCTGGCGGATATTCAGTGAAGCACAACACATTTATTTAAATTCCCGAATGTTGCTTACGGCAAGTCGCGGCACGCCGCGCGCTAAATTGCGGCGTCTCGCGGGAAAACACGCGCAGTCTTAATGGCCACATCTGTATCTAAAAGATTTGCATTAAGAGGCTCAGGGAAATTTGGTATCAAATAGCTAATGAAGTTCTAACTTGCAAATATCTGAAAAAGTCAGATTTAAATAGATTTAACCTTTAAGACAGCTGTTCAAATTAATAATCAATAAAAAGTTTGCGAATCTGGATACCCTTACTGAACCATTCTTGAAATACTGAATCATGTAAAGACAATTGAAAGAGATGGTAAGAGACAATAGGGCTGGAAAGAGACCCCCCCCCAAAAAAAACAAACAAACAAACAAACAAACAAACACAAAAACACTGTACTTTTTGAGTCCATACTCTTAGTATGCCTAATAACTGGATTATTGATTTATTTATTTGAGGGGACGGTGAGTGCAGATTCGAGGAGGGCAATGACCAAGAGGTTTTTGACAGAGTTTATCTGCTGATTAGGTCGGTTATAAAAAACGTGGCCAAAATGTCAGACAACAAATGTTTGCTGCCCTGTAATATAAATAGAAATTGGGTAGTGCCATGCCACTATCTCTTTTAGATCTTTGAAGGAGGGACTTGTTTAATCGAGGTGCTTACATTTCCAAAAGTTGCATTTTTGAAAATATTGAATTAAATGAGGAGAATGATTAAAAAAATTCTTACTGAACTATGATCCTCTGGGAATACAGAGGTATACAGTCTAGAACAAAAATTCCTAAATGCATCATTTATATTAGAGTGACCAGTAGTTATCAGAGGTGTCAAGTAACGAAGTACAAATACTTCGTTACCTTACTTAAGTAGAAATTTTGGGTATCTATACTTTACTGGAGTAATTATTTTTCAGCCGACTTTTTACTTCTACTCCTTACATTCCCTCCCTAAAAATAGCCTTATTACTCCTATTTTATTTCAGCTTACAAACAACAACAACAAAAAACATCCGGATAAATCGCGCCATCCGGATCGAGCGAATTTGATTGTGGTTGGATGAGAAGTATAAACATACCATATCGAGACTATTGGTTGGTACGCAATCCATCGCACCTGCACATGACGTCACGTCACACACTCCAGCAAGGGCGTTTGAATAAATAAGCAATTTCAGTTGGTAACGTTGTAGTAAGTAGACGAAGATGTCTGTGAAAGAGACTCAAGATTCGAGTGAAGGAGGTTGGTAGTCATAAAGACCATATATAAATATATTATTATTTAAATATAATATTATTATTACTACTATTTGATATATACACTCACCTAAAGGATTATTAGGAACACCCGTTCAATTTCTCATTAATGCAATTATCTAATCAACCAATCACATGGCAGTTGCTTCAATGCATTTAGGGATGTGGTCCTGGTCAATCTCCTGAACTCCAAACTGAATGTTAGAATGGGAAAGAAAGGTGATTTAAGCAATTTTGCGCGTGGCATGGTTGGTGCCAGATGGGCCGGTCTGAGTATTTCACAATCTGCTCAGTTACTGGGATTTTCACATACAACCATTTCTAGGGTTTACAAAGAATGGTGTGAAAAGGGAAAAACATCCAGTATGCGGCGACCTGTGGGCGAAAATGCCTTGTTGATGCTAGAGGTCAAAGTAAAATGGGCCAACTGATTCAAGCTGATAGAAGAGCAACATTGACTGAAATAACCACTTGTTACAACCGAGGTATGCAGCAAAGCATTTGTGAAGCCAATGTGTGACACGCACAACCTTGAGGCGGATGGGCTACAACAGCAGAAGAGTACCACTCATCTCTACTACAAATAGGAAAAAGAGGCTACAATTTGCACGAGCTCACCAAAATTGGACAGTTGGAGACTGGAAAAATGTTGCCTGGTCTGATGAGGCTTAATTTCCGTTGAGACATTTAATAGGTAGAGTCAGAATTTGGCGTAAACAGAATGAGAACATGGATCCATCATGCCTTGTTACCACTGTGCAGGCTGGTGGTGTAATGTGGTGGGGGATGTTTTCTTGACACACTTTAGGCCCTTTAGTGCCAATTGGGCATCGTTTAAATGCCATGGGCTACCTGAGCATTGTTTCTGACCATGTCCATCCCTTTATGACCACTATGTACCCATCCTTTGATGGATACTTCCAGCAGGATAATGCACCATGTCACAATGCACAACTCATTTTAAATTGGTTTCTTGAACATGACCATGAGTTCACTGTACCAAAATGGCCCTCACGGTCACCAGATCTCAACCCAATAGAGCATCTTTGGGATGTGGTGGAATGGGAGCTTCGTGCCCTGGATGTGCATCCCACAAATCTCCATCAACTGCAAGATGCTATCCTATCAATATGGGCCAACATTTCTAAAGAATGCTTACAGCACCTTGTTGAATCAATGCCACGTAGAATTAAGGCAGCTCTGAAAGGGGGTCAAACACCGTATTAGTATGGTGTTCCTAATAATCTTTTAGGTGAGTGTATATATATATATATATATATATATACAAAAGAAGTATTTGTGATACTATATATATATATATATATATATATATATATATATATATTAGGGATGCACCGAAATTTCGGCCGAAATAGCATTATCGGTTTCAGCCGAAACGTAAGAAAGCGCCGAAAATAAAAGCCGAAATTGTCGCCACGCCTCTCCCATCCTCCCGTCTCGTTCGCGCTGTTATTACGCATCAAACACGGAGTATGTCGGCGGTTTGGAAGCACTTCAAAGTTTCAGATGAGGACAGCAAAGTTGCAATAATTTTAATTAATTTGTAGTTTTTTTAATACAAACAAAAAGAAAATATTTTAAACATGTTTTTTAATGAAGCCATTTTCGGTTCCGGTATCGGTTTTCGGCCAACTGCATTCAAAAATTTCCGTTTCGTTTTCGTCCCAGAATTTTCAATTCGCTGCATCCCAAATATATATATATATATATTAGGGATGCACCGAATTGAAAATTCTGGGACGAAAACGAAACGGAAATTTTTAAATGCAGTTGGCTATATATATATATATATATATATATATATATATATTTTTTTTTTTTATTATCACTTGGATTAATCATTCATTCTGACAGCACTAATATTTATTGTAGACAACCATACAAGGGTAATTGTTACTAAGCCTGCCCTGGGTACTAGTGATGGGAAGTTTGAATCATTTTAGTGACTTGGTTCTCAAAATTAACAAATCTTTTTTTGAATCATTAAGTTCATTTTATTTCTTTTGATCAGAAATAAAATAAAATGTTGCGTTTTTAATAAAAATACCCCCAACTTGTCTACATACACTCATTTTGGATATAGTTTAAGTAATAAAAATATTACAATGCAGCTAAGGACATATTATGATAAACAGAATGAGTAACTCACCATCATATTTTGCATTTAGAGTCGTTCATTCTTTTAAATTTATTGCACCGCATAGCGTCTATGAGAGTCACGTGACAAAAGAACGACTCAGGACTTGAAGACTCATTGCTGAGCATCATTCAATACTATTTTCTGTATATAACGTACAAAGTTTTGCAATGCTTTGCGCATGCGCGCCCAGTAGAAAATGGATGTACATTTACATTCCAATAAAGGTTACTGATGACATGCCTCTGAATTTTGACTTTTTGCACCATTAAAATACTTATAGGCAATTAGTTATCATATCTTCTTCTCCATGAAACATGTTAATGCTCAGTAGTACACATATATGGTTCTTTAATGTATTTGCATTGTACTAAAATGTACTCTTTTTTAATTGCCATATACAGTATCCCAAATCACTATGGCCGTTAAAAAATACAACAAAAAAACAACACATTTAAATTTTTTTTATGAGGTGTTAGTGCAGTATATAGGCCCGTGGCACAGCCTAAGCTTTTATCCTTAATGCTTTTTTCCCCCTCACGTTACTTTTACTTTTATACTTTAAGTAGTTCTGAAACTAGTACTTTTATTAGAGTAAAAAGCTTGAGTTGATACTTCAACTTCTAAAGAAGTCTTTTTAAACCCTAGTATCTATACTTCTACCCAAGTAATGAATGTGAATACTTTTGACACCACTGGTAGTTATGCAACCATTCTCTATTCTGATTTTTATGTGTTGCTGTGCTACAAATCTTCTTAACCTATTACTAATATTTTCCTAAATTTGTCACCATAAATGTAAAATTGACCTCTGCTCTTTAATAGCTGGTGTTAAATTAAATGTGTTGAGATGAGTTCAAATTTACTTTGCACTTCTACTCATTTAGTTCAGGACTAGAGTTTTCTACAGTCTACCCGAGCCTCCGGGAACGAACTGGACTTTTTTAATACATCTCCTGTTATACTGAACTTCTAGATTTACACAGTATGATGCAGATCAATTCCTGCTCTTTGTTTCACCCAGATGAGGATGGGTTTCCTGTTGAGTCTGGTTCCTCTCAAGGTTTCTTCCTACTACCATCTCAGGGAGTTTTTCCTTGCCACTGTCGCCCTCGTCCTTGCCTTGCTTATCAGGGACAGTCTTATTATTTTGATTTATACACATTTACATTTCATACAAACTTAAATAATCCTTTTGATTGTGTAAAGCTGCTTTGCGACAATGTCTATTGTTAAAAGTGCTATACAAATAAAATTGAATTGAGTTTATTCATACAAATCAGGATTTTTAAAAACAGTATTGTTGATATATAAAAATAATTTTACATAATGTTACATGTACTGTATATACTGTACTGAAGCAGTTTTATACACTACCGTTCAAAAGTTTGGGGTCACTCTCTAACAGACTCAATCAGGGAACCCATCCTTATTAGGGTGATAACAGATATAAATTATATAACATCATGTGTGTTATGCAGCTAATAGTTCAATGTAGCAAAAGTTCTTTAAATTAACATAAAGTCCAGTTCAGCATAGGGATAAGTCAGCAGAAGGCATATGGGGTCTGGATCACTGAAAACACAGGAGCAGCATGTGTAGCTCCAACCATCATAAAGCAGAATCCAGCTGGAGCTGGTCCCTCTCTGGATGCCTCAGGAACCTCACAGGGTTGGCCCTTGTCTACTGAAGCTGGCACAATCTCCAGATGCCTCGGGATTGGTAGAAAAATACAGAACAGATGGAGAGAATTAGCGTAGTTGACATTAAGGATAGATGTACTGGAGTATGAAGTTGTGGGATGAGTTACGTGTATGTCAGATTAAAGAGATGAGTCTACTTTTAAGCTGGGAAACTGTATCTGAGCCCCGAACACTGTCTGGAACACTATTCCAAAGCTTTGGAGCTAAATATAAAAATGCCCTACCCCCTTTTGTAGATTTTGAAATTCTGGGAACTACCAGAAGTCCGGAGTTTTGTGACCTTAAGGAACGTGAGGGATTGTAGCATATCAGAAGACTGGTTAGGTATGTGGGAGCTAAACCATTTAGAGCCTTGTATGTAAGTAGTACTGTTTTGTAATTAATTCTAAACTAAACAGGTAGCCAGTGCAGGGATGATAATTTCGGGGTTATATGATCATATTTTCTGGATCTAGTAAGAACCCTGGCGGCTGCATTTTGGACCAACTGAAGCTTGTTTATTGAGGATGCAGGACAACCACCTAGTAATGCATTACAATATTCCAGTCTGGAGGTCATGAATGCATAAACTAGCTTTTCTGCATCAGATACAAATAAGAGGCTCCTAAGCTTGGCAATATTTTTAAGATGAAAGAACAATGGAATAACATAATGGAAAAGAATCCCATGTCCTCTAATGATGTTACCCAAGGGAAGCATGTATATTGGGAACAGCAGAGGTCCTAAAACTGACCCTTGTGGGACCCTATATTTTACTGGCATTACACCAGATAGTTCTCCATTTAGATTTACAAAATGGTATCGATTAGACAGGTATGATCTAAACCATTTTAATGCCTGTCCCTAAATACATATGTGATTTTGTAAGCAATCTATAGGAATATTATGCTCTAAAGTCTCGAATGCAGCACTAAGATCAAGTAAGACTAGTATTGAGATGCAGCCTTGGTCCAAAGCTAAAAACAAGTCGTTTGCAATCTTAACTAGTGCAGTTTCTGTACTATGATGGGGCCTGAAACCTGACTAAAATTCTTCAAGGATGTTGTTTTTCTGCAAGAATGTGCATATTTGAGCTGATACCACCTTTTTAAATATTTTTTATATAAACGTAAGGTTTGAAATCGGTCTGTAATTTGTTACTTCAAAAAACACACACACAGTTAACAGTAAGAATTATGACTGCACAAGGTAATCCATCCTTAAATAAATAAATAAATAAATAAATAAATAATCAATAACAAATACATAAACTCACCTGATCTTCCAAAAACAATGCTGGCCATTGTTTCATCTCTTTCCTTCTCAGAGAGAATGTCCGTTCAATTTTAAAGTCTTCTGTAGTACATCTTTTTCCTTCTGTAGGGAACAATCTGTCTAACCTCCTGGGTTGTCTGGGAGAAAGTTTACCTCACATCTATTTTATTTTAATTAATAATAATAATACATTTTATTTGATGGCGCCTTTTAAGACACTCAAGGACACCTTACAGCAAAAACACATACAATAAAACACCAATACATAAAAATAAGGGAGAAATAAATAAATAAAAAATAATAAAATAATAATAATAATAATAATAATAAATTAAATTACAATGAATAGGCAGATTTAAAGAGGTAAGTTTTAAGTTGTGATTTAAAAATTTTAATAGAATCCATGGGTGAAGCAAATCAGACAGATATGTGGGAGCAAGGTTACAAAGTGACTTAAAGGTGAAAAGAAGGAGTTTGTATTGAATTCTTTGGGTTATTGGGAGCCAGTAAAGTTGAATGAGAATCGGTGTAATATGTTCAGTTGATTTTGTGCAAATAATGATTTTTGCAGCACAGTTATGGACATTTTGAAGTCGTTGGAGTAGCTTTTGTGGTAAACCGAGAAGAAGGGCTTCTACTATTACAATAGTTAAGACGTGAGGTAACAAGGGCATGAACAAGAACTTGGGTTGAATGCTGAGTGAGTGAGGTTCTGTTCCCGAACCAGGTTGTGATATTTCCCATCAGGATGCTCTCTATGGTGCAGGAGTAGAAATTCCTGAGCACCTTGGAGGGCAGTCTAAAGTCTCTCAAGCGTCTGAGGTGGTACAGACGCTGCCGGGCCTTTTTTACCACGGTATTGATGTGACAGGACCATGCCAGGTCCTGCGTGATGTGAACACTGAGGTATCTGAAGCTGTCCACTCGCTCCACTGGGCTCCTGTTGATGATGGGGGTCTGGTAGTTCCTGACCTGCTTTGTACTGAAGTCCACTATCAGCTCTTTTGTCTTACTGACGTTCAGGAGGAGATTGTTTCTCTGGCACCAGTTCTCCAGATTTCCAACCTCCTCCAGGTAGGCCGTCTCATCGTTGTTCGTGATCAGGCCCACCACAACAGTTTCGTCAGCAAACTTAATGATGGTGGTGAAGCTGGTAGTGGCCACGCAGTCGTGGGTGTACAGAGAGTACAGCAGGGGGCTCAGAACACAACCCTGGGGGGCTCCAGTGCTGAGAGTGAGGGAGGCTGAGACATGTCCGCCCATCCTTACTGCCTGTGGTCTGCCAGTCAGAAAATTGGAGATCCACTGACACATTGATGAGCTGAGTCCCAGGTGCTCCAGCTTGGTGGTAAGTGTGGAGGGAATTATGGTATTAAATGCAGAACTGTAGTCGATGAAGAGCATTTTCACATAATTCCCCCTCCGAGTGTCCAGGTGAGTGAGAGATGTATGGAGGAGATGAGAGATTGCATCGTCCGTGGAACGGTTTGGACGATAAGCGAACTGTAGTGGGTCCAGTGTGTCTGGTAGTGAAGAGATGATGAAGTCTCAGGCGTTCAAAGCACTTCATCATTACTGAAGTGAGGGCTACAGGGCGATAGTAATTGAGGGAAGCAGGATGAGGTTTTTTTGGGACAGGAACAATGATGGACTCTTTGAAGCATGTGGGGATCACCGACTGAGATAAAGAGATGTTGAATGTCTCAGTGAACACAGGTGCTAGCTGGTCTGCGCCGGCTCTGAGGATACGGCCTGAGATGCCGTCTGGTCCTGCTGCTTTCCTGGTGTTCACTCTTTTGAAGGCTCTCCTCACGTCATGCTCTGTGATGATGAACGCGCTTCCGGTGCTGGCAGTGACTTCCTGTCTGCAGCCGTTAGCGCCGCTAGCATTAGCATCGCTAGCGTCTTTAGCTGCAGCCTCGAAGCGAGCATAGAAAGTGTTCAGCTCGTCTGCCAGAGACACGTCTGCGTTTATCATCAGTATGATCAGACGCAGCCTTGTATGGTTCCATGTCCCCTGACGCAAGTCCCGTGTTTTAGGCAGCGGTGCGAGATCTCAGAGCGTCGCGGATGGTTTTATCCACCCACGGCTTCTGGTTGGGAAATGTTTTAATAGTCTTTTTTTCTACGGTATCGTCCGCTAGTTTCCCGATGAATCCCACAACCGCTTCCGTAAACACGCTGACGTCATCATCGGAGCTGTTTCTGAACATGTCCCAGTCTGCGTCATCGAGTGCGTCCTGTAACGCGGCCACCGATTGGTCCGTCCAGCGCGCGACCTCCCTCTGAACCGGAGCTTCCTGTTTCAGCCTTTGTTTGTATTTTGGCATGAGGAAGATGGCGGCGTGGTTGGATTTACCAAACGGTGGACGAGATTGTGCCTTGTAGCCGTCCTTGACCGTTGTATAGCAGTGGTCCAGTGTCCTTTCGCCCCTGGTGGGGCAAGTGATATGCTGATAAAAGTTCGGCGCTGCGCGTTTGAGGTTGGCACTGTTAAAGTCCCCCGCCACAATAAGTGCAGCGTCCCGGTGTTGTGTTTGATGCTGTGTGAGTCCCTCATGCAGCTCGCATAAGGCAGTGTCCGTGTCCGCTTGGGGTGGAATATAAACGGCACTGATTATGACCGATGTAAACTCCCGAGGTAGATAAAAAGGATGACACATCATTAGTAGTAACAGATTTGGTGTGCAGGAGCGTGTGAGAGGAACAACGCTCGCGCTATTGCACCAGCTGCTGTTCACCATTAAACACACGCCGCCTCCCCTTGACTTCCCCGAGTCCCGCGTCCTGTCCATGCGGTGAAAAGAACTCGGCCGGCTGGATGGCGTGGTCTGGCACCGCTGGGTTCAGCCATGTCTCGGTGAAGCAGAGGAAATTGCAGTCCCGAATGTCTCTCTGGAACTTTACCCTGGCCCTGAGGTCATTGAGTTGGCGAGCAGGATGCTAGGCAGAGGTGTGCGGTGCGCACGGGCTCTCAGCCTGTTCCTGACGCTGGCTCGTTTCCCTCGAGGCCGCTGCTTTGCGTTGCGTCCTTTGTTGTTCCTCAGGATCTCACTTGGCCAGCTCGGATCCGGAGTTAAAAACGTCGAATTGTGAGTATATTGTACACCAATAAAAACAAGAGTGTCTCTATCATAACTAATGTACTCCATGGTGGTAATTTTGCCGGTTTTAAAACGCTGTAAACTAACTTAAAGAACAAAAACAAAGAAAAGGTGGTCGGAGCAGTCGTGACGGCAGCCGACCTCACCGGCGCCATCTTGAATCATATTTGAAACCAAGAGAAGAACTTCACTCTTATTGCCATTTAATTTAAGTTTGTTATTTGTCATCCAAGATGTAATGGCCTGTAAACAATCAATAAGTGCAGTGGGGCATGATGAAATACTAGGTTTTGTGGAAATGTACATTTGAATGTCATCAGCGTAACAGTGAAAGCAAATTCAGGTTAAGGAGAATGAGAATGGAAAAAAGACCAGAATCAGCTGCACGGAGATCAAGGAGATCATTGGTGATTTTATTTAAGGCTGTTTCAGTGCTATGCTTAGAGCGAAAACCAGATTGGAAAGGCTCAAACAGATTGTTATTTTGAAGATGATCCTGAAGCTGTGCAGTAACAATACGTTCAAGAATTTTGGCAGTAAATGGTAAATTAGAAATGGGACGATAATTATTAAAATAATTGCGCTACCAAATCTCTTTACTCACGTAATTCATCCTCCATCTCTGAAATTTGGACTGATGCTGATTCACCAGAAAGAGAGACTGCAGTTGTCTGGAAAACAAAGAAAATAAAAGAACACCAAATCCACGTCTCCACACTACAGCAGAAGCATCCTGCCGATTGCGCCAAAATGTGGCCGAGCAGCGACACGCTCTCCCCGGTTGGCAGGTCAATACTAATGCCACTCACCTGAACCCACTACATAAACGTAGCTTAAATGAAGAACAAGTCAAGGAATCTTTTTAGCGCATTCATGTTTTTTCCCTGAACTGTAAACAATGTGAGAGGATGAGGATCATTAAGGTCCACTGGCTCAAGTATATCTATTGCACTTGTTTAAGAAACCTCATAACACCTATAGTGTTCAATGTACCATGACGAAAGGCTTTTGCAATCAATGTCACCTTGTTAGCATTCACAAGTACACTGATTATTCTGAAAAATTCAGGCAAACCACTGCATTGACCTGATGACAAAATCATGCCATGCAAATGCACATCAGATGCAGGTAAAAAACACATCTTTGTGTGAGTATTTTTTTTTAACTGCAGTCTTCTGTAGTTCTTCCAATGTACATGTTCTTACAGCTTTTGTCTTCTGCACAGACAAAGGTGATGAAAAGAGACTTGGTCCATAGAGATATTGGGCTATTATAAGCTGATGCTTAGTTGTCAAGGTGGCTGGCATGTTTTTGAAATTTTGGACCTCACGCACTACACCTTTAAAATAACTGTGCTTGCGCTGATTGCGCTTCACCAATGGTCCAAAACAGTGAATCAGGTGCAGATAGTGGTGTTTTGGTCACAATTTTAGGTTTGGTAATGTGTCTTGGAGTAATGTTCTAGAATTTTTCATTCTAAAAAGCACAGGGTTGCTTCTGAGAACTTGTCCGATATGATCAACTCCACTATTTCTCTCAAATCCATCAACATTTCCCAAGTCGGCTCAGAATTGGGTACAAGATTACCAATCATTAATGGTAATAAGCGAAGTAACGCCCAGTTCTCATGCCCATTTCCACCTATGGTTTTCATTGAGAAATTCGACTGGGAAATTACTTGTGGTCTGTGGTCTGACCCAATACAATGTTCCCCTTAGATGTGCATTCAGTGTTTCAACAAACATGGCTTTCTGCTTCAGGTCTTTCGAGTCTTTTAACAGTGAATCAAAAAAATTTAATAACCAAATTGTTTTATATCATGCTTTTTCAGAGTAGAGCAAGTTGTATTGAGGGAAGTGTAGAACGGAATTTCGCAGGCAAATTTGGAAGCAACAAACAGCTGAGATCTTGTGAATCTTTTTTTGAAGTGCCTTGGGGACTGCAACCCTTAAATTCATCAATGTAGATACCTACTGAAATACAATCACTTTGAACCCCTAAAAGTTGTTTTTCTTTGTAAAACTGACCACTACGATTTGATGTGCACTCTCCTGGTAAGTTCTTCACAACAAAAACTGCTCTTTTCAAGACATCTGCTCTGTTCAGCAACAGTTTAAGAACGTTTAACACTGGGACATATACAAGGGTATTTTGGTGTAGTCTATCAAATTTGTACTCCACAGGATCAATTACTTAAAAATCCTCTCTAAAACAAGCATTTCATCTATATTCTGTTGAGAGAGTGTGACAAAGTTGGCCTAGATGTCACAGCTGAGCAACCCTGGCACACATGCATATTCTCTCTCTCTCTGTTCTTGCACGCACACACACACGCACGCTTACCTCTGGAAAAAAAACATCATGTTCACTCCCCTGCCCGCTGTTTGTGTGGGTGCACACGCTTCCGATGGCACGTGCGCATAATGTATGTTACTTCCTCTGTTTACATGTGTTCATAATCCTGGATATTTAAATGTGTTGTGCTATTTTGGCGCGCTGTTATGTTTTATTTTTAAGCAGGCGTGTGACAGCCGGCACTCCGGTTTGTGATGCTGCATCGGCCAAACAGAGCGACCGGGCGGTGTGCAGTTATGACGTCACTGACTGCGCCGCGCCGGCACAGTGCACCGGAGTCCGGCCAAACCATTGTGTAATGTCAGGAGAGGTGCCTGAAGTTGTGGCAAAGAAAAATTTATTTTCATTTTCTTGTGTGGAACTTGGCCAAGTGTGTTAAATATGTCTTAAGCATGTGACAAGGGGAAAGTAATGGTTTCAGTATGAATAGTGATTACCTGTTAATGAGAGAGTCCCAGGAAGGGGCGGAGTCTGGCCTATAAAAGAGGAGACCAGACTCCAACATGGTTGCTTATTAACCAAGTCAGAGTGAGAATGCAACTGTGGTGCCTTGAGCTATTTTTCTATTTAGTATATTGGGGGTACATGCTGTTTTTTTTTGGATTTATTTCCCAACTTTAATTTTTCTGTTTTGTTTTTTTGGTACTTTAGGTTTCTTTTAGTTTTTTTTACCTCTCCCTTGTTTTTGTGTGGCCACCTGTAAATATACTCCACCAGTGAACTGTACATTTCCTGAGCACTGTAAATAAATATCACTTTGCACTGAAGTGCTATTGCGGGTGGAGCCATCATTTTTACCCCTCTATACGAACATTACCACGTCCATAAGCGAGCGGTGGTTCTCGCTTTACTACAGAGAGAATCCTTCCTTGAAGTGGCTGTAAAAATAGGATTTGTTTTATTTTGCCAATTTGCCAATGACTCACTAATGTAGCTTTCATATTTTCTTAAAATATTTCTGATTGACTGTTTGACTAAACCTAGAGAGCGAAACAATTTTACACATCCAACTTAATATCTCCTGACTTGCACTTTTTTAAACATGCAAAACTGTTTTCATATATAGGATCAATGATGCAAGCTTGTTCTCTAGACCTATACAGTATACTCTACAGGCTCCAAATACAAGTTTGTTTCATGTGCAAAAGGAATCGCAGGAACAGGGGCATCTAGAACATTTGACTGTGGCTTCTGCACAGAATCTCCTAAAACTTCTAACTCTTCTGTCTCTATATTGCTTTCCAAATGACTGTCATAGCTCCTTAAATAAATTCTGATATGGCTTAAAAACTGGAATGACTCACAAACATCTTTAAAATCACATAACTCACATGAAAAACCAAGGTGGTCAGTAACTGCAACAGGCTGTTTGTGTGCTCTTGTCAAATGTGATTTTAACGCACCTACAGTTTTAAAAGTACAAATGCAGTCAATATACAAGCAATTTCCCTCTGGGATTAATAAAGTTCTTTAAATCTTAAATGAATCTTGAAGCAAGGCTGCTGCAATGATCGCCCTAGATAGTGCTGAAACCTGTGGTGTTTCAAGAGGACCTCTCGGCTACCGTGGACAAACTTGCAAAGCTTACAATGCATTCCAAACCTATGAAAAGAAAAGCAAAAACAGTTTGACGTGTCAATTAAATTGACATTCATTGTTTAAAACACAACATAAATAAATATTACATACAGAAAAGAAAAATATTAAATACAGTGTCCTCCATACATACTGGAAAAGCGAACATAAAATGCGAACATAAAATGTTTGATTTTTTTGCTGTAGACTCAGACATTTGTAAATGTAATTAAAAGATGAATAAGGCACATAAGTACATAATGAGAAATTTTATTGTTAGCAATTTCAACACAGATGTTTTTTGACTACAATGGTTTATATGTAGACAGTATGCAGAAGCAATACATGAAACTGAAACTAAATAAAAAATGCAACAGAGGCTGTTTCCGTCACAAAAAAAATAAAAAAAAACAATTAAATATAATAAAAATTGTAACTAAAAAAAGGCAAGCAGCAGTCTTTATTCCATTGATAGATGATCAATCTACCTGGTTGGTACGAGAGCACATTCTAAGAAAAGCTGTATTATTAATGTATTACTGTAATTGTGGAAATGCTTTTACAGCTCTCTCAAGACTGTTAGCGTACGTGTCTTGTGTATGAAACTTAAAATGGTTTGGCTTTCTCCATTACATGACTTTGTTAAGTTTTGCTCAGAGTGCTCTATAAAATCGCTTCTGTAAGAGATTGTACTGTACCCTTTCGTTGTACTGAATTCGAACCTCAGCTTTCTCTGTGAAATCTAAAACAACATGAAATGCCCTAGCAGAAGACATAAAGAGTTGTAGTTCTTTTAATGGTTTTAATTGTGTTAGAAGTTTAAAGAAAATCTAAGAGTCTTAACTTTGTAACTTTTGGCTGCATCTTATTAATATAAGCTGTTTAACTACTCTGGCTTTCAATAGTAATTATGTCTTTAATTGGAATTATTCTTTTCCTTGTGACTCTCTTAAAAATTAGCTCTATGCTAACTCTGGTACAATATATCAAATGGCAATATTTTTATTTAATATTATACATGGATCCGTAGAAATTAAAAATAAAGAAATGCTAATACCACAACATTGTTGTTTGGGTTGATTACCTTACCTTTACTCTTCCTAACATATCTCTGATCTAACCTTTCCTTCTGAAGGTTTTGTCCTTCCTGCAGGTCACCTGCAAACATGACTTGTGTAAATCTTCCATCCTCTTCCTTTGACTATTAATACAGTTCAGATTTATTTTATATTGAGTACATATTAAAAATTTACAGTACCATCTGTTAAATTTTGAGATTACCTCAGATATAAAAGGTTTCAAATAAACAAGTATATCTTTTGGTTCTGTGGGGCAATGAAATGAAGCATATATGTTACTTCAAGCTCAGCTAATTACACCTGTGAAAACCCCATTGACAGTCATTCAGTAGTTTTAATGTAATGTTTGCACAAACAAACAATTAAAACAGGCAAACAAAAATTTCAAAAACCACCCTGATGTGTCTTCTTACTCATCTTACATCACCACAAATACTTTTTTCGCAAATATCTTCAATGTACAGACATACCAACTTTACAGTTTATGTATGTATAGATGATAGATGGGAAAAAATACATTAAATTAGTAATGAATACATGCCATGCTATAACATCTAATTATATGTGTTTAATGTTTTCCTATGCCACCCTGCCAAAATCTTTTGGACTCTTGGTCCTAAAGTTCTGGACTAAATGGGGTGGAGATCCTTTATGTAAATGATTAACAGGATTCACAGTTTGAGTCAGTAAAAGATCTTGGTGTACCAGCCACTCAGAGCAGCAGTAATACAGGCATCATGTTAGGCTCCTTCATTTTTGTTGGGTTTTGCATGTTCCTCTTTTTCTTCTTAATTAGGATCAAGAAGCCAAAGAACTTTCCCCCTGGGCCACGACCCTTACCCATATTTGGCAACCTTCTTCATTTTAACATCAACAATCCTTTGAAAGACTTTGAATTGGTATGTAATTATATTGTTGTTATTTCCCCTTTTTATATATAATATGAAATTATGTATTTATTACCAAAAATTGTCTTCTAAGCTTATGACCTAACTGCAGTGTTGGGTGTAACACATTACAAAGTAACGCATTATAGTACTTGGATGACTTTTTTGATGTAACGAGTAATCCAACTCGTTAGGTCTGCCATTTAAGTACTCAGTTATTTAGTTCTGTAATCTGTGAGCCAGACAAAAGTCATTCCCAATCTGTTATTGTGTGTGTGTATGTGAAATTCGACCCACAAGCCCTACCCGATAACCCGCCCCCCTCTGTTATTTCTGCTGTTATACCCCTATCTCACCTATGCGATTTGACTATGTGAGGACGACGCACAGAAAGATGTAAACCTAATCACAGCGCCAAATCATGATGTACCATACTTACGGCCACCGTGCGAAACCGCATAGGTGAGATAGGGGTATTAGTATAATATATAGAATAATTATAAAGGACTTGACTAAAACAACATGCATGAGGAATCACAAAGGAGTTTTCATTTTTCTGTAATGAAAAAACACTTTAACTAGTTACTTTTATCAGAAAGTAATGCTGTTATGTAACTGATTTCTTTTTAAAGACAGTAATTTTGTAATGTAATTATTGAAAAGTTTCTATTTGAGTCTTGTGCATTATGCATTCTAGAAAAAAAGCTTTCCTTTTTACAAAATTATAATTGTTTTTAATGATTTTAACAATAATATCCAAATAAATGTGAAGAAACAAATTAATAAATAAACTAACAATAAATTTCTCCTAATACTTAAACTTAATACCTAATGTGTAACCTGGACTTTGTATTAAGTTTTAAATATATACATACACATACAGTATAAGTCGCCTACATATGCAAGGGTTCCAGCAATGCTCTACGGCTTAGAGACAATGGCGCTGAAGAAAAGACAGGAGGCAGAGTTGGAGGTAGCAGAGCTGAGGATGTTGAGGTTCTCTTTAGGAGTGACAAGGATGGATAGGATTAAGAATGAGTTCATCAGAGGGACAACCCACGTTAGATGTTTTGGAGATAAAGTCAGAGAGGCCAGATTGAGGTGGTTTGGACATGTTCAGAGGAGAGATTGTGAATATATTGGCAGAAGGATGCTGAGGTTGGAACTGCCAGGCAGGAGGTCTAGAGGAAGACCAAAGAGGAGATTTATGGATGCAGTGAGAGAGGACATGAAGTTAGTTGGTGTGAGAGAAGAGGATGCAGAGGATAGGGTTAGATGGAGGCAGATGATTCGCTGTGGCGACCCCTGAAAGGGAACAGCCGAAAGACAAAGAATACATATGCAAGGGTTCCATCCTGAAAGCTAGAAGTACTAGAATACTAACACAATTAGCTACACACAATTTATTACAGTACAGTGTTTAGAATTGTGCCGCTGGTTAAATGATTCATGTTGAAAGAACGAGCAATAAATGCCATCTATTTACATTGCTCCATTCTCTCAATTATTTTAACTTTTGTCTCCACTGTTATTGGTTGCCGCTTCTTAGCAGTACCGGCTTTATCGCTGCTACTTTTATGCACATATGTGTGTGTGTGGGTGTGTGTGTCGCTCTCTTGTTTCTGGGGAGTTCACGGACTTAAACCAATAACCTAAAATACAAGCCAAACAATGCACAATTCTAATAAAGAGCCTGAAATGGATGCCTCATTGCAGGGTTTCTTAAAGTATCATTGACAGAACCATGATAAAGGTGCTTGGCCTTCTTATATTTCCAATCAGCGGCGTAGTCTCAGTGGGCTATGGGCTATCAGTCATGTTTTTTTTTCCCGAGGCCTTGGTGATTTGCCTTTACATGTGCATTTGCAATTTTTGTGATTTTGCTCTGCAGTGTCTTCCAGTACTTGTAGTGCTGCTTGTGGGAATTTCTGTTTACTTTCCAACATAACGTTAATGCGCATGAGCAACTTTTCCTGGTACCACATTTTTAACAATGTAAAACTTTTGGCAATAGCATGTATCAGTGTCCTTTTGTTGTGATGACATGCAGTATATACCTTTGTTCAGGTCATTAGTGATATTATTAATGTATCTCAACCTTCGTTCTTCCATATTTACCATTTCACAAGCATAACATTTTAATAATAATAATAATAATAATAATAATAATTACACTTCCCATGCTGGATTTAAAGGATGTTTTGAAATAGTTGAATGGAAATTAATGCCCCTTTGAAAATGCTTTGTCTATTTTTAGTTGGCTGAGCGTTATGGGAATGTTTATAGCCTCTATCTTGGGAGAAGCCCAGCTATTGTACTCAATGGTTTAAAGGCTATTAAAGAAGCTCTGGTGACCAAATCTGCAGATTTTTCTGGACGCCCACAAGATTTGCTAGTTAGCCATATGACTGAAGGAAAAGGTAAGATAAAAAATAATTTAATTCACAACCATTACAAATAAAATGTAAAAAGTACTGACTCAAAATAAAACAAAGAAAATATTGAAATAAAGATTTTAATATGAATAAAATGAAACAGGAGTCATACTAGCTGATTATGGTCCTGCATGGAAGGAGCATCGGCGCTTTGCTCTCATGACCTTAAGGAACTTTGGTTTGGGGAAACAGTCTATGGAGAACAGGATTCTGGGAGAAATTGAACATCTTGTTGCAAAACTTGAGAAGCATGCGGGTACCAACATCCCACTTTATTTATCATGGTTTTGTTGATGGTAGCTGACAAACAATTTTTTTTCTTTTAAGTCTACAAAGAAAAGACATGTTGATAACCACTGATTTTCTATTTGTAGGAAGTGTCTTAAATCCTCAGACTTTGTTCCATGATGCAGCATCAAATATCATCTACCTGATGTTGTCTGGCACTCGATATGAATACGGTGAAGAAACCCTTAATAAATCTGTTAAATGGATTACTGAAATTGCCAAGATTATTAATGGACCTTGGTCATTGGTGAGACATTATATTATCACCTGATTACTGACTGCATTATGACTGTTGCTAATTCTAAGTACATGCTTAAAGAAATAAAAAAAAAAAACATTTGTTACTAATTAATAAAGAACAATACGGACAAAAAGTAGATATATTTTTCTTATAGATTTATGATACTCTTCCCTGGGTGCGATCTCTGCCACTTCCTTTTATGAAATTGTTTAAAAACAACAATTTACTTAAAGAAATGACAATGAACATGATCAAAAACCATAAGACAACAAGAGTCCGAGGAGAGCCGAGAGACTTTGTCGACTGCTATCTGGATGAGCTAGATATGGTATGTCTTTGTGTGGGTATATGGGTTATTCTGGCAATTTATTAAATGTCAAAAAATTTCATGTTCAATTCAGTGGTATCTCAGCTCGAAAAGCTCAACAAATCGCACGCTGGCGGGTGTTGCACATCGGCGGTTGTGGCGAATATTTTGAACAACAAAATATTAAATGATCACCATAATCTTTTTTAGAATTACATTAAAAAAACTAACAAACTAAAGTAAAATACATTTAAATTAAATTCTCATTATTGATTTTCCAAAGCCACAGGAAGCCGCAGCAGAGGGATAAAAGAGACATATGGAATGTACAAATCTCCAAATTTACAGATTTACAAAAGTTACAATAAAATATAATTTAAATAAAAATGTATAAAATCTATAAATTACACAGAATGTGCAATGTGTATACTGAGAATCATAAAAAAACTAAAAATATAAGACTATAGAAGGGTATCTCACTTAGGTTTCATGTAATATGCATAAAATAGGGGTAATATAACCTTCTGGGTATATTGTCTGGTTTTAGTAAGATATCTGGTATTATATTATATTATTTTATTTTATATTATATTGTTTTAGTAAGAACTGAACTAACTGGACTGTCTATTTTTAACAGGGAAAAACAGGATCCACATTTAATGAAGAACAATTGGTAATGTACATTTTAAACCTGCATATGGCTGGGACTGATACCACATCAAACACCCTCCTTACAGCTATCCTCTACCTCATGGCTTATCCAGACATTCAGGGTTTACCCTTTATTTTATTGCACTTTATTATTAAGTCTTGTTGCATAAACCTTAAAACATTTGATTAATAGATTTAATTTGATTTGTAACCGAGCCAAGCATTTTGTTTCTAGAGAGATGCCAGAAGGAGACCGATGAGGTTATGGAGGGAAAATCTCAGATGTCTTTTGAGGACAGACACAACATGCCGTACACACAGGCTGTAATCCATGAGTGTCAGCGCATCGCCAACATCACCCCTCTGAGTGTGTTCCACTCAACTACAAGAGATACTGAACTGATGGGCTATAGCATCCCAAAGGTGGTAACTTCAAACAGTGGGTTAATATATCTTCTGCTACACATGTTGATGTTTTTCATCCTCTGTTTCCAGGGAACTATTATTATCCCAAACCTCTCGTCAGTGCTAAGTGAAGAAGGCCAATGGAAGTTTCCTCATGAGTTCAACCCATCAAACTTCCTTAATGAACAAGGACAGTTTAAGAAGCCTGAGGCATTTATGCCCTTTTCTGCTGGTGAGAGCTTACATTGTTGTAAAAATGGTACAAAGATTACCCAAATCTAACCCAGTCAAGTGCAAACATATGTGTTTTAGATCTGACTCCGTAGAACATTTATCAAACAGTGAAGGAAGAAGTCACTAATGAATAATCATGGTGAACTAATGTGTGTCTGTGTGTGCAGGGCCTCGTTCATGTTTGGGTGAAGGTTTGGCTCGCATGGAGCTCTTCCTCATCTTGGTCACCCTGCTGCGCCGATTTCAGTTCATTTGGCCTAAAGACAGCGGAGAACCAGATTTCACTCCTGTATTTGGAATCACACTTACACCCAAACCATACATGATGGGCATTAGGTTGAGACAGCCAACTAGAGAAATCTAGAAATTGTCAGGAGATTTACTATATGCTTACAACTTCTTCTTTATGGTAAATGAAATTGTATTATATCATAATAATAGAACAAATGACCTAGCAATAGACTAATAAGATTAAGAACATTGAGGGTGTTAAGAAGAACTGATGGGGATGCTGTGTTGTTTTGAGCATTCGGAGTAAAGAATTAAAGCCTGTGCTTCTAACCCTTATCTGTATTCTGGTTCTGTTGCTAATTTTACTGTGAAAATTCAAATTTTATTTGTCACATACACAGTGAAAAATGTGAAAATGTTGTCATTTTCACATTTTTTGGATAAATGGCTAATTCCTATGTAGGCCCAAGTTTAGCTGGGAGTAGTACACCTATCCGTTTTCTTAGCTGGAACATTAGAGGGATGGGTAACCCAATTAAAAGATCTAGGGTATTTAATCATGTTAGAAATGTTTACATACTGATATAGTGTTTTTACAAGAAACACATCATCAAGTTAAGGATCATCATAGGCTTCTCTGTCCCTGGGTAGGTCAATTTTTCATTCTAATTTTAATTCTAAGTCACATGGTGTGGCCATAATAGTTAACAAAAGGATACAGTTTTCACCTAGCCATATAATTGCTGACAGAAATGGCAGGTATCTTATTGTTGCAGGCACACTATTTCAGACCAAGGTTTTGATGGTAAATGTATATGCTCCAAACTTTGATGATCCTGATTTTGCGAATAAATTACTTAGTAGCCTTCCCTGCTTAAACACCCACTTGATAATTTTTGGGGGAGATTTAAACTGTGTTTCTGATCCAGTTTTGGATTGCTCTAGCTCTCGTGTTGTATCCCAGTCTGCCATGTCTAAAATATTATTTGATTTCATGTCACAGAATGGCCTTGTAGACCCATGGAGATTCCGTAATCCTGTAGATAAAAAATTCTAATTTTTTTCTCAGGTGCATCATTCATACTCTAGAATTGATTATTTTTTCATTGACAGTCATCTTAATCCTTCTGTTGTTTCTTCAGATTATTTAAGTATTGTGATTTCTGACCATGCTCCCTTATCACTAAATAATCCAATTATCAACACATAAACAGACCCCATCATCTTGGCGGTTTTACTCACTTCTTTTAGCGGACAAAGAGTTTTGTACATTCATTTCTAACACTATTGATGAATTTTTGTTGTTTAACCATCTTGAGTCCACTTCTTATTCATTATTATGGGAAACTCTCAAGGCTTATCTTAGAGGGCAAATCATCTCATACTCTGCTTTTCTAAATCGAAGTCGCAAGACTAGGCTCAACGAACTCACATCAGCTATTAGCAAACTCGACCATATTTATGCATCTAATCCTTCTCCCGAGTTGTACAAGCAACGCATTGACTTACAATCAGAATTTGATCTTCTTTCAACAAAAGAAACAGAACGTATGTTGTTACAAACTCAGGGAACGTATTATGAATATGGTGATAAATCAAGTAGATTGTTAGCACATCAGCTAAAACGGCAGCATGCCTCACACCTACTGTAATACCACAAATTAAAAATGACTTAAATATTAACACTGCTGATCCTATAGCAATCAATGCAGTTTTTAAATCATATTATCCCTCCCTTTATAAATCTGAATGCCTTAAAGATGATATAAAATTTAATGATTTCCTTCGAAGTATTGATATTCCTGTTATTGATATCTGTATATCTTGATATCTATAAGGGACTTGGATTCTCCATTATCTCTTGAAGAAATCATAGTTTCAATTAAGGCAATGCAGTCTAATAAAGCTTCAGGCCCAGATGGTTTTCCAATTGAATTTTATAAAAAGTTTATACAGTAGATAAATTGGCACTATTGCTTCTTGGTGTGTTTAATGAATCCTTTGATCAGGGCTCATTACCATCTACCTTTAACCAAGCCTCAATTGCTCTTCTTCTTAAAAAGAAGAAGGATCTTCTTCAGTGTGGATCATATAGGCCATTATCATTGCTGAATGCTGATGTGAAAGTTTTGGCTAAAGTAATTGCATCCCGTTTAGAAGATGTTTTACCACGTTATATCTGAGGAGCAAACCGGTTTCATAAAAGGACGGCATTTGTTTTTTAATACTCGTACACTTTTTAATATTATTTACTCCAAAACAAACCCATAGGGTTAAGTGGGAATACTTGTTTGCAGTATTAAAGAAATTTGGGTTTGGTGAAAAATGTATTTCTTGGTTTCGCCTCCTTTACAAATCCCCGCAAGCTAGTGTTCATACAAATGATATAAGCTCTGATTATTTCACTCTTGGGCGTGGTACCCGGCAGGGGTGCCCACTGTCACCACTGCTTTTTGCCCTTGCTATTGAACCATTGTCTATTAAGCTTAGATCTTCTCTTGCTTTTAAAGCTATTATTCGTAATGGGTTGGAACATAAATTATACTTGTTGATATATGTGACTGATCCTGCAGCCTCTATTCCTGTTATTTTAACCATTTTGGATAATTTTGGTTCTTTCTCTGGGTATAAACCAAATTTGCATAAGAGTGAATACTACCCGGTTAATAATAGTGCTTTACAACATTAGCATCTAAATCTGCCTTTTAAATTCAACTGTTCAGGCTTTAAATATCTTGGTATTACAGTGACTCGTTCTCTGTCTGACCTTTCTCATGCCAACTTCTCCTCTCTTATTGCTGATGTTAAATCTGATATTCAGAGATGGAGCAATCTGCCTCTTTCTTTAACCGGAAAAATCAATGCAGTTAAAATGACCATTCTTCCTAAATTTCTTTATTTTTTTCAATCACTTCCTTTATTTCTTTCTAAGTATTTTTTAAAATCCTTAGATAAAATCATAATCTCTTTTCTTTGGGCTGGGAAACCTCCTAGAATCTGTAAGACCTTACTACAGAGATGTAGACTTAGTGGTGGACTAGCTCTGCCTAATTTTCAAATTTACTACCGGGCTGCACATATTCAAAAAATTTTTTTTTGGATAAACTCATTTGAATACCCATGGTGCAAATTAGAATTACTGTCTTGTAAACCAACCTGTATATTAGCTCTACTTTGCGCTTCATTTCCAATACACTGATAACCCAGTGGTACTTAATACACTTAAGATTTGGTATCAGTTTAGACGCCACTTTAAATTTGGATCTGCATCAGCAATGGGTCCATTGCATAAAAATCAATTGTTTCCCCCGTCACTTTTAGGTTCAGCATTTTTATCATGGCATGACAAAGGCATCACAAATTTTTATAATGTGTATGAAGATGGAGTATTTAAAAGTTTTGCTAGTCTGTCCTCGGAGTATGAGCTGCCTGCATCTCATTTATTTCGTTACCTGCAAGTTCGCAACTTTGTATCCAAGCGTTTTCCTAATTTTCCTTCTATACCTTCCAGGCAGCCCTGGGAAAATCTGATCACATTTAATCCATATCAGCAAGGTGTGATATCAAGAATGTATAATTTTATTTTATCTTATGGTGATTGTAAAATCGCTAAAACCAGAGCTGCTTGGGAAAATGAACTGTGATTGCAGTTGAGTGGGAAATGTTAGGGCAAGGCTATAGACAGAATACACTCCAGCTCTTCCTGTGCCCATCTCAGTCTTATTCAGTTTAAGGTTTTGCACAGAGTCCATTATTCCAAATCAAGGCTGGCTGAAATATTCCCTGATGTTGAGGACAGATGTGACAGTCTCCCTGTAACTTAAGTCACATGTTCTTTTTGTGCCCAAACCTGCACAACTTTTGGACAGGTTTTTTAAATCTCATGTCCACTATACTTGGGGTACATTTGAGGCCATGTCCATTAACTGCTATATTTGGCATTACATATGCTTCAGTTCCATTAAGTTCTGCACATAAAGACGTCGTCGCCTTCTCATTTTTGTTGGCCAGACGTACAATAATTTTACACTGGAAGTCTGTTAATTGTCCCTCAATCTCTTAGTGGATTAAAGATTTATTATTTTTTTTCTTAAGCTAAAAAAGATAAACTGAGAGGTTCTAATAATATGTTTTTTCACAAATGGAAACCATTTATTGCTTATTTCGCAAGCTTACAGGTACTGCCTGAATGATTTTCTGGACTGGGTCAAGCATCGGACTGGATGTATGACTAATCTAATTCACACAGATTGGTTTGAGCCGAAGGATGCCAGGATGTGTGTGTGTGTGTGTGTGTGTGTGTGTGGGTTGGGTGGGTGGAAAGTTTTTCATTTTTCTTTTCATTTGATAATAATAATACATTTAATTAGTTGCTTCTGTAATGTTTATGTATGACAATTGTTCAATAAAAATAAATAAATAAAAGATATTACTCCTGTGTGGTGGTGTGATTGAGAGACCTTATCGCCTGCGGGAGAAGCTCCTCCTCAGTCTCTCTGTGTTGGCCTTCAGGGAGCGGAATCGCTTCCTAGACCGCAACAGAAAGAACAGTCCATTGTTGGGATGGCTGAGGTCCTTCACGATCTTCCTAAAGTGCAGGTCAGGGAGCTCGGTGCGGATGATGCGCTCAGCTGATCATACCCCCCTCTGTAGAGCTCGTCTGTCCTGCATGGTGCTGTTTCCAAACCAGGTCGTGATGTTTCCCATCAGGATGCTTTCTATGGTACAGGAGTAGAAATTCCTGAGAACCTTAGAGGGCAGTCTGAAGTCTCTCAAGCGTCTGAGGTGGTAGAGACGCTGCCGGGCCTTTTTCACCATGGTGTTGATGTGACAGGACCATGACAGGTCCTGCGTGATGTGAACACCGAGGTATCGGAAGCTGTCCACTCTCTCCACTGGGCTCCTGTTGATGATGGGGGTCTGGTAGTTCCTCATCTGCTTTGTACTAAAGTCCACTATCAGCTCCTTTGTCTTGCTGACGTTCAGGAGGAGATTGTTCCTCTGGCACTAGTTCTCCAGATTTACAATCTCCTCTAGGTAGGCCGACTCATCATTGTTGGTGATCAGGCCCACCACAACAGTGTCGTCAGCAAACTTGATGATGGCGGTGGAGTTGGTGGTGGCCACACAGTCATGGGTGTTCAATAGTACAGCAGGGGGCTCAGAACACAACCCTGGGGGGCTCCAGTGCTGAGAGTGAGTGAGGCTGAGACATGTCCGCCCATCCTAACTGCCTGTGGTCTGCCAGTCAGAAAATTGGAGATCCACTGACACATTGATGAGCTGAGTCCCAGGTGCTCCAGCATGGTGGTGAGTGTGGAGTGAATTATAGTATTAAATGCAGAGCTGTAGTCGATGAAGAGCATTTTAACATAATTCCCTTTCCTAGTGTCCAGGTGAGTAAGTGATGTGTGGAGGAGATGTGAGGTTGCATCGTCCGTGGAACGGTTCTGGCGGTATGCAAACTGTAGTGGGTCGAGTGTGTCCGGTAGTGAAGAAATGATAAAGTCTCTGACCAGGCGTTCAAAGCACTTCATCACTACTGAGGTGAGGGCTACAGGGCGATAGTCATTGAGAGAAGCAAAATGAGGTTTCTTTAGGACAGGAACAATGATGGACTCTTTAAAGCATGTGGGATCACCGACTAAGATAAAGAGATGTTGAATATCTCTGTGAACACAGGTGCTAGCTAGTCTGCACAGGCTCTGAGAATACGACCTGAGATGCCGTCTGGTCCTGCTGTTTTCCTGGTGTTTACTATCTTGAAGCTCTCCTCACGTCATGATCGGTGATGATGAAGGCATTTCCGGTGCTGGCAGTGTCTTCCTGTCTGCAGCCGTTAGCGCCGCTAGCATTAGCAGTGCTAGCATCTTTAGCTGCAGCCTCGAAGCGAGCATAGAAGGTGTTCAGCTCGTCTAACAGAGTCGCGTCCGCGTTTGTCATACTGGTTGTTGGTGTTTTATAGTCCTGAATTGTCCTTAGTCCCTACCACACGCTCCTAGAGTTACTATGTTGGAGCTGTGACTTTAGTTTTCTCCCGTAGCGCTGCTTCGCCTCTTTCACCACCTTCCGGACGTTGTATGATGCAGCCTTGTATGGTTCCATGTCCCCCGATGCTAGTCCCGTGTTGTAGGCAGCGGTGCGAGATCTCAAAGCGTCGCGGATGGTTTTATCCACCCACGGCCTCTGGTTGGGAAATGTTCTAAGTCGTTTTTTCCATGGTATCATCCGCTAGTTTCCCGATGAATCCCACAACCACTTCTGTAAACACGCTGACGTCATCATCGGAGCTGTTTCGGAACATGTCCCAGTCTGCGTCATCAAGTGCGTCCTGTAACACGGCCACTGATTGGTCCGTCCAGCGCGCGACCTCCCTCTGAACCGGAACTTCCTGTTTCAGCCTATGTTTGTATTTTGGCTGGGAAAGATGGCGGCATGGTTGGATATACCAAACGGAGGGTGAGATTGTGCCTTGTAGCCGTCCTTGACTGTAGTGTAACAGTGGAGAGTGTCCTTTCGCCCCTGGTGGGGCAGGTGATATGTTGATGAAAGTTCGGCGCTGCGCGTTTGAGGTTGGCACTGTTAAAGTCCTCCGCCACAATAAGCGCAGCGTCCCGGTGTTGTGTCTGGTGCTGTGTGAGTGCCTCATGCAGCTCGCACAAGGCAGTGTCCGTGTCCGCTTGTGGTGGAATATAAACAGCGCTGATTATGATCGATGTAAACTCCCAAGGTAGTTAAAAAGGATGACACATGATGGACAGTAGTTCCAGATTTGGTGTGCAGCACCTCTCCTTGACTTGCCCCGCTGGATGGCGTGGTCCGGCACCGCTGGGTTTAGCCATGTTTCAGTAAAGCAGAGGGGATTGCAGTCCCGAATGTCTCTCTGGAACTTTATTCTGGCCCTGAGGTCATTGAGTTTGTTCTCCAGGCGAGCAGGATGCATACAGTATGAGCTCTCAACCTGTTTCTGACGCTGGCTCGTTTCCCTCGGGGCCGCCGCTTCGCGTCGCGTCTATTGTTCTCCCTCAGGATCTCACTCGGCCAGCTCGGATCCGGAGTTAAAAACGTCGAATTGTGAGTACATTGTACACCAATAGAAACAAGAGTGTCTCTATCATACCTAATGTACTCAATGGTGGTAATTTTGCTGATTTTATAACAGTGAAAACTAACTTAAAAAACAAAAACAAAGAAAAGGTGGTTGGAGCAGTTGTGACGGCAGCCGACCTCACCGGCGCCATCGTGGTGTATGATTGATTTGATTTGGTTCTTTGCAATACTTATCTTATGCTTAAACATTGTGAAAATATATACTGCAAAATGATTTTTATATATAAAGAGTATTTATATAACAGACAAACCCATCGCATGTCAAAAATATCATACTGTATGTTTATCATAATGTAATTCCATACATGACAGCTTAGCTAGCCTACCTTAATCAGGCTGGGAACATAATAAAATGTAATTCATTGAATAATATAATCAAAATAAAAAAACTAATGTTTGTATGGGTACAGTATGTGTTATTTATGTACACATTTGACTTAACCTGAAGAATGTTTGGAGCTTGAAATAAAATAAATTGCTTAATGAAGTGAAATTGACATACCTGTAAAAACAGAAACAACAGTAACAACAACAACAAAAATGGCTTGGGAACCTTTGACTGTGGTTGGGAGGAGAAGTGTCGGATAGTATTCATGTGGCTAGTGACTTCATCTAAGTAACTTGCATTTTGAGGCAGTGTTTATGTAGGTAATAGTTTCTTTACATTGTAGTTATTGCTTTATTTTTTTTTTTGCTTTGTTGATAGATTGATGGATGGATGGGTTAAGTACTTTATTAATCCCAAAGGGAAATTGCATCGTTACAGCAGCCAGTTCACATAATATACATCATTTAAGCAGCAAATGAGAATTGCAAGAATTGCAGTAGGGGGGTGGAGTTACAATTAGGGTGCATTAATGAACACTGAGTCTGGTTTAAGTTAAACAGGTGCTGTAAAATCCCACATAGCTGGTTAGCACTGGCTTTCAGAACTCTGGGGCTGATGCCATCAGGACCTACAGCCTCGTTTTGATTCAGTCTTTCCAGCTGCCTCTTCACCTGACAACAAAGTTGTCTGGTTAAAATAATTAAGAATTGCATGTACATGAAGTACAAGAATTCATCATTATTAAATTTCAAGGACTTCAAAGTACTCAATAATGCAAGAAGCTAATGAAATTATCCTGTAGGCTTTTCCAGGTATCTGGAGCTGAGAAACAGGATCTCTTTCCTACCACTGTCCATACTCTCAGCATAGACAGCAGATTCATATAATTTGTTCTCAAATTGTAACTAAATGGGAGGATTCAAAGAATACTGTCATTTAAGAAATACTGTTATTTACAATTTTATTCTAAATAAAAACAGACCAGTGGAGTGAGAACACAGGTAAAAAAAAAATGTATGCTAAGCATATTAAATTTTACTATGACATAATCTAACTGTACCTGTAGCCAGGGTAATGATTAGTATACTAGAGGTTTGCTATTTTAAAACGATCAGTAATAATATATTCATGGTATATACCTCATATATTTGTAACACAATATGTAATTTTTAGCCAATTATATTTTTTTATATACTTATATATTATCTACCCTAAATATATATTTTAATTTCACTAATCACTGTGCCAGGTGTCTACATTAGTGCATACAGTACACAGCCATATACTTTAAGTGTACAAAGTATAGTTTCAAGTTTTAAGTTTATTTTGTCACATGCACAATCATACAGAGTACAATATGCATCGAAATTATTGTTGCGACCACAGAGTCGCGACGTCAGCCACCTAGGGCGCCATCATAGAAAAAAAGAAATAAGATACATTAGGATAACGAGGGTAAAAAATCCCCTCCCAGACTGTCCTTCGAAAAGGGCAGTGTGCGATCAGGGGTACAAGAAATACCTCAGCAACAAGCACAGAAAAAACATGTAATCACAAGACATAAACATTGCAACGATGAGGGTACAGGGGATAGGAAATGTCCAATGTAGGCAAACAGCTCTAGTCCCTGCAGCTAAAGAGCGCTGGTCCCGATTCCGCCTGCCCCCACTGAAGGGAATAAGTACACGAAGGTGTTGGATATGGGGAAGGTAGAGTGTCTATCTTTAGCTGTTCTGTGAGTGCGTGAGTGCGTGCGTGTCAGTTTGTAAGCCTGTAACATACAGTACCGTAATAGTCTGCGCCAGATGTCCTTGAAGGGGGGGTGGAGTAGGATTCCAGAGCGTCTCGTTATCTTGGTCTTCGGGGAGTTTGTTATGTCTCCAGCCACGGCCTTAAATGCAGTAGCTGGAAAGAAAAGGGGCAGCCGAAAAAAAAATTCATATTTTTCAGGTTTCGAACAATATCTGCCAATTTCACAGATATTTAATGTCCATCACTGGTCTGCAGGTCTGTCCAAATCATGTTGCATAGCTGCTAGTCTCACCAAGATGTTATCCAATTTGCGGTCCAGAACCACAGTCTGATTACTGACAGCTCTCGTCACCACTATTTCCCAGCCAGCCAGTCTCTTGGGGTTGAGACTGACTGCTTTTAAGATTTTTCGATATCCAAGTATCCCACCTAATCCAATCAGCAGAATCCCAGTTATCAGAGTTCCGAATAGGTAGATATCTTCAACATCCTCCAGAGACAGTGCAGCCAGGCACACAATGCGCCACTTCTCCCAACCGTCTTACTTTTAGTTGTTCCACTTTAGCTCATAAAAGTATACTTAATATAATTTAATTACAACAAAAATACACTTTCGTTGCTCCAAAATAGCAAACTAAAAGTATACTCATCCTTAGACAGGTACATTAATGTTAACATGGTTAGCATACTTTTTTCCACCTGGTGTAGAAAGCTGACTATAAAGAACTTAACGAATAATTTGTTGTTAACCTCTTAACCCTTTTGTGCATCTCCACATGGAAAAATAAATGAAAAGGTAATAAAATAAAAACCATGCTCCTGTACATCTGTTCTTTTAACCAACACAAAATGTTTCATAATCAGGAGCCACTTAGACAATAAAGGTCATGATTTTTGGCATTCCTATCGGTGATAAACAAATCACTCATCTTTATTTATAACTCTGACTAGCATCAACACCGTATAATGACATAACCTTTTAAAGTCCTTTCATGAGTTTCTATTGTTGACATGAAACAGGTTTACACATATGGGTAGGGGTTTTTGGGCCTCTGGATTCTGATGAAGAGGAAACAGAGGCAGACATAAAACCCAAAAAGAATTAAGGAACCCAACACAATGAGTGTCATGCTGCTTCTCTGCACACTAAACTCTTTTATCCAGCAAGTTTTTTTTTCCTTCCCGAAATCAGCTTGTTGAATTCTGTGAATCATTTACATAGAGGTTCATCGGCTGCTTTACATTCTGTGTAACATGAAGTAGTTCCTTTGAAATAAATTCATTTGGAAGTTCATTTGTAAGTTATTTATTACTGAGTTATTTTCGCATTTAATATTCTTTACACTTATAGTTCTGCTTAAGGACCCATACTAACTGACTAACTTTACTGAACTGTTAAAAACTTTTTAACAACAGGAAGATTTCAGCAAACAGTTTGCATGTCCTTGGACCCGACTTTATGCTCTGTTTAAAAGTATTATATTTTTAAAAATTATATATTTTTATGTATTTTAATTTTCATTCTCTAGTTTAAACATGGGATTTTAATGAAAAGCTTCAGGTTTCAACAATCTACATTAAGAGGAAGAAAAAATTGGCCGGACATTTGGCTGTACCAGAATTTAGCTGAAATCACCAAAATAAACATGCCAGTGTAGCACAATAGGTACCAACACGTGAAAGACATGGAACATTCTGTTTACCAGACCTTTGTATAGAGAAGATAATAACTGGTTTAAAAGGTTTATACATGCTGATCCAACTGGAACAACGGTCTATGTACATTCAGGGAGATCTTTGATACTACCTATGACCTACCTACAAGGCTGTCCTCAGTGGTTTAGAAAGTACAATTCCAGATCTCCAAATCAATGATCCAGATGCAGGCATGATGTAATTTTGATGACTGCCAGCTCAACATGTTATTTGTTATATGTTGTCAGAAATTATTCTCTGATGAGTAGGAGGACACAGTGTCAATGGCATCTGTCTGTAAGGCTCTTCTAGGGTCTTGGTCTAGCCTGCTTGGTTTATAAATACTGGTCCAACTAGACTAGATCCACCATTTTTAGGTAGCATTTGGGGAAGATTCTTGTTCTTATTTTTCCAGATTTGCATTCCAAAGCATGCTATAACAGAAACCATGAACAAGGCCATGGCTTTTATAAGGTTGAAACTGACTTTTTAACCATTTACATCAAATGTACTCTTTTACACTGCATGTTAGCCCAATGTCACAGTAAAAGAATTTTGGGTATAAGCAAATATAAATATATACAGTGTAACCTTGGATTACGAGCATAATTTGTTCCAGAAGCAGGCTCATATTCCAAAACACTTGTAAACCAAATTTAATTTTCTCGTAAGAAATGATGGAAACACAAATTATTCGTTCTACAGATAAAAAAATAATTAATACAAAATATTAGGTAAAAAATAAAACAAATTAAACTGCACTTTACCTTTAAAAAAGTAAAAATTAATCCAGACAGATAAGTGTTTTTGTTTGTGCGCACAGGCACTGTGTGTGTGTGTGTGTGTGTGTGTGTGAATCTAAAGTAAGTTACCCCTCCTCCACTCTTTTCACACACACACGCGCGCACACAATGGACACACTGGTTTATTGTAAAAATAAACAAGAAATCTCTTTAATGACACTGGATTGTTCTCCCTCATAACCGAGGAAAAAGGATAAAGAAACTGAAAAGTTGCAATCAGCAAGAGGGCAGACATTCTCATTGGCCAATGGCTTACAGGCTGCAATTGGCAAACTGCCTGCCCAGTGCACCTTACAGGGATTAGTGTCTGAGGTTTCACACATTCCCCTGTGTGCTAGGGTTAGACTTTTTAACAGAGGCTGGTGTACAGATTAATTTTAGCCAGCAGTCCTACACTATCCCAGGTAGAGAAGGTGAATATTCTCTGTACCTCCACTAATGGCTCCCTTTATGTGGCCAATCTGTTGCCCCAAGTATCAGACACCACCAACCCAATAATCCCCAACCTGGTAACCTGTAGGCAGTGGAAAAATCTGGAGGGTAAGGCATTTACTATCATTACTATACATGCTGCCTTAACCTGGATTTTTTATCAGCCGAACCCCTCCTCATGCCTAACCAGCTGGGTACTTAGGCTACAGGCATTCAAATTCATAGTTCAGTACCGTGAGGGGCAATGCAACACCGTTCCTGATTCCCTGTCATGGCGCTGGGAGGGGGAGACTATGAATGCCCATCTGGCGGTACACCAAAGCAATGATCTGCAGTGGGGTTCCTACGACCTCAATATCTACAGTACGCCCACAACAACCCTCTTAGCGGTCATCTGGGGCAGATGAAGACCCTGAGGAGGCTGCTAGAGGTCGCCTACTAGCCGCAGATACGCTAAGATATCTAGGAATATGGTAAAAACTGCATCACTTGCCAGGAATACAAACCTCGTATTAGTAAGCTGGCAGGTCTACCACAAAACACACCTGTGGTGGAACCTGGTTTTATGTTGGGGGCAGATCTCATCTGTCCATTTCCCGGTTCATTTCGGCTCAACAAACATCTGCTGGTGGTCATTGATTACTGCAGCAAATGGGTCAAGATGTTTCCTTTAAGAACAGCAAAAGCTCACAACATAGCCAACATCTTAACTAGGGAGATTTTCACACAGTGGGGCACACCAGCTTACCTGGTTTCTGACAGGGGTCAGTTCACTTCCCAGCTACCACAGCCTACCATCCACAAACCAACATCACAGAACGGACTAACTGGACATTCAGATTCATGATCCTTGCATTCGTCAAAGAAAATCACAAGCAGTGGGACCAATGGCTTCCAGAGTTCCAGTTTGCTATCAATACGGCCTGGCAGCAAAGCACTGGTTACACCCCAGCAGAGATAGCACTGGGATGCAAGCTAAAAGGACCACTGGAGAGAATGGTTCATCGGAACATCTCACCTGATCATCCGGCCTATGCCACAGAAGAGCGTCAGGAAGCACTGTTTCTTGGTCGTCCAGAGCAACGTAGCCTGTGCCCAAGAGCACCAGGGGAAGTACTAAAACTTCAGATGACGGGCAGTTACGTACAATGTAGGCAACCTCGTGTGGGTTTGGGCTTTTCCTCAGTCTCGGGCGGAGAACTTGCACATGGTCAAACTAGCTAATGGAAAGGACCTGCTAAAATCAAGAAGGTACCTAACAAAGTTAATTACCAGGTGGAGTGGGTCAATCAAACTGGACCATTCACGGTCCACGTAGTTAAATTAAAGCCTTTTTACGGCAAAGTCACGCCTTCTTCCGAGGGGGGTGTGTGTGGGTGGGGTAACAGGACTAAATCCTCGGCCTCCACCACATTGCCATCAAGGGGACGTCTCTTGCGGAGGACGTTGGGAGCGAAGCGGGACAATCTCTGGTTTTGTTTATTTATTTATGGACTTGTGTTGAGAGAAAAAGGACTCTTATCTTTTGGGCAAGACAGTGTGGATGTGATATGCGTGGCGTGTGTGTGAATGGTGTAATGTTTAGGACAATATTAAATGTATATGCACGTTAACAGTATAATTGATGTTTCTGGTGGTCCTTACCCTTTAATTCTGCTAACGGCTAGTAACTGTTTTAGTAATAGTAGGTGGTCTGTTACAGTGTACCAGGACAGTGAACCTGCAAAGATCAAATAAGAATGTTGTGCAAGGTTTTTACATTTATGTTGAGCTTTATATGACAGCACAGCGAAGAGCACAGCGACATGCCTGATGCCTGATGCCACATGCCATGTTTATGCACTGCTATTTTCATCTTGATCATCTCAAGACCTCGGCCATATCAAAAAGACCTGTAATATAAATGTGCAGAAACATCAAGAAGAGTGTGGCAGCAAGTTCCAAGTTATATAAGAAATCCTGCAGATATGAGACTTCCTTATACATGAATTCCTGTTTTAAGTGCATATTTCTAAACAAGGGTTGTATTGACATATTTGTCTACGGTGGATGTCCATATTTCTGTGTTATTTTACGCTTTAACTGTACTGTATATGAGTGAAGACATCTAAAGTGTGAATGGTTCACAAGGGACCTGTGAATTGAATGAGAACTATGGCAGATGAAATTGCTAAAGTTAAGCCTAACAGTATAATCAGCAGTGTTGGTAAGTAACTAATTACATTACAAAATTATTGTCATTAAAAAGTAATCAGTTACATTACAGCGTTACTTTCTGATAAATGTAACTAGTTAGCATGTACTTTTCCTCTGCAGAAAATGAAAACTCCTTTGTGATTCCTCATGCATGTTGTTTTAGTCCTTGATTATATTAAGTCCTTTTATAATTATTTTACCATCATCACTCAGCGAAGTTTGGCCCATAATCTGTTAACCATTAATACCCCATCTCACCTACGCGGTTTTGCGCGGTGGCCGTAAGTATGGTTTATCATAATTCACTACAAGTTTTGGCACTGCAATTAGGTTTCCATCTTTCCACGCGTCGGTCCTCGCATAGTCAAACCGCATAGGTGAGATAGGGGTATAACAGCAGGAATAACAGAGGGGGGCGGGTTATCTGGAGTGAGGCTTGTAGGGCGACTTTTACACACTCACACGAACGGATTGTAAATGACTGCTGTCTGGCTCATGGATTACATAAATTGTCTGAATAACGGATTGCATTTTTGTAAAAGTAACTGAGTACTTGAATGGCGGACCTAATGTGTTAAATTAGATTACTTGTTACATCTTTGTAATGCGTTACACCCAACACTGATAATCAGTGAGGTGAATTTGGCAAGTGAAAAATGCAACAGAGCTGCTGCAAGCTGAAGAGGAATTGTCTAAGAAATAAAACCAAACGCACCAATAACATGCGGAAAAGATTGAAAAGGATTTTGTTTTTTCTGTTCCATATTTGCCGATGTAGAGAGATTCAGACAAGTCTGAAATGTATAGAAGATTCAAAGATTGCTAAAGCAGTTTTGAATAATCTTGCAAGAAATGAGCGTAACATGTAAGAAGCATTTGTGAGGACTGTTTATGCTTAAATGGCATGTTTAAGAATGCAGTGGGTAGGTTGGGAAAGAAATCGATAAAGAAAACAAAAAAAAAGGGTCGATTTGGACACTGGTTCTGAGAGGCTCAAAGCTTTCCCAAGAGTTCCTCCTTACTCACCCAAACCTAGTGTCCTTGCTTACTCTAAGTTGTGTCCAGATCATCTAGAGACAAAGCTGGTAAACTAAGATGATCCTGGAGATAAATTGCACAAGAGTGCCACCTGCTTCCTGAGAAAATAATCATCCTGTACCAGAAATGGATGAGAATGGCAGCACCTGTGAGTGCAACAAGAGTGCAGCTGAAATCTTTAAATCCAAGGGTCAGAGGCGGAATGATGCTGCATCAGCATCAAGTACCTGCTCCCAAAAATACTGGAGTAAAAAGTGGAGTAAAATGTTAAAACATTCCAAAGAATACAGAATGAAAACATTGTATGAAATTCTCCTTACTGAGCATATATTATGGATAAGAATGTGTTTTAAGGCATATGAGACAGCTTTCTGTTTGGTTTGAACTTGGGTCTGAAGCCCAGGCTAGATTTTTTAAGAAAAGACTTTTTGGCATGTAGTCATGTGAGGACTGAACCTTGAAGGGACCACATTCCAAAATGGGGCCCAGGGTCCTTGCTATATAGGCATTCCAGTAAGTAACAACAAATGTAATTTATGGGTGATCAGGCTGTTTGTGAATTTGTAGTGTCTCCTATGTAACCATGTTTGTATGTACTGTATGTCTTTTATAATTTTTATTTGTAACCTTGCTTTTAGGACCCCTAAAAAAATAAAGGGCTACACTGGAGGTATGGGGAAATATTATACTCGTTAAATTTCCAGGAAAAATGGCCATTAAATTAAATATCGCTGTTATAATCGACCAGGGATTAGAGGAATTAGAGGACTAGACGAAGTAAGATAGTTGAATGATAAACCGATAAAGGTTTTCTGATGTTAGTAAAGTTTCAGTACAATTTTGGAAAATCCTCAACAAAACAGAGTTCACAGTCAATTCAGTGAAAAAAAACTCTGAGACAAAATAGCATCCGTTCAAGGGCGCAGTTTAAACACCATGTCACTCCCTCCTTTCCTTTCTCCCAGGTTGAGTTTAAACAAGGTGAGCTGACCCCGGTGCATCACCAGGATTCCCCTCGCGATTTAAAGGCGCAGTCTCACATAATGCGGAACCAAAAGACAACACTGCTACATTTTACATTTTAAAATTAGGTACACATTCGGCATGTTTAAAAAGGCTTACATGCAGTTATGATTTTTGGCCACCTGATGGCGGTGTGGGAAAATGTGTTAGACTCACACCTCAGATTTAATCAAGTGGATTGATATGCTTTACATTGCTGATATGCTTTACATTGTATATTCATGTCAAAGGTGAATAAGACTCATTTTGTTGGACAAATCCGAGTTACGAACGTGCTCCCGGAATGGAACTCGTTCGTAAGTCAGGGACTACCTGTATGTCAATTTGCTTTTGAAAGGAATTCCAAAAGAAAAAAGGTATTTAGGAATTCTATAAAACAATAATAAAATAATAAGAAAAATGTAAAACAAAAATAATAGTAGACAAAATGTTCTTTATTTCGAGTGACATTTATTATATTATTTAAAAAACAAAGCAATAAAGCAAACAATACATTTTTTTTTTCCTCACAGCCCTATTTGCAAATCAAAGGACCCCACATTGGAAAACCAAAGTACTGTAGCTATTTTAAACTCTGCATCTATTTATGCATCTATACAGAATATAATTTTCTTGTATTTATGGTCCATAATGTTTACACAAATCTAGGACTGAGACTTAAAGAATGTTTTCATAGATTTACAGTTACATTTTTGGCCTTGTAATTTATATTTACAAAAATAAAGATATTGTGATGCACCTGAGAAACTTAATCGTTTCATTAAAACAAAAGAAACATTTACTACTAGCAGTTTAAGCAGGATATACAGTATATGGTTTAAATACAGTAGCTGGGATTTAACTTAATTAAACTTTTGTTGATCTTACTTCTCACAAAATCACAGAACATATTTGTTCAACATTAATCACAGAACAGTGTTCACATGCTAACAAAGACAGGCTAATTTCTTAACAAGGTATGAAGGAATTTTCAGTATGTTGCCGTACACTGGTTCTATATTTCTTTAACTGATTGTCTAAGCCAGACTTCCATCCTGTATGGTTTGGGTGTAGCTGTGAGCCCAAACACAGGAGTAAAATCTTGTTCTGCTGCATCCTCAGGCCAAACAAACTGTGCAGGAGAGTAACCAAGAAAAAAAAGAGCTCCATGCAAGCCAGACCTTCTCCAAGACACATACAAGGTCCTGCACACACATGGACAAATAAATCTGTTTAGACTTGCTTTTTGTCAGCTTCAAATAAACTAATTTTTAAAATGGATGAGGTTTGCAATGTCCTTTTACTTCTGTTTTCTCACCAGCAGAAAAGGGTAAGAAGGCCTCAGGTTTCTTAAACTGCCCCATATCATTTAAAAAGTATGATTGGTTAAAATCATGAGAAAACTTCCACTGGCCTTCTTCACTCAGTACTGACGACAGGTTGGGAATGACCATAGTTCCCTGGGGCATAGAGCAATAAAAAAAGAATAATATGAATAATGAAACAGTGAAACAAATTAAGCAATTAAAATTCTTACCTTAGGGATGGTGTAGTTCATCAGTTTAGTATCTCTTGTAGCCGAGTGGAACACACTCAGAGGGACGGTGTTAGCAACAAGCTGACACTCATGAATCATAGCCTGTGTATGGCATGGTGTGTCTGTCCTCAAAAGACACCTGCGATTTTCCCTCCATAACCTCATCAATCTCCTACTGGCATCTCTCTAGAAACAAAGCATGCATGACTCTATTAACAATAGACCTGACAATTTGACCTTGCAACAAATATGTGATTTTTAACATTGATTTAATAAGCAGACTTAGAATACAATATAAAGAACAATTGTAAAGCTCAGACTCTAGATGTCTGGATGAACCATGAGGTAGAGAATCACTGTAAGCAGTGTGTTGGATGTGGTATCAGTGCCAGCTATAAATTCAAATTCAAATTTTATTTGTCACATGCACAGTCATACACAGTACGATATGCAGTGAAATGCTTAGACAACTGCTCGTGACTTTAAAATAAAAGACTATGAATAAGAAATAAATATGAAAAATAAAATAACAGGTAAATTTAACCAGGAGGAATAAAATAAAATATAAAATTTAAGTTAAAATAAAATAACGGTACAACAAAAATACACAATATAAAAAATATATGAAGAAATATAGAACGAAAAAAAAAACAGCTGTACAAAGAAAGTATGGATTTATGTCATTTTTGTGGAATGAAGTTAGAATAAATGGTAAAAAGAAAATGGTAATGTCTAGGGTTGTGCAATCCACATATTTAAAGTGTCTTGTGCAGTGCAAATATGCTTAAAGTGATTTATTTAAAGTGGCTTGTGATAGAGTGATTTAACTAATGACTACGAAGTGTAGTTGTGCAGTGGCCACTAGTGTAAGCGAATATAGTATATGCAGATTCAAAATATACACCACAAGTTGTTTTTCACTGAAAGTCGATTCATTGCATCTCTATTTAAAACAACACAAAAAAATAATACATTTTAGCAAGATTTTCTATTAAGCAAAACAGAAATGACTTGAAAAGTACCTTATCAAGCTCATCCAGATAGCAGTCAACAAGGTCTCTTGGTTTTCCTGGCACTCTTGTTGTCTTGTGCTTGTTGATCATGTCTATTGTCATGATTTTAAGTGTGTTGTAATTATTAAAAGATTTGCTAAAGGAAAGGGGCCAGGACCTTACCACAGGGAGCGCATCATAGATCTATAAGAAAACACCAGATTTTATTTGTACTACATGCATTACTTTTTTTCCCCTTCCTTATCTAGAACAACTAAAGCAAATAATTAAAAAAAAGTAAAATTAAATAAAATTGAATTAAATTAAAAAGTGCCTGTTTCCAGCATAAACATAAACAGAAGCTGTTTAAATTTTGTACAGCCAATTGGTAGTCATTTGGTAACTAGTTCAAAACTAACTTAAATGACTACTTGGCTGAATACAGATGTATAAACAGAACCCAAATATACAAATATCAAAGTCATTGTTTAAAAGTGTAAAATTTAACACCAAAACCATTTTATTCCTGAATTTGTAAAAAATTTACATTAAGTCTAACATTACATTATTGAAAGAAAATTGCTAATTTTTTTAGTTGCAATAAATATACTTACTCACTTATTGCACATACCACTTAATTCTGTATTCAGGGTCACGGGGGCCTGGAGCCTATCACAGGAGACTTAGAGCATGAGGCAGGGTACACCTTGGACAGGGTGCCCAGCAATCGCAGGGCACACACACTCAGTCACCCACTACGGGCAATCTGTGAACAGCCAATGAGCCCAATCTGCATATCTTTGGACTGAGCTTGGGAAGAACATGCACACAGAGGCGGGAAGTAAACCTGACTGGAAATCGAACCCGGACCCTGGAAATGCAAGGCGACAGTGCTAACCCCTAAGCCACCCTGCCTGTTCCTGCAATAACTAAATAAAAAAAATAATAATAATAATTACTTAATGTAAGGGCCATATTTCATTCTTGTAATTTGTTGTTGTGTTTATTTTATTCCAGTCTATTAGTTAAGCATTAAGCATTAAGTATCATACTTATAATTTGTATTGTGACATCATATCATGAGTTGTTCTGTGACATCATCCCACAGTTGTGTAGCTGCATGTCTATCACGCACGTTAGTTGTTCAGTTGTTGTTAAGACACGGAAGGATACAGAAAGGTGTGGAGAACACAAGCTTTTGACCGTGAGACTGTAAGCTGAAAGATACAGTAAGATAAGACGTTGTAACTGTAATCTACTGAAGCTACAGAACACACCAAAAGACTTGTCGTGACTACAGTGGATTTATGCAAGAAACTGTAACAACCGTTGTACTTTGATGTTGAAAATAAAACAAGATACAAAGAAATCAACGAACGTCTGGAGTCGTGAGTGACACTGTTAAACGGATGGAACATCATGGAACAATGTCTGAGGATACAAGGAACTTCCTACAAATAAATGTTGTATGTTGTTTTGTTTTTGTACTAGTTTTTTTTTTTTTTTTTTTTTTACAAATTAGCAGACGCATTTTAGATGGGTAGATAAATAATTAACAGGGACATGATTAATAAAGGAAACATCTTCATACCAGCATATTTCTCCAATTTTGTTTTCCCAAGCCAAAGTTCCTTAAGGTCATGAGAGCAAAGCGCCGATGCTCCTTCCATTGAAGACCGTAATCAGTCATTATGACCCCTGTTTCATTTCACTCATATTAATAACACACAAGTTATTCTAATTAATGTGGGATGTGTTTTTTCCCATTGATCTTACCTTTTCCTTCAGTTACATCTTTAGGCAGGTTGTCTGGGCGTCCTGAAAAGACTGCTGATTTGGTCACCAGAGCTTCTCTTATAGATTTTAAACCATTAAGAACCACAGCGGGTTTTGTACCAATATATACGCTGTACACGTTTCATATTGCTCAGCCAACTGCACATACAATATACAACAAATGTTATTAAAGATTAGAATAAAATACAAACGTTGCAGAAGTGCCATTAGATAAAATGTCTGTCAAATGCCTGCTGTACACCATAACTGTAACTAGCAGCTGGTAAAAGAAAATATGATGCAGCACCCTCATGGCTAAGGTTAGTAAGGTTAGCCTTAAAAAAAAACAAAGAACAAAAGGTGTTTTATAAACATAGGTTACCGCACTAAATAACCCAAAAGTCATTAGTCATTGCCAATTATAAGATGCTTGTTTTTTTTGTTTTTTTAGAAGGATGTTTGCCTGGTTTCTGCATACATCCTAATCAAATTGAATGAAATTTGTTCGTTAGTTGCATTTTGGTGATGCACCAAAGATCCAAAGATGTTCTCAAATCATTGCAAAAATTACAAAGATATTAATATCAAGTATTTAGTATATTATGTATGTTCGAAAATTATTTAATGTTATAAAATAAGGCATTCTGAAAATTGAAATTAGTTGTATTCATTTACTGCTTAGACAAATATTTACATTTTCATAAGGTCCTGTGATGTTGTACCTTCTCAAAGTCTTTCAGAGGATTTATGATGTTAAAATAAAACAAGTTTCCGAATAAAGGAATAGGTCGTGGTTCTGGGGGGAAATTCTTGGGCCTCCGGATCCTGATGAGGGGGAAGAGGAGGAAGATGCAAAATACAACCAGAATCCAGGAACCAAGCATGATAACTGTTGTACTGCTGTTCTCTATTCAACAAATCTTTGGAATGTCCCTAGAGTCTCTAGCAGACCTTAAAAGCTGTTAATTATTGACTTTACACATTTATAGATTTACTAATCAAATGATTATTCTCCTATGTTTTTTTACACACATACATATACAGTATGTACAGTATAAATTCTGATCAGCCATAAAATTAAAACATTAACATTAATGAGGCCTCTGTGGATCACACTTGTTTGTCCAGCACATCCCATGGTTGCATGATTAAATTAGTATCTGGGGAATTTGGCCAGCTTGAGGGCCTTGGGCACTTTGCCTGCTGAGCCCCATACATTGAGACTTGTGGTGCACTGGGTGTTCGGATAAATTCCTATAGTGGTCAGCATTAACTTTTATTGCAAATTGTGCTTTTCTAAGAGACTGAAGCAGATGGGCTGGCCTCTGTGTGTGTGTGTGTGTGTGTGTGTGTATAACTACATAAAAACATGCTTCAAAAAGGTGAACCCATTCTCCTTCAGGTGAAATCTGTAACACTTTAACAGCCAGCATGTTAGAATGTGTCAAATGAGAGAATATTTTACCATGGATGCCCTAAATTTTATTCAACATCATTTAAGTTGATGGGGTTGCTAACGCATAACCATAAAAACTTTGCATTAAAACTGTGGCTTTATCTTCATAAAAAAGTAATATAAATAGTGGCTCGTGTGATTTGAAAGTCTTTTATTTTTCATTTCATTCCAATTTAAAAAACGCCCTAGCTTTTCCGGAAATTGGGTTGTAATTAAAACAAACAAAATTTTTAATCACAGACTTTCAAATCACATGAGCCACTATTTATTCACAATAGAATATAGAGAACAAAACAAATGTCCCAACCTTTTTAAAACTTGTAGCAGGCATTAAATTTGAAATGAGCTTGTTTTGTGCATAAAATTTCTTAGTTTAAACATTTGTTATGTCCTTTATGTGAACAGAGTGGCAGAACATCACTCCTCGTCTGGACAGTTTTTCTGGGTGGAACTGGAAGCCTGGTCGTTGAACATGCAGAGGTCTTTTCCTTTTCAGTAGCCAGGTCACGAAATCCTGTTTGAGAGTTCACATGCCGTGGGGAGCTCCAGCATTGCTTGCAACTGTCCTTAATGCAGTGATCTAAGGTGCCATTCCATTTGCCATGCCATCACCTTTGAAGTCCATGGTGCAAAGCGACGCGCCTCTCGCATGCCACTCCTCATGCTTTTAGCATCTGTCTGCGTGACTCAGCTCTGATAGTTCTTCCAGGTCAAGGCAGTGTTCTGCCCATGCAGGAGAAGGGTTTGGAGGATTTCAGGCACCTAAGAGACGTAAGACCTAAGAGCTCCAGGCCTTGTTTGACTCTTTTTGTCTGCCAATAATTCTGGGTGAAAGTCCAAGAACAGGCTGGCTGTGGTCCCTAATAGGCTGCACAAGGCCTTCCAGAATTGGCTGGCAGAATATGATCCTCCATCCAAAATCTTATCTGTGCATCCACAGCAAACCTCCTGAAATTCCTTCCTTACTGCTGGAATGACCATTCTCTGTTCAAGCCCTTGATGGCAGCAACCTAGCCTTCATAACTCACTGAACCACTCCTGTTACTCTAAAATTTTTGGATAACTATACTGAGATTATAATTTATTTCATCACAGAAAAAAACTTTCGTGCCCTGACTAACACAATCACAATCCAAAAATTAAAAAAATTTGACTGCCAGGCAAAAATGTACACATTTACAATGTTTTTTTAATGTTCAGAATATCCCAAACTGTGACAGTTTTAATTGTTAAAGTTATATAATAATAATAATAATAATAATAATAATAATAATAATTGAACTAAATATAAAATGTTATTCATGAAACAAGATGATTACAGTACTAGGCTATTGCTTATTTACAGACAATTTGTTACTGCTACAATTCTCTTACGTGATTATATTCATTTTATATTCTGTTACAGGTGAGTTATTTTAGTAAACGCTTGTGTGTTAATGTTTTGTAATTTCCACAAGTTTAAGATAGCATTAAACGACTTTAGCATTATTCTTAATTTAAAAAAATAGTTAGGTGATGTTGAAGTGACCATTGTATTCTGTAATTATTTATAATTACACTGGTATGTGGTCTGGTATATGTGTCTGGTTCCCCTTAATGTGCTCTTAGAGTTTTTGTCTTGACATTGACACCTCCAGCCATCTTGTTAGGGATCTTAATCTACAAATATACTGAATTCTGTAATTTCTGCTTTGTAAATGTTAGTGTAGCGTGCCACGTTGGTTTTATGTCGAACCATGATAAAGATGTTGGTGGGAAAGCTGTGAGGATGTTAGCTGTAGGAGTGATTGTGCAATCTTTCAGGGAAGTTTTTCCCATTCCGAGATGACATGAATTTATTAATTACACACTAAGGCTGTTTCTGGTCAGGCAGAAATTCAAATGTTAAAATTAGAATGTTGCTGCAAAACTCATATAAAAGCCACCTTAGGGATCCTCCTGAAGTGAGAAAATACACCAAAGTGCCCTCAAGTGTTTGAATTGCATATAACGACAGTATGTGCAGCTATAGACAGGCTCTAAAAGCTGTTAGGACCGAGCATCTGAGCTAACTGATAGCAAGAAACAAAAACAATCCCAGGTTCTTATTTAGTACAGTGGCTCGCCTAACTAAACCTAAGATGCCCGCAGAGAGTATCCCATCACAGTTTAGAAGTAAAGACTTTATGGACCTCTTTAATGAAAAAATTGATAGCACAGTATCAGGAAGAAAATAATGGAGGTTCAACCTTTAATTGCATCTTATGATCCAGTTCAGTCTAAAGCTTCACATTTAGATTTTTAGTGCTTTACAGGTATAGGGCAGGAAGAGCTGTATAAACTTTTCACCTTGGCTAAATCAACAACGTGCTTGTTAGATCCAATCCCAACCAGATTTTTAAAAGAAGTGATGCATACGGTTGGAGAGCCACTTCTAGATATAATGAGGAATTAATAATGTTTAGGTCACGTCCTTAAACCTTTCAAGTTGGCAGTTATTAAGCCTTTTTAAAAAAAATCAAATTTAGACTCTTATTTAAACCCGAATGAAATAACAAATTACAGATTGATTTCAAACCTTCTGTTTATATGAACAATATTAGAAAACATAGTATCAGCTTAAATATGCACATTCTTGCAGGAAAACAACATCCTTAAAGAATTTCAGTCAGGTTTCAGGCACCATCATAGTACAGAAACTGTACTAGTTAAGATTGCAAATGACTTGTTTTTAGCTTCAGACCAAGGCTACATCTCAATACTAGTCTTACTTAATCTTAGTGCTGCATTCGACTCTATAGATCATAATATTCCTTATAGATCGCTTACAAAATCACATAGGTATTCAGGGACAGGCATTAAAATGGTTTAGATCATACCTGTCTAATTGATACCATTTTGTAGATCTAAATGGAGAACCGCCTGGTGTAATGCCAGTGAAATATGGGGTCCCACATGGGTCAGTTTTAGGACATCTGCTGTTCTCAATATACATGCTTCCCTTGGGTAACATCATTAGCAGACATGGTATTAGTTTCCATTGTTATTTACATTTAGGCATTTGGCAGACGCTCTTATCCAGAACGACTTACATTTTTATCTCATTACACATCTGAGCAGTTGAGGGTTAAGGGCCTTGCTCAAGGGCCCAACATTGGCAACTTGGTGGTTGTGGGGTTTGAACCTGGGATCTTCCAAACTGTAGTCCAATGCCTTAACCACTGAGCTACCCCTGACCCCTGGTTATGCTGATGATACCCAATTATATATTTTAACTAAACCAGTTGTCTAGACTAACTGAGTGTGTCCAGGACATAAAAGATTGGACAACCAATAACTTTCTTTTACTAAATTCAGATAAGACAGAGATATTACTTATTGGCCCAAAACCCACTACACAACAGCTTTCACAATTTAGCCTGTATTTAGGGGGATGTACTGTTACTACCAGCTTGACAGTAAAAGACCTGGGCTAATATTAGACAGTAACTTCATATTGTAGCGTTTTTCTGCCGGAAAGAATGTTGGAGAGACGAGTAAGCTTATTTGCTGCCCAATGCACTGGCTGGAAGTACTTTATTAGGCACACAGCATGAATGGCATGAGCAGCACATTCACTCAGGAACCTACATCCAATTCAGCTTCAGCCTGAACCGGAGCACATTTCACACGTCACACCCCCCCCACACACACAAACAGGGCCGAAGCCACTAACCCAAACACCTTTCCCCATCATGGTGAACACACCGACATCCCCGCAAGGCATGCTGGTCGTCAGCCGCCGCCCCGCCCACGCCACACTGCCCCCACCCGAGCTGTGACCGTCCCTGGTCACCATGATGAACTTTGTTTCGGAGGCGTGGAGGCGGTCGGCGCTGGCGGTGGGAACGCCGGCGTCCTTTGGCAGGTGAGGGATGAACGCGAACATTGTCCTGAGGCGGTCCGGCCTCCACAGAGTTCGATGTTTCCCCGGCGTGCGGCTGGTAAGGCGCAAGACGGTCCCGGTGGAGCAAAACTCGTACCCGCCCTGCCAACCGCACCCGGTAGATGACATCGGAGAGCCAAGCTATTACCGTACAGGGGCCCACCCAGTGAGACACACTCCTGGCCGAGAGCCCCCTCCTCACACCCACACCTGCTCGCCAGCAGCAAAATCTCGCCCCTGGCTGTGAGTTTCCACGCCCATTCGCCCCATAGGTGCCCCCACCGAAAGTCTTGCCGCGAGCGCTGGGTGGGGCCCTTCTGCCTGGCGATGAGCGGTTCACAGTTCAGCTGTGAGACCGGCGGAGCCACTGCGGGTGACGCAGTAACTCGGCTGCACGCCGGCCCAGACGGCCGATGACCGCCGGAGAGCCTGGAGAACTGCACAGGAAGAACGTTCAGCGTCGAGGGTTCCACGTCGCGACGGCGCTCCATGAGCGCCCACAGTAAGACGCCATCCAGCACACAGTTGACGCAAAGCTCAGAGCGGCTTCCCAAGCGTCCTCCCAGCGTTAGTTTAGCAGCTGCTGGTGTACGCTGTCCGGTGCCTCGGCCTCGCCGCGAAACGTCGGAGAGTTGCTCGTTGCCTAGCCGCGACGGGTAGCCCTGTCCCCGGCTAGCTTCACGAAGCGAGCCCCACTGAGCTGCGGGCGGTCGCTCGGCGCTTCCGCTGTGATGTACCACCGATATGGGCTCAGCTCGCTCGGCCTCGGCTGGTTACCGACGGGGGCTCCGGAGGACTGTGCAGAAAGACTGTTCTGATTTACATTCATTCGGAGCGTGTTCGACGTCGCAATCACCCGCGCACTCTTCCGCCCTCTCGCAGTACCGACAACGCTCGGCTGGTTCTTTCTCGTGAGCCCATGCAGCAGGCTGGCGATCGTGGTAAAATCCTTCACGAACCTGCGATAGTATGAGGCTAACCCGAGAAAGGTGTGTAGCTGCGACACATTTAACGGTTCAGGCCAATTCTGTACCGCAGCAATTTTGGCTGTATCAGTGGCAATCCCTTGGGCGCTAATCACGTGTCCCAGAAATACGGTCTCTTGCCGCAACAGCTGGCACTTTTTGGGATTGAGCTGCAAATTCGCCCCCTGGATAGCTAGAAATACCTCCCGTAGGTTAGCTAGTGCGACCTCAAATTCCTTGCCGTGCACCAGTAAATCGTCTAAGTAGACAACACAACGGTTGCGAGGAGTATCTGCCAATACTTTCTCCATCAAGCGTTCAAACGTAGCTGGAGCATTACACAGCCCGAATGGCATGCGGCAAAATTGCCATAGCCCTTGCCCGATCGAGAACGCGGTTTTAGGTCGTGCTTCCGGGGCGAGCTCTACTTGCCAATACCCGCTACGCAAATCCAACGAGCTAAACCATGCCGAGTCCGCAACGTGTTCCAGCGCATCATCTATTCGCGGTAATGGATAAGAATCTTTGCGCGTCACCTCGTTTAACCGCCGGTAGTCCACACAAAACCGCCACAATTCGTCCTTCTTACGCACAAGCACAACCGGTGAAGACCACGGTCCGGACGCTGGCTCTATGACGCGAGTTGGCCATCTCACGCAGCTTCTGCTCGGCAAAAGCCCGTTTAGCTAATGGGAGGCGTCTCGGATGTAACCGTACAGGAGCTGCGTTACCCGTATCGATCGTGTGCTGCACCAAGTTGGTATGAGTGCACCCAAACCGGAAGTGGAGCGACTCCCACAGCTTCGCCCAGTCCTTCCGCTCATCAGCCTGTAGGTCTTCCAACGCCCGGAGCGCGTCGCCTTCCAGCGAGAGGGCCACCCGGACGGCGGTTTCCATCCGGGGACCAGCCCGCGAAGTCGGTGGCTAGCCTGCGCTGCGTCACTGGAGGAATCCCCTCCAAGGTCCACTGCCGGAACCTGAAACGCGCCACTCTGCTCGCCGCTCTTTGCTCGCGCTGGCCCCGTCAGGAAGGGTTTTCCTTCTCCTTAGCTGTTCTGCTACTCGGCGGCCTACTTACATCCTCCGGATCTCCTCCGGGGTGCGCTCTAACCCGATACTCTTCATCCCACTTCTGACACCAAATGTAGCGTTTTTCACCACTAAGAAGGTTCTTGGAGAGACGAGTGAACTACCTTGCTGCCCAATGCAAATGGCTGGGAGTAATTTATTTAGCCGTGCCACGAAATAGCACAAACAACACATCCAGAAGTAACAAAAACAGACATCTAACACTCACCCATAACCTGGCCGAAGCCACTAACCCAAACACCTTTTCCCAACAGGGTGAACACATAACAACCCCTCCCGCAAAGCATGATGGTTGCTAATCAAAACCCCGCCCATGCCACAATATATATATATATTTTTTAAAATTGTAGGTCAATCACATTTTGTTGATGCACTAGAGACTCAAACATTTTTCAGTGAGATCTTTACAGGTACAGTGGAATCTCGGATTATGAGGAACACAGTTTACGAGTGTTCCGCAAGACGAGCAAAGTTTTTAAAAAAAAATTTGACTTGAAAAACTAGCATTGTCTTGGTTTTACGAGTACTGAGTATCATGTATCACGCATGCACCACGTTTTTCTCTCTCTTACGCTGCGTCTCCCCTGCTGGATCTTAGTGCTCGTCTTTTACTGGTATAATCAACATCCGTGCACGCGTGTACTGTTTACTATAACATTGTGACCACGTGTGTGTACATTTTATTTTGTGTTTGTAAGCCTGTTTGTACAGCGCGCATTTTGCTTACCAACGGAATCACTGCTGTAAAGTAAGAAAAAAAATGAACGAGCACATTACATTTGAAAAAATCTTTTTTGATAAAACAGTCTCTCCGTTAATTCAAATTCAAATTCAAATTTTATTTGTCACATACACAAACATACACAGTACGAAATGTAGTGAAATGCATTATACGACTGCCATTGACCCTAAAAGAGAGTTAAATTTTACAAATAAGAAATAAATATGAATAAAAGAAATACGATAGAAATTAAATTAAAAAAATAAATTAAACTAGGAAAAATAGAACTAAAAATAAAAATAGAAATGTGCTAGGAAAAAAATAGAACTAGAAATAAAAATAGAAATATGATGTACAAAATAGAAATATACTGTGCAAATTGAAATATACTGTACGGTGTGTGCAAATATGCATAGAGCAAAGTGTCTTAGTGCAGAGGTTATTAAAGTGTCTTTGTGCACTGGTCCAGGATGTAAACGTAAAACTGTAAAATGTAGTGTAGTTGTGAAGGTAGGTGTGCAAGGTTATTAAAGTGTCTTTGTGCAATGGTCCAGGATGTAACGTACAACATGTAGTGTATATATGAAGAAAGGTGAGCGTGTAATTGTCCATAGTGTTCATGGATGTAAGAAGATTGATAGATTTGACCAATTATGAAAATATTGTGTAGTTCTGCATAGTGGTGTGGTTGTGGTTGAGAGACCTTATCGCCTGCGGGAAGAAGCTCCTCCTCAGTCTCTCTGTGTTGGCCTTCAAGGAGCGGAATCGCTTCCCAGACCGCAACAGAGTAAACAGTCCGTTATTGGGGTGGCTGAGGTCCTTCACGATCTTCCTGGCCTTGGTCAAGCACCGCTTGCTGTAAATCGATTGCAGGTCAGGGAGCTCGATGCGGATGATGCGCTCAGCTGATCGCACCACCCTCTGTAGAGCTCGTCTGTCCTGCATGGTGCTGTTCCCGAACCAGGTCGTGATATTTCCCGTCAGGATGCTCTCGATGGTGCAGGAGTAGAAGTTCCTGAGCACCTTGGAGGGCAGTCTAAAGTCTCTCAAGCGTCTGAGGTGGTAGAGACGCTGTCGGGCCTTTTTTACCACGGTGTTGATGTGACAGGACCATGCCAGGTCCTGCGTGATGTGAACACCGAGGTATCTGAAGCTGTCCACTCTCTCCACTGGGCTCCTGTTGATGACGGGGGTCTGGTAGTTCCTCACCTGCTTTGTACTAAAGTCCACTATCAGCTCCTTTGTCTTACTGACGTTCAGGAGGAGATTGTTTCTCTGGCACCAGTTCTCCAGATTTCCAACCTCCTCCAGGTAGGCCGTCTCATCGTTGTTCGTGATCAGGCCCACCACAACAGTGTCGTCAGCAAACTTGATGATGGTGGTGGAGCTGGTAGTGGCCACGCAGTCGTGGGTGTACAGAGAGTACAGCAGGGGGCTCAGAACACAACCCTGGGGGGCTCCAGTGCTGAGAGTGAGGGAGGCTGAGACATGTCCGCCCATCCTTACTGCCTGTGGTCTGCCAGTTAGGAAGTTGGAGATCCACTGACATATAGATGAGCTGAGTCCCAGGTGCTCCAGCTTGGTGGTAAGTGTGGAGGGAATTATGGTATTAAATGCAGAACTGTAGTCGATGAAGAGCATTTTCACATAATTCCCCCTCCAAGTGTCCAGGTGAGTGAGAGATGTATGGAGGAGATGAGAGATTGCATCGTCCGTGGAACGGTTTGGACGATAAGCAAACTGTAGTGGGTCGAGTGTGTCTGGTAGTGAAGAGATGATGAAGTCTCTGACCAGGCGTTCAAAGCACTTCATCACTACTGAAGTGAGGGCTACAGGGCGATAATCATTGAGGGTAGCAGGATGAGGTTTCTTTGGGACAGGAACAATAATGGACTCTTTGAAGCATGTGGGGATCACCGACTGAGATAAAGAGATGTTAAATATCTCAGTGAACACAGGTGCTAGCTGGTCTGCGCAGGCTTTGAGAATACGGCCTGAGATGCCGTCTGGTCCTGCTGCTTTCCTGGTGTTCACTCTCTTGAAGGCTCTCCTCACGTCATGCTCGGTGATGATGAACGCGCTTCCGGTGCTGGCAGTGACTTCCTGTCTGCAGCCGTTAGCGCCGCTAGCATTAGCATCGCTAGCGTCCTTAGCTGCAGCCTCGAAGCGAGCATAGAAAGTGTTCAGCTCGTCTGCCAGAGACACGTCTGCGTTTATCATACCGGATGTTGGTGCTTTATAATCCGTTATTGCCCTTAGTCCCTGCCACAGGCTCCTAGAGTCACTCTGTTGGAGCTGTGACTCTAGTTTCCTCCCGTAGCGCTGCTTCGCCTCTTTCACCGCCTTCCGGACGCTGTATGACGCAGCCTTGTACGGTTCCATGTCCCCCGACGCGAGTCCCGTGTTGTAGGCAGCGGTGCGAGATCTCAGAGCGTCGCGGATGGTTTTATCCACCCACGGCTTCTGGTTGGGAAACGTTTTAATAGTCTTTTTTTCTACGGTATCGTCCGCTAATTTCCCGATGAATCCCACAATCGCTTCCGTAAACATGCTGACGTCACCATCGGAGCTGTTTCTGAACATGTCCCAGTCTGCGTCATCGAGTGCGTCCTGTAACGCGGCCACCGATTGGTCCGTCCAGCGCGCGACCTCCCTCTGAACCGGAACTTCCTGTTTCAGCCTTTGTTTGTATTTTGGCATGAGGAAGATGGCGGCATGGTCGGATTTACCAAACGGTGGACAAGATTGTGCCTTGTAACCGTCCTTGACTGTGGTGTAGCAGTGGTCCAGTGTCCTTTCGCCCCTGGTGGGGCAGGTGATGTGCTGATAAAAGTTTGGCGCTGCACGTTTGAGGTTGGCACTATTAAAGTCCCCCGCCACAATAAGCGCAGCGTCCCGGTGTTGTGTCTGGTGCTGTGTGAGTGCCTCATGCAGCTCGCATAAGGCAGTGTCCGTGTCCGCTTGTGGTGGAATATAAACGGCGCTGATTATGACCGATGTAAACTCCCGAGGAAGGTAAAAAGGACGACACATGATGGACAGTAGTTCCAGGTTTGGTGTGCAGGAGCGTGTGAGAGGAACAACGCTCGCGCTGTTGCACCAGCTGCTGTTCACCATTAAACACACGCCGCCTCCCCTTGACTTCCCCGAGTCCCGCGTCCTGTCCATGCGGTGAACCGAGAAGAACTCGGCCGGCTGGATGGCGTGGTCCGGCACCGCTGGGTTCAGCCATGTCTCGGTGAAGCAGAGGAGATTGCAGTCCCGAATGTCTCTCTGGAACTTTACCCTGGCCCTGAGGTCATCGAGCTTGTTTTCCAGTGACTGGACGTTGGCGAGCAGGATGCTAGGCAGAGGTGTGCGGTGTGCACGTGCTCTCAGCCTGTTCCTGACGCCGGCTCGTTTCCCTCGAGGCCGCCGCTTCGCGTCGCGTTCTTTGTTGTCCCTCAGGATCTCACTCGGCCAGCTCGGATCCGGAGTTAAAAACGTCGAATTGTGAGTACATTGTATACCAATAGAAACAAGAGTGTCTCTATCATAACTAATGTACCCCATGGTGGTAATTTTGCCGGTTTTAAAACGCTGTAAACTAACTTAAAGAACAAAAACAAAGAAAAGGTGGTCGGAGCAGTCGTGACGGCAGCCGACCTCACCGGCGCCATCATGGTGAGTCCATGTGTGCACTCACATTACACGCACGCACATTACACACACGCACACACACTCACAGCACCTGCGTGCACAAGTGGAAACACTTATCGGTTTGGATTTATTTTTTATGTTTTTTAAAGGTAAAGTGCAGGTTAATTTGTTTTATTTTCACTTTATATTTTGTGTTAATTATTTTTACATATTTATTTTTTTGGGCTGTAGAACCAATAATTTGAGTTTCCATTATTTCTTATGAAAAAATTACATTAGTTTTTTCCGGGTTTTGGAATACGAGCCTGCTTCAGGAACGAATTATGATCGTCATAACACACACACACACAAAATGCATAAGTAGTAATGGTGGACTACCGCTGGCGTTATTTGTTTGCACAAGAGAAGGAGAGATTGTTGTGGATCATTTTCTTTCGAAGATTTTTTAACTGGACATATTTCCCGTCATCGGCCTCTCGAACTTTATTAACCCTGGTAAGACCGAACTATACTCCTCTAATACACATACAATCAACACAGAATTCTGACATTTTCCACTTACTCGCACACATACACATAACATTTATTATTTATAGTTTGTAAATATTGTTTATATCTTTGTTTGGTTGTGGTGCACCTTTTTTCCTTTACTTTATTTAGTTTTGTATAATACATGTTTGCTTTATCTACTTGTTTGTGTTTGTCCTTTTGCCTCACTGGCCTTTTAACGCAACACCGACACAAAGATAAAAGACCTCTTAATTTTTGTAGCCACAGTTAATGTAAAATTAGTTGGTCGTTACACGTTAAAACCGATGCCATCTTTTCTATGTATTGTCGGGTCTCCAGAGCCGTCGTTCAGTTAAGGTCATGGCCGTTTCTTTTTCTGACACATGCTGTAGCGGTTGTCCAGTCATAAATCACTGCGCCATCTGACCAATCACAGCAGTGAGGGCTCACGGAAAGGAGGGGTTTAGACAGACTGAATCTTCGAACTGCTTCACATGAGTCGTTTACAAATCATTTAGAAATGGGGTAAAATTAAATGTATTTTTGGAGAAAACGTGATTGTGTTTTTTTTTGATTGTGAAGTGTTTTTTGACCTTGCATACATGTAAATCTGTTTTAAGAGACTCATTAGGCAATATTAGCAACCTTTAAAATGGCATAATTGGGGCACTTTAAAAGATTGATTATGGATGACTTATTTGCCAAGACTAAAACTATATATTTTTTTCAAACACTTACAAACGATTCATCAGTTGCTTACAGAAAAAAACATATTATTATAACATAATTTGATGTTGTACTTTCTCAAAGTCTTTCAGAGGATCTTTGATGTTAAAATGAAACAGGTTCCCAATTATAGGAATTGGTCTTGGTCCTAGAGAAAAGTTCTTGGGCCTCTGAACCTTGAAGAAGAGGAAGAGGAGGCAGATGCAAAATACAACCAGAATCCAGAAACTCAGCATGACTGTTCTATAGCTTTTCTGTACTCAAAAAACCTTTGGAATGACATGTCCAAAGGTTGGACTTGACAAGAACTTAAAGGCTGTTAATCATTCACCTTGTACATTGACTGAACGTAGGATTACTTTTCATTTCTATATTGCTGTTAACACATAATTTGTTACCTAGTCATATTAAATGAAAGACAAAACTTTTCAGGACATTACACATGGTGTCCCTGTTTTAATTACAGAAGGCAGATTCTCCTTACTCACAGTCCCACACAGTGTAAATTATCTTTTATAATTTAGCCCTAAGGGCATACATGTGCATACAGTATACTGTAGTTAAAGTAAAAATTTCTAGACATTTACAGTATAAACACTTTTGCAGTGACTTTGTTTTCCCAATTCCCAAGCCAATCTATACCATAACAGCACAGTTACTATTAAATCTAATCAAATTTAAATTTTATTTGTCACGTACTTAGTCATACATAGTACGATATGCATGTAAAATGCTTAGACGACTGCTCATGACCTTAAAATAAAAGACTATTAATAGGACATAAATATGAAAAAAAAAAAAAGTTAATTTAACTAAAAAGCAATAAAATATCTGTACAAGGTAAGATTATAGCACAGGTAAGATGGCGCTGCTGTATTTAAAATAAATACATAATAAATAAATAAATTTAAAATTGTCAGAGCCAGCCAGTAGGCTAATCAAGGCACGATGGACACTTGGAGAAATTCTTCCCTTGTTTGAAACTTAACATTTACTATTAGTATATTCATTTATCCTGATTAAAAAAGGTAGAATTTAACTTGATTAAATCCATATCTTTTCTGCAAGCCTTATCGAACTCATCCAGATAGCAGTCAACAAACTTCCTTGGTTTTGCTGGGACTCTTCTTATCTTGTGCTTGTTGATCATGTTTGCTGTATTGATTTTAAGCGTGCTAATGATTTTACTAATGATTTTTTTAAGCAAAGGGGCCAGGACCTTACCACAGAAAGATAGATCTACAAGAAAAAAGAGCTTTAGCTGCATTTTTTAAGTAAAAAAAAATTAAGCATACACTTACATTAGGAACTGTGTGAAACTTCTTTAGCCAGGCACCCCTGACCATGAGTATAAATTCATAAACATGATAAAATTATACAAATATAGGTGTCATTGTGGTAATACATTAAAAATACCACTGGTGTAGAATGTTTTGTTTCTAAAATGTCAAGATGACATTATTTAAAGTTGGTGTATGTTGGATTTCCCTTTAAGTTTAGTTTATCTTAAATTGTCTTTATAATGTTAGCTCATGTTTTTCCGCTTGACCTTGACATATCTGTCATGTTCATTTGGATCAAAGTCTACAAATTTACTGGATTTCTGTCAATTTTCTTTGTGATGTCTATTATAAAAAGTGTTATACAAATAAAATATAATATAATTTAGTCTACCACTACTCAATTCTATTACCAAGCTTTAGAGATTTAATATACAAATCAATGTACACTTTAGGGATTTCCTAACTGTGATAGTGATTAACTGTAAAAGTGATTATTAATGAGATGATATTTGACTCTTTTATGATATTTAATATTTTGGACCAAAGTCAGGAGATGCACAACAAATATGTTGTGTTTTACTTTCTTAAACAGTAAGAAGATTTTTACTGGTCATCTATAATCAACAGATTATAATGTACTAGATGGAACATATGAGACGCATCAACACTGGATCCCCTGCAGTTATTTGTTTAATTTAATGCTGTTTTAGCTAATTTCCAGTTATCAGGCTGCCCTGCTAATGCTAGCACTACATTAATGCTATACCTCTGAGTTTCTGTCAAAGTTCCTGTTTGTACATCATGTTATATTTTTTTTGTGTTTGTTCTACTATTTTGAATATGTTCAATAAACCCATGCCTGCACTTCTATCAATGTCAGCAAGACTAAATTAAAAGCTAATGTAAATTAAACTTGTTTTTAATGCGAGTCTGATTTGATGCATTGAGTCTGATTCTGATTTATCTGTTGTCATATTTAGAGCACTGTTCATAATATTAATTTGTAAAATAAATAAATGAAACAAAAGAGAAGTTTTTTTCTCACAATCCTGTTTAAAAAAAAATGACTTCACGTTGGGAAACCTAAAGTAAAACTGGCAATTATGATTATTACAACCCAAATATATTTCTGTGCTTGTTGTTTAGTGGTTTATAATGTTTACATAACCCTAACCTGGACACTAGCTCAAAGAGATAAGTAATTAAAAAGTGGTGTTTTATTTTTTTTTATAGATTTACATTTAGATTTCTGGCATTTATAGGTAAAACTTTAACATCATACTTGACATTATTGAAGAATGCTAATGCTAGAACAGTGTTCACATGTTAATAAGGACAAGCTCATTCCTTAATAAGCCATAAACAAGGTCCTAGTAGGCAGACATATACTGATTCTACATTTCTTTGACTGTCTGTCTCAGCCTGACTTCCATCCTGTATGGTTTGGGTGTAAGTGTTGTTCCAAACACAGGTGTGAAATCAGGTTCTCCTGCATCTTCAGGCCAAACAAACTGAAAGTGGTGTAGAAGAGTAACCAAGAAGAGGAAGAGCTCCATGCGAGCCAGACCTTCTCCAAGACACACTCGAGGGCCTGCACACATGGACATACACATGAATTTAGATTTGCCTTTTGACAGATTCTAATAAATGTCAGGGTTGGGTGAACAACTTTTTAATGAAGTTTGCGGGATCTTTTCACTCCTGATTTCTCACCAGCAGAAAAGGGTAAGAAGGCCTCAGGCTTTTCAAATTGTCCCTGATCATTTAGGAAGTTTGCTGGGTTGAAATCATGAGGAAACTTCCACTGGCCTTCTTCACTCAACACTGAGGACAGGTTGGGGATTATCATAGTTCCCTATGGATATACAAAGAAATAAAAGGAGATTAACCTAGTAAAACAGTGAACCCAAAGCAGTTAAAATAATCACCTTTGGGATGGTGTAGTTCATCAGTTCAGTATCCCTTGTGGTACAGTGGAGCGCACTGGGGACAGTGTTGGCAACGCGCTGACACTCGTGAATCACAGCCTGTGTGTACGGTATGTTGTTCCTGTCCTCGAAAGTTGCCTGAGATTTTCCCTCCATAACCTGATCAATCTCATTCTGGCATCTCTCTAGAAACAAAGCATGCATGACTCCGTTTAAAGACCTGGCAATTTGACCTGGCAACAAACGTGATTTTTAATTGATTTAATAAGCACACTTAGAATAAAATATAAAGAACAACTGTAAAGCTCAGACTCTGAATGTCTGGATGGACCATGAGGTAGAGAATCGCTGTAAGCAGTGTGTTGGATGTTGTATCTGTTCCAGCTACATGCAGATTCAAAATATACGCCACAAGTTGTTCTTCACTGAAAGTCGAATCATTGCCTCTCTATTAAACACAATAGAAATAAATACAGATTTTAGCAAGATGTCTTATTAAATAAAACAGCGGTCACTTCAACACATAAATACAAACCTTATCAAACTCATCCAAATAGCAGTCAACAAAATCTCTTGGTTCTCCTGAGACTCTTGTTGTCTTGTGCTTGTTGATCATGTTGGCTGTCATGATTTTCATTGCACTGTAATTATCAAAAGCTTTTTTAAAAGGCAGGGACATGGACCTCACCACAGGAAGTGCATCGTAAATCTACAAAAATATGTCATACAAAAATAAGAGATTAAGCTGTTGTAGTACATGAATTGTTTTTTTTTCAGTTCTTATTTAAAGGAATTAAAACAAAAAGGGGAAAAAACTTTCTCATTAAACTTTTACACTTGAAGCAATCTCAAAATACTGCAGCCAGGGACCCATTTTTATAAAAAGAAAAAAAAAAAGAAAAAAGATCTCCACTTATCATGAGAGTACAGATTTATCAATATAAACTTATACAGATATACAAATAACTATACTTAAAGTGTTTAAATTGTTTTAAGTGTGATTTCACAGCGACAGAAACTTCATAAATGGCACAGTGCTCCCAAGATTTTACAAAAATTGCACAAATATGCAGGACTGTGCAAAGGAATTGAGCCACCCCTCATTTCCTCATTTTCAAACCCTTTAAATTAAATTAAATGGAACAAAGATTTTACTGCAACCGTAAGTCAAACCGCATAGGTGGGATCAGGGTATTAGCATTCAGCACTAACATACTTGTCACTGGCCTGATCATCTGTCATCATCTGCAACTGACGTTTCTCACTTGCTCATTGTTTTTTTTTTCATGTTTAAATGATATATATTATAATGATTTCCACAGCAGTAATTAAAAGTTTTTATTTACCTAAAGCCTGTAAATAGAGCTAAAAGTCCTTAGGACTAGCTTTATTGCAAATAAGAGTTGGCAGGCAGAGTTGAAGTGATCTGAATACTGTAATACTGAATACTGTGTCACCCAAAAGAAGATGGGTTCCCTTTTCAATCTGATTTTGCTCAGAACTTTTTTTCCTTGTTTACACTTTTTTTCTTGCAAATAACACCCTTGCTCATTAAATGCACATATCTGCATTATTTCTCTAAGACTGCTTCATAGCATTGTCAATTTTTAACAAATCTTACATAAATTAAAGAGATCCAAGTTGAATTTACCATTGCCCAAGTTCCCCCAGTGATCTTTAAATTTTCAGTGAACATCTGAATGTACATTTTAAGGGTTTCATCACCATAGTCATAGCGCGTGCCAAACAAAACCAGGTAGATGATATTTGATGTTGCATCATGGAACAATGTCTGAGGATACAAGGAACTTCCTACAAATAGAAAGTTGATGTTGATGTGTTTTAATATAATTTGTACTAGGAAGCAGAAGTCTTTTTTAGGCAGCTAAATAATCAACAGAAATATTCATACTTAATGACAATTGTTTTTTTAAATAGCAAAAAAAAAATGTGTACCAGCATATTTCTTCAATTTTGCAATGAGGTGATCAATTTCTCCCAGAATCCTGTTCTCCATCGACTGTTTTCCCAAGCCGAAGTTTCTTAGTGTCATAAGAGCAAAGCGCCGATGCTCCTTCCATTGAAGACCATAATCAGCCATTATGACTCCTGTTTCATTTTAATCATATCACGCTAGAGTTGCAGTAAAGATACATATACAGAATAAGTTAAGTCGGATGATATGTAATTGCTTGTCATTGAGCTTACCCTTTCCTTCAGTCAAATCTTTAATGATGTTCTGTGGACGTCCTGAAAAGTCTTCAGATTTGGTTACCAGAGCTTCTCTTATGACTTTTAAACCATTAAGAACAACAGCTGGTTTTGTCCCAATATACAGACTGTAAATGTTTCCATATTGCTCAGCCAACTACACATACAATATACAACAAATGTTATTCATGATCAGAATAAAATACAAACATGCAAAAGTGATAACAGGCAAAATGATGTTCTGTCATGGGCTGGCTGTACACTATAACTATAACATCCATATAATAAAAGAAAATATGTATGTACAAGAAAACATAAAAGCTTGTGAGAAAATGAGATGATATGAAAAACTCATAGGGCAGCTACAAATAAGGTAGTGGCAGTGAAGAGTGCTTGTTTTCTACAAACTGAATCAAACAAGTCTGAATCAAACTGAAAATCATATATACAATGCATTATGTCATATACATAACATGCATTAGGTTTTCTTATAAATAAATCTATCACATTTTGTAAGTTTTCAACTAATCATTTATTTAAAGGAATAAAGAATATTAATTAAAAATTCAATTAATTTACAGATGTCTTTTGCTAAGACCAAAGTTACAAACACATACACACCATTCATCAACTGTTTCCATAAATAATAAAATTTTAAAAAGATCATATAAGGATGTACCTTCTCAAAGTCTTTCAGAGGATTTTTGATGTTAAAATGAAACAAGTTTCCAAATATAGGAAGAGGTCGTGGTCCAGGAGGAAAGTTTTTGGGCCTCTGGAGCCTGATGAAGAAGAATAAGAGGCAGACACAAAAAACAACCAGAATCCCGGAGCCTAGCATGATGACTGTTGTAGTGCTGTTCTGTACTCAAAAAACCTTTGTAATAATAATATGTTCCTAGCAAACCTTAAAGTTTGTTAATCATTCACTTTTAAAGTTCACTGACCAAATAAGGTTACAGTTCATTTACTTTTTTTATTTAACATAAAGTAACCCACACACAGAATCTAAATATCTAAACAAAACCCCTTTCCGAATATCATGCTGACATTATAATGCCACACATAGGACAAATTTTCAATTAAATTCAATTCAGTTATTTTTTTTGGATAGCTTATACAGAAAATTTCGGCTATAAATACCATAAACATATATATAATTAAAACCTTGCTTTGTGCCCTGGTGCACAGTTATGCTGGAACTGGTACGGGGTTGTTTCCAGCAGTTGTGCTCAGCCCCTTACTTCCAGTAAAAGGAACTTTCTGATTCAGCATACCAAGACATTTTGGACAATTTCATGCTCCCAAATTTCTGGTAACAGTTTGGGGATGGCACCTTCCTGTTCAAACATGACAGCGCACTTGTACAAGGCAAGGTCCATAAAGACATGGATGAGCGAGTTTGGTGTGGAAGAACTTGACTGGCCTGAACAAAATCCTGACCTCAACCTGATAGAACACCTTTGGGATGAATTTGAGCAGAGACTGCATGCCAGGCCTTCTCATCCGACCTTACAAATGCACTTCTGAAAGAATGGTCCATCTCATAAACACACTCCTAAATCTTGTGGAGTTGCAAAGGGTGGGCCAACCTCATATTAAATCCCATATTCAACCCTCCAGAATTTTAAAGGAAAGACTCTGTAAGGAAGATGTGTCTATGTCTGAGATTAAGGTATTTCTATAGTCACATTTAGAGCAGAGAAATAGTAACTGGACTCTATCATGTTACTAAGCTGTACAACAGAACCCTAATTCTTGATCTTTTGTAGGATTAATTTGGAGTAAGTATAAGTACTTTATACTTTAAGTATAGCCAAGTTACAGTCATGCACAAACAAAAAGGCTGTTCAACATAAAACCAATACAAACACTGCTCAACAGCTAGCTCACCAATCTAAAATATTACAAGTATAATCATTCACTAACCAAACTGCAAATACACAAAGAGAGAGAGAGGTGGGGGGGGGGGGGGGGGGGGGCTGGGGGGCTCAGTGGTTGTCAACACTATGCAAAAGGGCAAAAGGGGCTTGCACTACACTACAGCTAGTAAAAGGCCAGGAATAACTTGAGACATACGCTGTAAATGAAAAACTTTTTTCTTTTGGTGGTTAGTTCCTTATTACTGTAAACTTGTCAGGGAGTTAGGTACCATACCCTTCCTTGTGAGGTCAGTAGCCCTGGAAATGTCACTTTTTAAAAATTTCTTTCATTTTTGTAAAGCTGCTTTAAGACAATAACCATTGTTAAAACACTATATAAATAAAATTTAATTAAATTGAATTTTCAGTTTTAGCATTGTGGGGTGGTTATTTAGGGAAAACCAAAAAGGCTAGCTTAAACATCAGCTCAACCAGGGAGGGCAAATACTATTACGTATGTGTCTCCTCCAAAACTGCTTCTAACACACACAGTTTTGGAGGAGAGATTAGTCTAACACACTCGGAGGACAGGCTCATGCACACCTATGACTGGCTAGTGTCAAAATTCATGTGAGTGTGCTCATGCCACCCACCCACAACTCCCTCTGAGACAGCTTGGCCAATCAACTCTCTCTAGGCTGCAAGAGACTAAAGCATCATCTGGGATTTAAACTATTTATCTTTGGGTTATAGTATACTGTGGAACCTTGGAGTCAAGCATAATACGTTCCAGAAGCAGGCTCATATTCCAAAACACTCATAAACCAAATTGAATTTTTCTATAAGAAATAATGGAAACTTAAATTATTTGTTCCACGGCCCCAAAAAATTAATACATAAAAATAATTAACACAAAATATAAAGTAAAAATAAAACAAATTAACCTGCACTTTACCTTTTTAAAAAAGTTAAAATAAATCCCGACAGATAAGTGTTTCCATTTAAGTTTTTTTACGCTCTGTGTGTGTGTGTGTGTGTGTGTGAAGTCCCTACCGTCCCGAGAGAGAGAGTGTGTGAACCGGCACGGTGTCAAATTACGCCGCTCACATGCATAAGAGAGGCTGAGGGAGAAAATGGATTTTTAACCTTCTAATAATACTTTCTTACACAGTAAACCTTTTTCCTTTCACTCTAAAAAATGATTCTGTGGCCTTGTAAATTTCACAGTTATAAAAAAGTTATGTTACCTTAATAAAATCTCTAAAAGTCACATACATGATTGTTTGAGTTAGACAAATCAAAATAAATGCCTAAAAAAACAACTATTAGTTTTGTCTTAAATTTACACTATAATTTAAGTTTACTTCACTAGTAAAAATTAGTATTTGACTAACTGAATTATATTTTTAACATGCACTTATATTTTTTGATACATTTCAATCAAAATATCTGTTAATGGAGTAATTGTACTGATTAGTTTCAAGAACTACAATTATAAATTATTCCAACTCAATATTCTTTATTTTTAACAACAAAAACTTAAATAATTGAGTAAATTGCCCTGTGCAAGTGCTCATGGGAAATCTGGTGTAACATCAGAGACAAGAAGGCTGTGAGGATGTGAGAATGGACATGAAGCACCTGGAACATTCTGGAACATTCCTTACAAATCCTGGTGAGTAAACAGCTAACACAAGTTACTGTAATAATGACTCTGTCTGCCTGCACACACAACTTTATAGTGTGTGAGTTACTGTTCTGAATCCTGTCACAGCCGAGCTCCAGAGCTAACGATAGCTAGCAACAGGCCAGTCCTGGGGTTCAGTGTGATTTAGCTTGTTTGTTCCAACCACCAAACTGCTCAGCTAAAGCGCGTTTAATACAGACACTTAAAATCTGGTGTAAAAGGAGAGATTTAACACCGAGTAGCAGTGCGTGCATGTCCGGGTTTTTTCCGGGTTTCTCGGTGTAAACGGCGGCGGTTGTGCCGCAATATTTGAATTTCTCCCGCCAAATGCGGTGATTTTGCGCAGCCTACCGCCACTGTGGCGAGGATATAAAACTAGCATGTTCAAATACAGTAATTAACGCATTTGTACCGGTCCACCTCACACACTGAACCGCGAGTCTGCTCGTTTCACTCCGACACTTTAAGGAAGAAACTCAGAACAAATCCGGTTTAAACAGCAGAAATGAGGTGCAGTGTCCGGACTCTGGTACTGTTTTATCCGTTACTGTATATGAGTATTTTTAACATGATTAAACACTGAGCACGCAGCAGCAGATGTTATAAAATAAATGTGCTAAGTACTGTACTAGTAACTAAAGCTATGAAATATAAAGATTTAGTGAAAATACAACATTTCTCTCAGAATTAGAATTGGGAGAAAGTAATATGAAATTAAAATATTGAAGTGAAACATTATGTATGTTCTGATATGTAAGTAAAAGAACCTAAAACTGATTGATTTTGTGTGTGTGTGTGTTTGTGTGAAACATGTTATATATTTTCTATATCTCTTTCACAGCACCAACACCACTAATGAAGAGAAGTTGAATAGAGATAAAACAGGAGGTAAATGTCAACTTTTTTAAATGTTACAGAAGTATTAAATGTGTAACCATTGAATCAAAGATAGAAATAGACTATTAGTCCAAAAAGTATGTATTTTAACGGGAGTACTATTTTACCAGTCTGGTAGACTTTATATTAACTTGTCACACTTGTACTTACTTGTATACTATTGTAGCTTTTTCAGGTGCCAGTTTATGGGATAACGGTGTAAGCTCTGCACATTTGTCGTATCATCAAAAGGAATTTCGATCATTACCGAGTAAAGCATGGTACTGTTGGTCATGGATATTTTGTGTCCTGTCTTCATTTAGACTGTCGTTGCTTCTTTAAGATCTGAGAATGTCTGCACACACATTTGTATGGATCCCACAGTTTCCAGGACTCTGAAGTGTGAAGGTGTGCAATCTTTCAGATGTAAAATGTGATTATATTCTAATACAAAAGTCTACTTTCCATGTGTTAACTGTATAATACTTGTGGCAGGAGTATTGTTTCTGAAACTGTTTACTAATAACATAAATTCAGCTCTTTGTTTATGATCTTGTTACATGTCATTTGCAAAGTAAACCAGGTTGAGTTTAGACTTCATGTCTTGTCAAATTTGGCAAATAAATGTTTAATTAAAATGAAAATGTGTGTATTGTTTCATTCAGTTAAAATATTTAGTAAATGTAGCACATTTGTTTATTAAATAATAGTATAATTTTCAGTATCTTCTTACTTCCATTTCAATTATATCTACTCAATTATTTTACTCATTTTCACTTTTCATTAACTTCTAATTTTCATTACATTTACTCAATTTTGTACATCATTGTACTAAATATAGTTATTCAAGTCTACTTAATTTTTTTACTGCCTTTTACTCAATTCATGAAATATATTTTACATGATTTTTATATTTTTTTATATTTACTCAATATTTTTAAGTGTAAAAATGTTTCACCAAAAAAATTGAGTACAGCACAGTTTTATTTTTTAGAGTGTTCTTATCTAAGTTTCACATAAACACACATCAACGGAAAGACTGTTTTGTCTGAAAAATTAGCAAGGAACATCACTTATGACACTCTTGCCTCTTGAAATCGCATATTGCAAATGTCACAAACCATTAATAGAAAATCTATTCATAGTATCAATGTAGAGGTAACAACTTAATTTTGCGCCTTGTTAAAATCATTAAACTCATTACTTTTTTCCACTAACTATAGGTAATTTCTTTTTCTTATTTGTTTTTGAAGATGGACTTTATACAGCTTCTTTGCTGGCAACTAGGAGGGAAACTAGGAATTATTATTTTAAAAATAATTAAATAAAAGAGCTTCTGTCAGACAATAACATTTAAATATGGACAACTGCACACAAATTCTTACATTGCTTAGATTGTGCATTGAGGTTAAAGGACCTTCATCCGTGAGCAAATCCCCCAGATATGAAATGTGAAAGAACAATGACAGTTTGTTACTCTAATGTAAAAAGGGGGCATGCCTTATAATGGTACGCATCCTACTTCAGTGGATCTACCAGCATTGTCCACTTCTGTCACCGCAGATGTGGTCTCTACATCTTTATCCTTCAGTGAAAATATGCAAGTATATGTTATATGGCAAAAAATAAATAAATAAATAAAAGCAAATAAAGGTACCTGACAACAAAACACAACTGTGACAGACTGTTCTTTCTGTAGCGTTTAGTTAGTATCTATAAGAAAATAAAACCCATAGAATTCTTAAGATTATCAAAGAAAAAAACAATAATGCAGGAAAAAACAAGACAAAGTAATACAACTAAGATCACAGTAGCCTATACATCATATGCAGTGGCGGCCGGCCCATAGGGGGCGTTGGGGCACCGCCCTCCCTGATAAGAGGGGCTAAAAATGTAAAATATATTTTTACAAATTAAGTTTTTAAATTCGGTTTACCCACCAGTATGTGCCTACATGCGATATGAATAACATATACAACATTTTCCACCTAGTGACATTCATTCACCAGTGAATTTCCACAGACAGACTTGTATCGTTTCTGTCATGGGGCGCTGAGAAAAAGCGCCCCTGAGTGCAGCCAAATAGCCCGTCATGTACTGTTGCTAGGGTAAATGAATAAATATGCGGGCAATCAGTTTCTCAGAATTCTATGGTCTTGGGGCGCTGAAAATTCTGCCCCAAGCAGCAGAAAATACAGCGAGAATTAAGTTTTTTTTCTTTTGAGGCGCGGCCAATCAGAGTAATGATGGCGAACTTAACGAGCGAAGAGCAGTTTCCACCAAATTCGGTGAGATCCTTATTAATATACCCGTTTTAGACAATGGAAATTTGTTCATTTACTTTATCTGTGAAACTGGTGATTTTGAGGAGGAGAATAAATCATTACTGTTAATTGTAATCATCGTCTGACTGTTGATTTTAATTCTTATATTGGACTAAGCAAAGAAATATTTTGTCACATCAGCCCCACCAGGAAAAATTTTCACCAGCTTAATTTTCCATTTCAGCTTGTGATTTATTGAAAATGTCTTTGTGTATGCACCATGCATACATACGCGCATTAACTCTGGGTAACCAGTAGGGGGTTGATTAAACTTACTCTTCTCAGGTGTTTTGGAACCAACATACTCACCGACATACTCAACCCAGAGGTTATGATTAACCATATGGTACCAAATGGTAAGTTAACCAAGCTTTCTAGAATACCCCCCTGGTTTCATGTGTGCATTATTGTCAATTTTATAGCATGTTTTCTGGTGCTGCTGCTGTTGACGTGGACTTGATGAGTGTTTGACTTTCAGGTATGTTTATTTGACCATGTTTGGTTGGTTAGCTCTTGAAGGAACTAACACTTCCCTTGCACATTGATTAGGCATCCTTGTACCCTATCGTGCTATGGTGAGATACGGCTTTGATTTAACCCATGCCTTTATGTGCTTTCGCTACGTAGATCTGAACGGTAAGTGGTTTAACTTACCTTTTAATGGGAGTCAGGGATGTGCTAATTATTAATGGTTCCTGTCTTTAGCGCTTGTCATAGGAAACTCCATCTCGTTGCTATTCCTTCATTGGTTGCTGTTTTGTTTGTGGCACGGCTAAGTGCTGCTGCCCTATACAGTACGGCTTTGAAACGCTGCCGTTAACATCATCGAAAGAGGACTGCCTGTTTGTTTTGTCGTGCTGTTTTAATGCCCTGCCTTTTAATGTGTGGTTCATTTATAGATTTGTTTTAATGGATTAAGCACTGCTCTTTGCTTGGCATATTTAAATTGTCCAGTTTTTTCTTTCCATTGAAACAACATGGATTGTTTTGATTTCTTTATTTCTGTTTTTATTGTGTATAATAGTCATTCTCAATTAATGTAATTGAATGCATGTATTTCATTACAGTTGACCTTAAATGGCGACTAAATGGTGAACTTGATGTGTTATGAATCTTTCTGGTGTATTTCTGTCTGCTTTTGATACTCATTGTTGGCAAGAGAGATTATATTAGATGGTTCCCATGTGGTATCGCTCAAGTCTTTTATATTAATTGTTTTCTTGGTTTGTTGCAGGAGCTGAGGTTCCATGATAGACTGGCCTTCCTCTTTGGTGGTGTTTAAGTGTGACTATAGTGCATGGTTGTGTGTGTGAAAGTGTGCCCTGATATAAAGGCAACCCTACCTCATTTTTCGGCCATTGTGAACCTCAGCTCTGTGGGTATTTTTCTTTTGATTTCGTTTTATACCAGAATATCCATTCCAAGCAGGTTTTTTATTAATTCTTTTTTTTGGAACTTTTTTTTTTTTGAAATACGGTTTTTGGTTTATCTTGTTTATGTGTGTTTTTAAGCAATTTTGTATTACTAAACGTTGTATTTACATCTCTTCCACGTCTCCTGACTACTCTAAGTAATTGAACCTGTGTGATTTATACCTAAATTGGATGGTTTAAATATAATTTTGTCCCTGGGGTGAGTTCCCAGGGTGGCTTACTCAGATTTTCTGATGTGAAATACACCCTTACCACCATATATGCTTTCACTTTGCAAAAGGCAGCATTAAACAAGTTTATATTTGTTTTAATGTTCTGAGGTATTATTGATTTTACATTTTATTGGTTTTGCAAAAGTTGCCTCTCTTTATGGCTGAAATGAAGCTGCTCATGTCGTCACACTTTCAACTCCCGTTTGATCAAAATGCTGACTTTTGTAACGTAAAAACATGTGCTGATGTAAGCAGCTTTCAGTCATTATACTCAGACCACAAAGAGGGGCAACTTTTGCAAAGCAGAAAAAATGTTTAATCAGTACCCCAGAAAAATAACAAATATAGAGAAAATATTGGAAGTAACAGTTGAGCTTTTATGACATTAGTAAAAAAAAAATGTTTTATTTGTATTTTATAGTAATGTACAAAATCTGTGTTTATAGTTGATATTCATTATATTAATTTGCAAAACAAGTGAATAAATCAAACGAACCCACATGGGGAAAGCAGAACTACTGTAGTTTGTATAAACTCCGCATCTATTTCTGCATCTATCCATCATGTGATTTTCTTGTCTTTGTGTCATGTTTACTCAAATCTAATTAGCACCTAGAAATAAGGAAGTAAAACATCTTCTATTGTTTTTGTTATATATATGTAATAAAATATGTATAAATATTAATATTTCTGTTTTTGGCACTAATGGGTACAAAATTAAGCATCTTGTGACAAATGAAACTTCTTAATCATTTCAGAAACACAAGACATAGGCATTAAGCAAGATATAGGCATTAAGTTTAAGCAGTACTGTATATGGGGGGGCAAAATTCTCATGATACAAAACAACAAAGTCTCAAAACCTTTTGATGCCACTTATATGTATATGGGTTAAATACAGTAACTGAAATTGAACTGGATTTAACTTTTTTTGGCTTTGTCTATTTACTTTTTTCATAGAATCACAGAAAACATGCTTTTAGAACAGTGTTCACATGACAAGTTTTCTGTTTCTATATTTCTTTAGCTGACTCTCTCAGCCTGACTCCCATTCTGTAAGGTTTTGGTGTAATTGTTAGTCCAAACACAGGTGTAAAATCTGGTTCTCCTGCATCTTCAGGCCAAATGAACTGAAAGCGGTGTAGAAGAGTAACCAAGAAGAGGAAGAGCTCCATGCGAGCCAGACCTTCTCCAAGACATACACGAGGCCCTGGACACATTGACAGATACAAACGTTTAGACATGTGGTTGGTCGGATAAAAATAAATCAGTCTCAGGTTTGGGTGAACAACAACTTTTCAATAAAGTTTGCCGTGTATTTCACTCACCAGCAGAAAAGGGTAAGAATGCCTCAGGTTTCACAAACTGTCCCTGATCATTTAAGAAGTTTGATGGGTTAAATTCATAAGGAAACTTCCACTGGCCCTCCTCACGTAATACTGAGGACAGGTTGGGGATGATCATAGTTCCCTGGAGCACAGATGAATAAAAAAAGCGATTACTATGAGAAGTGAAACAGTGCAGCCAATGAAGCAATTAAAATTGTTACCTTTGGTATGGTGTAGTTCATCAGTTCAGTATCTCTAGTGGTACAGTGTGACACACTCAGAGGGACGGTGTTGGCAGTGCGCTGACATTCGTGTATCATAGCCTGTATGTATGGCATGTTGTTTCTGTCCTCAAATGAAGGATGTGATTTTCCCTCCATAATCTCATCAATTTCCATCTGGCATCTCTCTTAAAAAAAGCATGTAGGGCGCTATTATTAGATCACTTTAATCTATTATGGTGGGCAATAAACATAAAATTTTCAATTTTACTAAGATTGCATAAGCAGAGTAAAATGTAACACTGACCCTGGATGTCTGGATGAGTCATAAGGTAAAGCATCGCTGTAAGGAGTGTGTTGGATGTGGTGTCAGTGCCAGCTACATGCAGATTTAAAATATAAGCCACAAGTTGTTCTTCGCTAAAAGTTGATTCTTTGTCTTCCTATTAAACATGATATAAAATAACATTTTAGCATGATTTTCAACAAGCAACATAAAAGTGACTTCTTCACAAAAATACAAACCTTATCAAGCTCATCCAGATAGCAATCAACAAAGTCTCTTGGTTTCCCTGGGATCCTTGTTGTCTTGTGCTCTTTAATCATGTTTGCTGTCATCTTTTTAAGTTTGCTGTTATTATCAAAGGCTTTTTTAAAGGGAAGGGGCCAGGACCTTACCACAGGAAGTGCATCATAGATCTACCAAAATAAAAAAAAAAACAGATTTATCTTCTTAGCTTCTCATCTAAAGAAAGCAAAGACAAAAGAAATATGTTTCTCAACATAACCCAAACCAAGGTGGGTCACAAACTTATGTAGCCAGACACCTCTTGAACTGAAAATTATCTCCACTGACCACATGATATAGATTAATGAAAATAACCCAACTCTGTTAGAGCGTTTGTTTAAATGCATTAAACGCTAAGATGGAAAAAGTTTTAGTGAAGCCTCCTGAGGATTCATGGGAATAAAATTTTCTTGTAAACAATTTTTTATATGCTGCCGTTAAACACTTAGGTTTGTAAAGTATTAAAAACTACCAAAATTATCAAATTACAAATGGAAATTCAAGATTCAAATAACTTTATTAATCCCAGGGGGAAATTGCTTATTTTTGGTTACAGTTGTTTGACTCTCTGAATTTGCTCCTATGGTTGGAGAGAACACTGAATAGCAGGTGAGAATGATTGTTTAAGATGGATCGTATTTTGCACAGAATCCTTCTCTTTGCTACTACATCCACAGTGTCGAGCTTCATTCCTGGCATTGATCCAGCCATAAAGCGACTAATTACATTGTCCCGTCTATTTCTGTCTGAAACTTTAATGTTACAGGCCTAACAGACCACAGCATAAAAAATGACACTCGACCCACAACAGTTTCATAAAACATTTGAAGAATGGTGTTACAAACTTTAAAAAACATGAGCCTTCTCAAAATCTACAACTGGCTTTGTCCTTTCTTGTAGAGTGCTGTTGTTCTATGTGACCAGTCGAGTTTGTTGTCCAGATGAACTCCCAGATATTTGTATTCTAAAACAATTTCCACTATCTACCCCTGGACAGATATAGAAGTCACAGGGGTCTTACTCCTGAAGTCTACAACCATCTTAGTTTGTTTTCTTTTCATTGTTACATTGTAGGTGATTACGTTCACACCAAAAAACAAAGTCATCCGCCACAGACAGGCATCGAACAACTAGAGAGTCGTCAAATAGTCCATGACCTAGGAAAGTAAAGAGGTGTCTATGTGCATGTTTTTCCCCCAGTACTGCCAGTCGAATGGTGTTGAATGCACTTGAGAAGTTAAAGAACATCATTCTTTCAGTGGTCCCTGGTTTGTCGAGGTGGGAGTGTGTTCTATGGAGCAGGTATATTATGGCATTCTCTACTCCCAGGAAAGGTTGGAGGGCCCAAGAGGACTTTACCAGGGGACGATGTTTATCCCGGGGAAGTCTCTCAAACACCTCCATAAAGTGCAATGTCAGAGCGACAGGGCTGTAGTCGGTCTGGGCACAGGGACGATATGATGCGAGGGGAGAGCAGGAGTAGTGGCTGTTTTCTGTGTGGGGGAGTACATGGGAGCAGGAGCGTGTGGATTGAAGCTGAAGCCGAGGGAAGTGTGAGACAGAGAGACATTAAATTTATTAAAGTGTTGAGATTGTTTGCACATTCCACATTCCCCTCAATAGCCTGGCCACCTTGTCTTGTGGCTTGTAATGCTCCTCATGCCCCTTTACACGTCTCTTATGTTGTTTTGTTTCAGTTTTTGTTCCAGTTATTTTTCCTGTAGGACTTTTTCCCATCCCTGATGTTGCCAGCTAGCATTGTTTGAGCCTTCTTTATCACCAGACCTAAAAGCCATTTTTTCTCATTTAAACAAGCTTTAAGTTCTCAGTGAACCAGGGTTTGTTGTTGGGCAAACAGCAAATATTTCTCATTATTACACAGGTGTCAACATAGAAGTTTATGTATTCCGTGATGCAGTCTGTCATGCCATCAATGTCTCCGCCATTTGGTTCACGGAGAACCCCCCAGTCTGTAGCCTCAAAACAATCCTATAAGGCCGTGGCTCCTTCTTACCACCATCTCACATTTCTCACTGCAACAGGCTGTCTCTGAACCAGGGGTTTGTATATTGGCAGGAGGGGGACTAGGTTGTGATCTAACCTTCCCAGGGGGGGTAAGGCTGCTGCACTGTAAGTGCTTTTAACATTGGCATATAGCAGGTCTAGTGTTCTATCCACCCTGGTGTGACAATCCACATAATAAGTGAAAGTGGGAAGAGTCTTGGTCAGCGATGCGTGGTTAAAATTGCTGGAAATCAGTAGAAAGGCATCGAGGTGCCGAGTCGGGAGTTTGGCCGTTACCGAGTGGATGACATCACATGTGGCAGCAGCATTCGTGAACTGATGAATGTACACAGCAGTTATTTTCACATATGAGAATTCTCTCTGTAAATAGTATGGGCGAAGTCAGACAGCTAGCAGTCCAGTTCAGTGTTACAAACATGCTCTTTAACAGTCCCATGACCGGGGTTACACCACATGTTGTTGGTGTAAACAGGTACCCCCCACCCCACCTTTCCTCTTACCGCTCTCAGCACATCATCATGTAACCAAGTCTTTGTAAAACACATCAGACTGCACTCGTGGGTGATGTTTTCAGTACTTACAAAAGCGTTTAGCTCATCCATCTAATTGTCAAGAGATCTCACATTGCCTATGATAACTCATCCTTTCCTTATGCTCCACTCGTCTCTCTTCATCTTTGCCTCCTCTGCACTGCTTTCTTCTAACTCTGCAGTGGGGTTAGCCACTAGTAGGCTTAGTTTTCAGAAGGTTTAGCCGCTAGTATGGATTAGCCTCTTGTGTGCTTAGGTTCGTGTGAGTTTCTCTTGTAGGTTACTAGTATTAGTTACTAACCCGGTTAGGTCATCCTCCATTTCTATAATAACCAGATTAGATACTAACTCCACTAACTACTAACCCGTTCAGCCCTTAGTCTCGTCCTGTTCCTTAGTCTCGTCTTAACTTCAGCTCTGTTTGTTTTGTTGAGCTCTAAGCCTGTGTTGCGCTTAAGAGCCTGTGGTTATTGAAAGAGCCTGCGTATCGCTCAATTCCTGTTAGAGTTCACATGATGAGAATGACTGTAGTGTTGGGAATTGTAGTCAGTGGTGGAAATTGCTGTAGGCTGTGATGTGTTCTGGGTAATGAGGTTTGAGGCAGACTCCAGCTGTATTATAAAAAAAAAGGAGCCGAGCTAATACACACATAGTGGCAATTCACTCAACAGCAGCAAGAGAAGAAAGTTGACCATACCATAGCCCTGCAGGGACTCATGTAAAGCCATAATTGTTTTTTTTCAACCTTCTGTTCCAGTCTCCATAAACTCAAAGAAAGAAGCACTGCATACTCTTGCAAGTATTTGTTGATAGGCCTTTTTTTTTTTTTTGCAAAAGCTCTATAGCTGCATGATATTTTAGGTACCCATTTAGTGTTTTTCCAATGTTTTTTTTAAAAAAAAAAAAGCAAGAATCAATTATAAATTGAAAGCTGATTCACAGTTTAATTAATTGATCTGATAAGAGACTGATTAATTGCACAACGGATTAACACAGCTCTAATTCTGATCTCTTTTGCCCTCTGGAATTGCCATATCCAAGTTTTATTTCTAGTTGAAGTTTTCATCACTCATTACCATTCATTGGTGCTAAGGATGGCCCCATATGGCCTGCTTATAAATACATGTGACTGGTGAGAATTTTTACATGTAGAAAACATGAAGTTGGCTTTGGACTGCATTGATACAAAGAGTTTTGCTATGACTGGGTAATGACTGTAATCACTTTAATAGTTTTATAATTGAAGTTATTATGAACAGTTTTGTACCTAAGTCTCCAGTCAACAGTTTGTGAATTCATTTTTAAATGTCACAGTGAAAAGGATGTGCTTCCTTGAGAGATTGGTTTCTTTGAAGTTCCTTTATATATGATTTTGTCACTGACTCCTCTAGCTTGTTCATTATGGATATAAAGCTACTAATCAATTATGTGCTAATCGAAAAGTGTTATACAAATAAAATTGAAATTATTTGAACTTACCATTGCCCAAGCTCCATTACCAAGCTTTAAATTTTCAGTGAACAGCCGAACGTACACTTTAAGGGTTTCATCACCGTAGTCATAGCGAGTGCCAAATAAAACCAGGTAGATGATATTTGATGCTGCATCATGGAACAAAGTCTGAGGACACAAGGAACTTCCTACAAATATGTAAAAAAAAACTATGTTAATGGGAAATTTCTTTCTAACCCAGTGGACATTTAATGAACAACGAATTAACAAGAACATGGCTACTTAAGAAACCTGTTCATACCTGCATATTTATTCAATTTTGCAACAAGGTGTTCAAGTTCTCCCAGAATCCTTTTCTCCATAGACTGTTTTCCCAAGCCAAAGTTCCTTAAGGTCGTGAGAGCAAAGCGCCGGTGCTCCTTCCATTGAAGCCCATAATCAGCCATAATGACTCCTATGTTTAATTTGACTTACATCACACTTTGGACTTGAAGTAGTAATACATGTTAAACAGAACCTCTATCTATAAAATATATATTTATTGATGTGTAATTGTTTGTCATGGATCTCACCTTTCCCCTCACTTATATCCTTAATGATGTTCTGCGGGCGTCCTGAGAAGTCTGTGGATTTGTTCACCAGAGCTTCCTTTATGGCTTTTAAACCATTCAGAACAACAGCTGGTTTTGTCCCAATATACAGACTGTAAACGTTTCCATACTGCTTAGCCAACTACACATACAACATAGACCAAATTTTATTTAAGACAAAAACATAAACATTGCAAAAGTGTCTTTAGCCATCATGTTGTCTTCAGGGTCAATAATGATCTACCATATTTAACAGCAGAGAAAAATATATTTTTTATATATATAAACTAATAATAATGATAATAATAAAAAATCATCTATAGTAAAGAAAACAACTGTACGGGAATTCCTAGTCCAATTTTGCAGTCACAAACCAAACTTGAATATTGTAAATGAATTCTATTGTGACTAAAGACACGTATCGGTGTAAGAGTGCTGCAAGAAAACTATAAAAGTCTCAAAAAAAAAAAAAAACTGTAAATTTGCCCTCAAGGGTACCATACTGTACAAATGGAGAAGATACAGGGGGATCAAGCGTAAGGACTGGCTTTCAAGTAGAATTCAAATGCCCTATCAGCTTACCTGTCCTTAAAATAAAATGAGATACCCTGCATAGTCCTTCAGTAGTAGCAAAAGCATTAGTTAGTGCCTAAAACAATGCAGGCTGGTTTGAAAGTCATGCCACAACTATATATAAGATAGTGGCAATTGTGAAACAACAGAAGAAAAAAAAACCTTCTTTGTGCCTTAGACTCACTTTAAATAAAAGATAACATTATGCTGTACCTTCTCGAAGTCTTTCAGAGGATTTTTTATGTCAAAATGAAACAAGTTTCCGAATATAGGGATGGGTCTTGGTCCAGGAGGGAAGTTCTTGGGCCTCTGGATCCTAATAAAAAGGAAGAGGAGGCAGACACAAAACACGATCAGGATCCATGAACCGAACATAATGACTGCTGTACGGCTGCTCTGCACACTACAAAATTTGGAATGATACACCCTATATCAAACAGTGCTTGTTAATTATTTACTTAGCATAGTGACTGTTGAACGGCTGCTCTCTACACTACAAACCTTTGAAATGATACACCCTATATCAAACAGTGCATGTTAATCATTTACATACTACACATACATATAGGTACACTATATTGATAATAGTGTTTGGCCAATTACACATTTGTACCACAACTATTCACACTTCTGCTGTCTGAAAGTTGATACAGAAGTGTGAAGTCACGGACAAAAAGACTTCTGAATAGCTGCACCTTCTTTTAAATCTTGAAATAGTTGAATCCCCCCCGTCCGTCCCCCCCATCTCCTATGTGCCTTTAAAAAAAAAATTGTTACTTTATGTGTATGTTCCTATGTATGGTCACTAAACTGGGCAAAGTAAGAATTGCAATGTATGGTTTAAACCAGTGTTTTTAACATGCATATGACAAAAAACTAAAATTCAAACCTACAATGATGTTGCATCCAAATACATACACTTTAATATGAAGTTGGTCTCCCTTTTGCAGCTATAACAGCTTTCACTTTTCTTCAAAGGCTGTCTACAAGATTTTGGAATGTTTCTGTGGGAATTTGTGCTCATTTATTCTGTAGAGCATTTCTGCTCCTATTCATTCCAAAGGTGCTCGATGGGATTGAGATCAGGACTCTGTGTGGCCAAGTCAAACTCACACCGAACTCATCAAACCATGTCTTTATAGTCCTTGCACTAGGGCACAGTTATGTCAAATTAAAAAAGGGCCTTTTAAAAACTCTAGCCACAAAGTTGGAAGCATCATAGCTTTGTCCAATTGTCCAAGATCTCTTGGACAATTAAGATTCCCCTTTACTGGGTATATGGAGCCTGATTGACACACCTGAATTTAATAATAAACAGGTTTGGCTAAATATCATTCACCAAACCAGCAGATGTGTCATGGGATCATGGGTTCCAAAGCTCATCGAAAGGACCAAAAGCTAGCCTGTCTGGGGCACTGGGCACTGGGTTAGGTGCCAGCACATACCCACAGGCCTTGTGGCTTCTGTCCCCCTGCACAATATTGGGCCTATTGTATATATGCAATGACTTTAATGCTTACTTGCTACTTCATAAGAGACATTAAATTCAATTTAATTTCATTCTATTTGTATAGTGCTTTCAACACTTGGCATTGTTGCAAAGCAGCTTTACACAATCAAAAGAATAATTTAAGTTTGTCTGAAATGTGAATGTGTATAAATTAAAATAATAGGATTGTCCCTGATGAGCAAGCCAAGAAAGACAACGACAGTGGCAAGAAAAAACTGATGGCAGTAGAAAAAAAACCTTGAGTGGAACCATAGTCAACAGAGAACCCATCCTCATTTGGGTGAAACAGATAGCAGGGATTGATCATACATCATACTGTTCAGTATAACAGTAAAGTGAATGTACAGTGTATATTTAGTGCAAAGTGCAAGCAGGGACTCTGGCAGGACTAACTATGACAGCATAAGTAAAAGGAAGAGCCAGAAGGAAACACAGATATGAGGACTTCCTGAGATGTAAAGTGACCAATCACTTCACCATCAACAAACCTGAGTGATCAATGAGAGTGGGGAAGACATCATCTAAACATACCAGTTTACCATAATACTCGTAGTAAACGAGTTGTGAGAGTGCTTATGATATGCACGGGAGGCCTTTTCATTTGGAGATGGTGTGGGATTATCAATTAAGGAAGTTAAGGAAGTTAAAAGGAAATTGAAAAAACCTGAAAATACAAAATAAACAGAGCTTCGCCATCTATGCGAGTATGGATGGGGCTCTGGAAACTAAAACAAAGAATATATCCTCTTGGGGCTCATGCGCTTACCGAGGATTAATAGGGAGGGAGTTTGTGTGTTTCTTGTGTATACTTTATACTTGGCCTAAGAGCACGTGCTTAAAGGACAGCACGCCACTCTCTCTCTCTCGCGCCGGCATCTTAGGGAGGCAAAGGCTGGGTCTTTGCCTCTGTCTCTCGACTTTCTGTGCTCTTGTATTTTCTTTCTTTCTTTTTCTTTTCTCTTGTTTTGGCCTTTTTTTTGTCTTCGGCCCTGATACCTTACCGGTGCTACCTAAATGATTGCACAAAGCGGCATAGTATCAGGACCCTAATATAGAGACGCTGCCACGTGCGGTTCGGTGACGGCTGATTGCCTGACGGTGGCGTTGCCTGGCAACTGCGTATATAAATGGCAGCACCTTTGCCTGTTTAGAACTCTGCGTGGTAGCAGACTGCCCATTCTGAACAGTTTATGCGTAGTTCTGCCCCTCGCGCAACCCGCATCGTTACAAGTGAGGACTCTCGCTGCAGCATTCTGGACTAACTGAAGCTTGTTTTTGCACCTAGTTGAACAACCAGACAGTAAGGCATTACAATAGTCTAACCTATAGGTGGTAAAAGCATGAACTAGTTTTTCTGCAACATTTAGTGACAATATTTTCTTTATCTTGGCAACATTTCTGAGATGAAAGAATGATATCCTGGTAATATTATCTACATGAGTTTCAAATAAAAGGCTGGATTCCATAATCACACGAGGTCTTTCACTGTTGCACTGGATGGAACAGAAAGGCCATTTAAAGTTACAGTGTGATTGAAAAGCTTGCTTCTAGCTGCTTGTGGTCCTATGTCTAGGTCATTTGTCTTATCAGGATTAAGCAGAAGTTGATTAACATCCAATCTGTTATGTCCTGCACACATTGCTAAACTTTAGTAAGCTGTTTTTTTCTCATCTGGTTTTGCTGAGACATATAATTGTGTGTCACCGGCATAGCAATGAAAACGAACACCATGCTTATAATTTATGTTGCCCAGAGAAAGAATGTAAAGAGAAAAAGCACTGAGCCCTGTAGAACAACAAACAGTATTGAGAACATGCAGAAGTGTCACCGTTTAGATCTATGAACTGATAGGATCTAATTCACAAGTTGACGATTTTAAAGAAGAGATAAGTGAAATTAGTTCATTCTCTTTAAGGGGAGTAAAGTATTTTTTGCATACTGGAACTGTGAGAACTTTGCATACCGATAGAAATGAGAGTAGCTCTATCATACCTAATGTACTCAATTGTGATGAATTTGCCAAGTTTATTATTCAAAAAAATTGTTTAATAAAAAAAAAAAAAAAGAGGTCAGAGCATAATGTATACACTGTGTATAGATGTAGATATATGTTTATAGATAAAAATATATTTATATCATGTTGTGCATGCTGTTTTTTTCCTGGCATTTTCTCTCCACTGCAAAATGATTTCACAGTTTTAATGTATATGTTACCTTCTTCTTGTTACCTACTGCACCTTTTATACACAAGACACTCTCACCTCTGTACATATTTATTGTAAATAGGTCACTTATGCACTTCTGCCTAGATGCTAACTGTATTTCATTGGCTTTGTCCATTTTGATAGCACTTTGCACAATGACAATAAAGTTGAATCTAATCTAATCTAATCCAATTAAAAAAAATATGTAATAGCTTCGCGTCAAAAATCTATGTAAACTGCCTAGTAAGCTGTTTGACAGTGTTACAACCACAGTGTACCTCATGTGTTCTTAGTGCTATATATGTATAAAATAATGCTGAACACTGTGTAATTCTTGCACATAAAAACTGTATCATGTAGGCAGGGATCAGAGATCTCTCTCTCTCTCTCATTAGGTCAATAATCTCCTGAAGAAGGATTTTTTTTAGGTTCTCGCTAAAAAGAAATACGTAATACGAGGAGGCTTAATATAGAAAATATAGTAATATATAATATAGAATAATTATTCTTGTGCAAACACTAGAAAAACTTAAGCTACCATAGTTTACAAGAAATGATTCTTATCGTCAGCAGTTTTAAATACAGTTGTGAGATTACTTTGCTCAGTAGCATTAGCATTGCTAGGTCTTGGGTGGTAAAATGAAACATATTTTGCCTCTGTGTATTTCCAGATTCCTACTGTGCATTTCTTAGATTACTGTTCGCCACCACAAGGCATGACTGGAAGAAAAGGCCCATGCCAGGCTCTGCTCCTTCGTTCCTGATTTTCACCTTCCCCTTTTCTCTTTCAGCCGAAAATTTTTTTATTTTGTTAATAAAAGATCACCCTTTTTCCTTAACATTTCTCTCCCGGTTTCTGTATTTTAGCTGGCCCTGTGTAAGGATTTCTTGAATTTTGGTAGACCCCCTTTTGTCTACTCAGTGCTCAGCCTGTATTCCGCTTGTCCCACCAGGATCCAGGGAACCCCGCAATGAAACACACAAATCAGTGCTCAGTGAGATGTTCAAAGTTTATTGTGGGAGACAGAAGTATATATATGCACACACACAAAAGCACCAAAAAGGTGGGTGCAGGAGCGGTTACATCTTTATAAAAGATAACGTGAAGAAGAACAGAAACTTGGGAGTAGTTCTGCATTTACAAGCCTTCAGCAGTTTTACGACCCTTAACATAAACTATACTATGGAATGTGTTTATTGATAGTGCAGTGTGTCGAAGTAAAAGAAAGAAAACACTCTGTTCTCATGCACACAGAATATCATAAAACACACTAAAAATTAAATATTTCCCACACCCTATTCAAGACTTTACACTGGAGGAAAACGTGTGCATCCGAAGTAAACCCTGGGGCACAGCCCACTCCCTTTTCTCTACATCCCTGACTTCAACTGTCTCTTTCAAGTGCACACCGATGTGTTGGAAACTGGCTTGGCACGGTCCTGTTGCAGACTTTAGAGGGCAAAAAAAAAACATGTCTTGTATGTACGTACTGTATGAAGCTCACACCAGCAGAGCAAAAGTATGAGCAATAGGCTCTTGCCAAAGATGGTCCATGGAGTAGTACTACTGGTAAAACAGCTATCTACTTGTACAATAGAAAATACAGATAACATTACAAGAAACTATCCTTTACTATGTTTATATGCCATGCCTGTGAACATCAATTTATAACACTTTTTAAATATAAAATCAATAAATTGTATAAAAATTTACTTTATATGGTGTGTCAATGTGTATAAACCTTAAATTAATTTTGAATAAAATATACAATTGACAATTAAAGTATATATTTTAAGTAATTACAGGTAAACCTTGGATTGGGAGCATAATTCGTTATGGAAATGTGCTTCTTATTCAAAGCAGTCGTATATTAAAGTAAAGTATGGAGAGGGATGTCAAATCAACAGGCCATCAGTGATAACAAATCTTTGACCCAGCAAAAATGACATTTCACAGTAAAGAAGGTCCAAGGCTGTACTCCACAATAATGAATAAATATTCATATGTAAGGAAGTTACCTGAACTATCCACTAAGTGTCATTGTTGCACTGTATATACCACAGTGCAGTTCAAGACAATGTTCCGTGAACATTGTTTTTTGCAGACATGTTTTTTATGATAACTTTTGCCGGTATCAGTACTAACGGTATCTTGCATTATCATAAAATATAAGAACTAAAACCACATTTTCAGTTATTCAGATAATCTATGTTATTGGTTAAGCTACTGACCTATATTTTGGCCTGGGTATAAAAAAATAGAAATTGGGTTTTACACTGAAATATTGGCTATAATACTGCGTGGCAGGAGAGAAGTTACTAAGTGGAAAATTGAAGGATGGAACATCAGTCCTTGAACTAATTTAAAATTAAGTTTTGTAACGGGGGGTAACTTGTTCTGGGAAGGATGTAGTATTCAATATATTTTCACTGTAAAGTTGTCTTAAGGTTATATAATGATTATTTTTTTATTTATCTTAAATTATTTGCTGTAAATGGACCTGCATTTAAAAACAATTTTTTTTTAGGTTTATCTTGCACTAACCACATGTGTAAATGTTGACTGGGGTCTTATTACAGTAGTACAAATGGGAATAAATACAATGGTCTCTATTGGCCTCCACAGTCCCTAGTTCGACTACAGAGGTTCTTGGAGGGATGGATGGATGGATGGATGGATTTCTCAAGAGTTGAGAAAATTCTGTGTCTCCTGGGTGGAAACTCCCTTCGGTAATATGATGCACAAGATGCAATTGCACCTATTGATTGGGGCGGTGGTGAAAAGACAATAGCAACCAGTGATATCACAGGCTGTCAACCATATCCCAAGGTTTACTGGCCCCTTTACAGCAGTACCACCCTCATAAGCATAAACCCTGGACAGCTAAGATTCCAGCCAGATTGCAGCTTCCTTAGTGTGAGCCCTCCTGTGGCCACCTGTACCCCAGGTTTCAGTACACATTATGACATACCCTGTATGGCTCCAGATGGAGACTTAAATTGTTATCAGTATGCCTTATGTTTTTATTTTATGACTAGTTTCATCCAGATGAAACAGTGGTGATCGTCCCACGCGAAAAATGCAGCAATCTTGTGTTATAGATCTCCTCTGGTTGCATCTGCCTCCTGGTGTGAGAGATCAGGAGCATGTGTGATAGTACAGCAGGGCTGTGTTAAATAATGTCAGCGCTTGCAAACATAAGGCATCAAACATTCAGTTATTTCTGGCACCCTTTTAATAATTGTTTAAAAAAGGTTGAGGCTTGCTATTTGCAATCTAACAAATTTAATGTAATACTTTAAATATTTGGAATTTAACTTGATGAAATCTATGTTGGCCCTTTTTTTGTTTACTTTCTCACAGACTCACAGAAACAACACAGGATTTTACTTATATGGCCATAAGAAAATAAGTAATTAAATGTAATACAGCCAACAAGCATTTTTATTATAGCAACATTTTTCCTAAAACAGCTTTCATATGTGCTTAAGAACAGTCTAATTTCTTATTGTTTTTAGTTTGGAGCCAAATATCCTCAGTCTATATTTTTCTAACTGGCTGTCTCAGTCTGAGTCCCATCCTGTATGGCTTGGGTTTAGTTGTTACTCCAAACATGATAGTAAAATCTGGTTCTCCTGCATCTTCAGGCCAAACAAACTGAAAGCGGTGCAGGAGTGTAACTAAGACGAGGAAAAGCTCCATGCGAGCCAGACCTTCTCCAAGACACGCACGAGGGCCTGCAAACAAACAAACATATGTGTATATATATATATATATATATATATATATATATATATATATATATATATATAGTGTATGTATATATATATATATATATATATATATTGTCATATCCAAATAAATTAATCTGGTTGTGGAAGAGATCTGCAGTGTCCTTTTACTATTGAGTTCTCACCAGCAGAAAAGGGTAAGAAGGCCTCAGGTTTCTCAAACTGTCCCTGATCATTAAGAAAGTTTAATGGGTTAAAATCATGAGGAAACTTCCACTGGCCTTCTTCACGCAATACTGAAAATAGGTTGGGGATGATCATAGTTCCCTAAAACATAGAACAAAAATTAACATGTATAGTGGACCATTGAAGCCAAAGCAATTAAAATCATCACCTTTGGGATGGTGTAGGTCATGAGTTCAGTATCTCTTGTGGTACAGTGGGACACACTCAGAGGGACGGTGCTAGCGATGCGCTGACACTCATAAATCACAGCTTGTGTGTACGGCAGATTTTGTCTGTCTTCAAAAGATACCTGAGATTTTCCCTTCATAACTTCATCAATCTCCTTCTGGCATCTCTCTAGGAATGAAGCATATACTGTATGCCACCCTTATTAGACAATATAAATAATGTATATTATAAATATAAATATTTGTTTATATTCATATTGTACGTTATCAGGGACGTGCACAGACATTTTGAGGGGCAGGGGCTCAAGTTAAATAAAGGGCACTTCTCATAATTATATTTTTTTTTTCCTTTTTTTAAACAAAAAAGTATATATATTAACGCAACACTGACTTCCTTTTTAAAAAATAATTTAAAAAGTTAATTTATAAATACCAGAGGCAGTTACTTAGATTTACAAAATTTATAGGGATAATATATAGCGATTATCCCTTACACATTAGCTAGTCTAGTAGCTCATGAGGCATGCATGCTAGCAAAACACAGGTTAACTATATGTTTGTTTTTGGCTAATCAGCAGTAAATTCGAGCCTTATTCGAGCACTGGTAGTTTAATCTTTTGTTTATCAACAGCTCTACTCACCACAGCACAAGCCAAGAAAAACTGCGCGGGCCTTGGGGGGTTGGGGGTTGTTCGCTTCAGAACTCCTGACCTGATATTTAGATATACTATTCTTCAATAAATATATTTGTTTGACAGGGAAGCTGTGCGCAAACAGGAATACTGTATATATTATTTTTCAAAAAAAAAAAAAAAACCAGAAAAAAGGGCACTTTCTCTCCAGGAATAAAAAGGGCAGGTGCTCAAGCCCCCTTTGATCTCTATGTGTGCACGTGCCTGTACGTTATTATTTTAATATTTAAAATTTTAAAGTTCAGACTTTGGATGTCTGGATGAGCCATGAGGTAGAGGATCGCTGTAAGGAGTGTGTTGGATGTGGTATCAGTTCCAGCTAAATGCAGATTCATAATATACGTTGAAAGTTGCTCTTCACTGAAAGTGGATTCATTGCTTCTCTATTAAAAACAAGTTATAAAATAATTCAATTTAGTTAGAATTATAATTAGGGGCAAAAAGAAATGACTTCATTACATAGGTACAAACCTTATCAAGCTCATCCAGATAGCAGTCAACAAAGTCTCTTGGTCTTCCGGGCACTCTTGTTGTCTTGTGCTCTTTGATCATGTTTGCTGTCAAGCTTTTAAGCATCTGGTAATTGTCAAAAGCTTTTTTAAAGGGAAGGGGCCAGGTCCTCACCACAGGAAGTGCATCATAGATCTACAAAACAACAGATTTGTTTGTTGTAGTACATTTCTTTATTTGTTATCCAATAAATTAAATTTTATTTCTATCTTATCCAAAGCAGGCAGATTCTCACACTTTTGCAGCACCTAAGCACTGATTTGCGAACACAGTGCAGCTAGATTACAATACCTAAATAATAAATATAATTTTCATAATGATTGATCGTGATTTCCAGATACAGATTACATGAAATTAAAAGCCCTAATCGAATTAATCTAAATGACCCTAAATTCACTGAAAAGATGACCCCATAGACTACAATAGAATGACTATAGACTAAATTCAACTACTTAATTGAAAACCTGTCATCCTGTATTCAATTTTGAAATACACATAAGAAACTTGACCTCCCATAAATTGAAAGGTGCTCTAGCACTGACACCTCCTGTGATATAAGTAAAAGAAGCACAGGCATGCTGTTGGCTTTAAAGTAAAAACTAACTGTCTGTGCCTGTGAGTTTCATTTGCAGGGGTAGGGGCAGCTGCAGCAAGTGGCTCAATCTACGCTCCCTCAACACGTGCACACAGACACAAACACTTCTTTCTTTCTCTCTCTTAAATCAAAGGCTAGAATCAAGCTAGCAGCAGTCCAGAAAACGCAGCTGTTATTTCAAAGTTTGCTATATCAAACTTACAGAAATTGTGTCTAGTTAAAAGAGTTATACTATATGTACTATATTATAATATATATTGTACTATATGTGTGTAGTTAAAGAGTTGTAGTATGCTAGTAAGGTAGTCTTGAACTTACCAATGCCCAAGGTCCATTAGCAAGCTTTGTACTTTCAGCAAATAAGCGAACATAAACTTTAAGAGTTTCATCACCATACTCATAGCGAGTGCCAAATAAAACCAGGTAGATGATATTTGATGCTGCATCGTGGAACAATGTCTGAGGATGTAAGGAACTTCCTACAAATATAAAATCTTGGTGATATAACATAAAATATTGTTTTTTACTTGCTTTTTAAAAAAATGTTCGATGACGTTTTGTGGGCAACTATATTCAACACGTTTGAGATATGTTTCACATGTTTGTACATTACCAGCATATTTTTCCAATTTTGCAACAAGATATTCAATTTCTCCCAGAATCCTGTTCTCCATAGACTTTTTTCCCAAGCCAAAGTTCCTTAAAGTCATAAGAGCAAAGCGCCGATGCTCCTTCCATACAGGGCCATAATCAGCCATTATGAATCCTGTTACATTTTACTTATATCAGTTACACACTTTAGAATTGCACTTATTATACATGTATAACAGAAACTTGATACAGTGTCACATGGGATGTGTAATTGTTTGTAACAGATACCTTTTCCTTCAGTCACATCCTTAAGCATATTCTGTGGGCGTCCTGAGAATTCTGCAGATTTGGTCACGAGAGCCTCTCTTATGGCTTTTAAACCATTAAGAACAACAACTGGTTTTGTCCCAATATACAGACTGTAAACTTTGCCATACCGCTTAGCCAACTACATGTCCAATATAGAACACAAATTATTCAGAACAGATAAACATATACTTAAATAACCAAATTGCAAAATTGTCATTAGTCAAAGCACCTGCTGTTCTGTCATAGGAAGGCTGAGCATGTTGAGTATTTTATAAAGAAAATTTTGCTATCACAGACAAAAGTTGACTGCCCCATGACCCCATCATTGACAAAACAAGCAAAACAAGCACGGCTAGTTTGCCATAGATTGGGAAAGTGCTTTATTGGCTTCCATGAATGCAAAAAAAAAAATAAGATATTGTATTATCTAAGGTGTTTTAATAGGTTACATAGGTTAATGCCCTACGCGTGGTCCTCAGTGCATGATGTTCTAAAAGTACAAATTACTGTAGCTAGTGGTGATGGCAAAACACATTTTTTTATAATATTTAATAAAATATTTATTCTTTCAGGTCCATTTTAAAGAGTGTTTGTATATAAGCTAACCTGCTTACTTAACTAGTCTGGATTAAATAAAAAATCACCACCACAGTTTTCTTCACACCATTCATTAAATAGTTTAAAAAATATATATTAATATATTTTTTAAAGACAATATGGTATCATACCTTCCCAAAGTCTTTCAGAGGATTTTTTACATTAAAATGAAACAAGTTCCCAAATACAGGGATAGGTAGTGGTCCGGGAGGAAAGTTTTTAGGCCTCTGAATCCTTATCAAGAAAAAGAGGAAGCAGACACAAAACACAAGCAGAATCCCGGAACCCAGCATGATGACTGTACAGCTGTTCTACACTATTGTACGTCTGTGCAAGGCTTTAAAGTAGTGCTGAAAAACTTGTTAATAATTTACATAGCATGCTGTTTTCCATGAACTTTCATTTCTGTGCTTTTTTTGCAATTGGGATTAGATTAATAATACAGTGACACTTGTGCTAAAATCACATGTCCATTTTATAAAAATATAACTATATAAATAAAAAAGTCTTTGTGTATAATAATATTTCTTGTGCATAAACTGATATTGACTGTAGTCTTTCTCAAAAAAATTTTATTGATAAATTACTAAACCAAATGATTATTATTATTATTATTATTATTATTATTATTATTATGGGTGCATCACTCATACAGGCTGCCTTTTTCTGAGCTCCACCAGATTGATTTACGCTTTTCAATTTTATAGCGTAATCCAGCCTTATATTCTAACTATCGTCCGGCACGTCTGCACTATTGTCTGGCTTATGGTAAGGGGCGCACTTGTTGTTTACCTGGTGGTAGTGTTCTTGATGTCGCTGCACAGGTGTCTGCGGCCCCGAAAGAGAACATTGGAGCTGTGGTCCTTCATGCTGGCACGAACAATACCAGGCTGAGGCAGAAAGAGATCCTAAAGAAAGACTTCAGGAGCCCGATTGAGAAGGTTTGCAGCATATCACCCACAACATGGATCATCATATCAGGACCACTTCCCACATTTCAACAAGAAATTAAGTAGACTAGTTGCTTTAATGAATGGTTATGATCTTGGTGTCAACAACAGAAATTACCTTTTTTTGATAACTGGAAAATTTTCTGGGAGCGTATTAGGCTCTACCACACTGATGGACTGCCCCTAGCAGAGCTGGAGCAGCAGCCCTCTCTGACAACATTTCTAGGACACTACGCACCATCTGACTGGCAATAAGTTGTACCTTAGATTTTAATTTTATTAGCCATGTTACAACCCACCACAATAATACAAGTGCACATATAGCTTATACTATAGAAACTGTGTCTGTTCCCCAAATAGTTAGAACAAAGAATAATTTTGCAAGAAAAAAGGACAAATATGTAATCAAAATCCACCTTTAAAATTTAGGCTACTCAATGTTAGATCCCTTGTCCCTAAAGCACTATTGTTAATAAAAGTATCTCAGATTTTTGTCTTGACGCACTCTACTTCACCAAAACCTGGCTTAAACCAAACGAATATATTGGTCTGAATGAATTTACACCGTCAGGATATTTCTACAAGCACGAGCCCCATAAAACTGGTCGTAGAGGTGGTGTTGAAACTATCTATACCAATTTACTCACTATTACCCAGAAAATAGGACCTAGGTTTAACTCTTTCTAAGTGCTCATTGTTAAAGTTGCACTCACTGACATGCAAAATAAATCCCTGCTATATCTTGCTCGGGCTTCCATGTTTAGACCCCCAGGGCCCAACAATGATTTTCTTAAAGAGATTGAAGATCTACTATTAGATATATAAATTACCTCTGACAAAATAATGATTGTAAAAGACTTAAACATTCATGCAGACAATGCAAATGACGCCTTAGGACTTGCATTTTTGGATTTACCAAATTCCTTTGGTGTTAAACAGAATGTCTCGGGTTAATTTGCTGTAACTCTGTTCCCTGGAAAAGCAAGAACGAGATGCTGCATGAAAATGCTATGGGAACATCATTCTGTGTTGCCGGTTGTGAAGCATGTGTGTATTAAACAAGCCAAATTTTGGCATATATAACCTCGGTCAGCTGACTTCATCTGATAAAGTGCACCCGTAAGTGATACATAGGAGTGGACCGGAAACATTCCTCAGATCAATTTTAATCGAAATTCTCGTTCGCTTTCGAAAAGCTACACTTGATGCTGCGTGAAAACGCTATGGGAACAAGAATACCAACGCTGCTGCACTGCAAGTGTCTGGACCCCCAAAGTTTGCACACAAGGGCCAATGAGGTCTCAGAGCTATCTCTGGGAGGTTGACTCAAGGACCTGTGAGCCCGGAGTAGCATGAACATCCAGACTATGGAATCTGACAAATGTGTGCAAAGAGGACCACCCTGCCGCATTACATACTTGCTGGGGAACACCTCTTGCGAATGAGCCCTGATTCCTAGAGGCGAAGTGAGACCATGCACCTTATAGGCTAGGGCAATAGCAACTCTTACTCAGCATGACAACGTTTGTGTAGTGGCGCCCGCCCCCTTGTTGCAGCCCCCATAGCATTTGAATAGCTGCTCTGACTTATGCCACTGGCTAGTGCGGTAGACGTAAATCTGAAGAGCACGTACTGGACAAAGTAAGTAAAGTCCGGGGGTACCAGGAAGAACACTTCATTCTCAAAAGGAATTCTATGTGGAGAGTCAGGAGTCAGGAGAACTCAGGAGTTCTTCTTCGTGAAGAAGACAGTATCCTAGTCGGACTACTTTGATGCGGATTGCGAAGCATGGCGCGCCGCACCCCAGTCTTTACGAGGGGGTGCCTGGCTCAAAACACTCTCCTCCTGTGTTTCACGCCTCGTGAGAGTCAGACTCTTGAGCACGGCGGGGAAGGAATTTCCTGAAAGCTAGCCCGCCTCCCGAAACCTAGTGGCGACCGAGTTAACAGCATTGCCTGGCCACCCGACAGAAACCTGTCGTCACTCCTATTTATAACCTGCAGGTGCACTTCATCAGATGACGTCATTTGACCGAGGTTATATAAGGCAAAAATTTGCCGTGTCTGATACACACATGCTTCACGACCGGCAACACAAAAAAAATGTTTCCATAGCGTTTTCACGGTACCAACAGTCGTCGCCCCGCTGTAACCAGCAGATCAAAGGAGCAGGCTATGACACATAGCCTTCTGAGTTTGGAGGCCAGGGTTTGTTGGTTGGAAGCACGTTTGAAGGGGAAGGTAACATCACAAACACACATAAACTCTCCGTGCATACTGTACACACCTACAGTATGAGATGCGCGCGCGGACACACAAACTCTCCATGCACACACACACACAATCTCCTCGTGCAGATACACCGTGCAGGGAACAGAACAGGTCTTCACTTCATAATACACCTGGCCATAAATAACAAATTATATTTGGCCATAAAAAAGATGCTTTAAAATTAATTCATCTGCGTGTATAAACCCGCAGCTCGCACTTTGACTTAAAAAAAGGCTGTGTTTTGATCAAAAGGATGATAAACGCGTGTGATTTATCAATAAAAATGCAGACATACCCCCGCCCCTTGCCCAAGAAATACAACAAACACAAATATATAGGCTACATGCTAGATAAACGCTGGCTTTTCCAACATGCCAGCACGCCCTGGTGTGAGCTGATTTGTTTAAGTCATAAAAAGAGAATATATATACAGAGAAATATTATAAAAAAAGCATAATACAACTGTCCATACAGTAAATTAGAAGAAAAGTATCGAATACAACAATTAAGTCTAATTTAATTGCTATCATTAATCATTTTTATTTTTTAATCTATTTAAGGCAGAGACGTCTTCTGTCTTTTTAATTCACCTAAAACCCCCTACAGTATTTGCCAACAGCGCACACAGTTTGATAAATTTACACCTATCGTGAATAAAAGGTGAGAAGAGATTCTGCAGAATCTTCTGACACAATGCTTGCTCTGAAGGACTATACTCGACAAGAATATAAAGAATAAGAATCATATTTATAACAAGATAATTAATTAAATAATAAAATTATATCAAATAAGAACTTCAACTAAAAGCCAGACCGACCAAATTTCTCATTCACTGCTGATGGAGTTAAATACGCTTATACTGTAGATACGGAGGTTACATTTTAAAAATACAATTGCAAGTAAATTACAAACTGCATGTTATATTGTAAAATATGAATAAAACAGTATTAGACACAAATATATTATATTATTATATGGTAGTATATACAATGAAAAAGCTATTTACACAAATAAACTAAAAGCAAATGCAATTATTCATCTATTGTGCATATTTAACTTCATTCAGTCATTTAAGTTAAACGAAAAATAATGTGTTTTTTTTTTTTTTTGGAAAAAACGCTGCCTTTTGTAAAGTGAAAGTACGAGCCGCAGATTTCTGCACACCAACAAACAGCTTTATTTCAGTCATAAATTCACAATTACATTCCTGCTATTATTTCCACCTGTGGTCAAATAATGGATGAAATATTTATTTAATGCTGGAAACAAACAGCAAAAAACATGATAATTATTATTACAAAAAGCCAGGAGCACTTCATGTTCATAAAATAATATTTACTTAATATGATATATATAATTTGTTTATTTATGTCTTCTGATGATGTCGACACATTTTTCCGTTTTAAATAAGATATATTGGCATATTCACGGATCAGGATATTTGCATAGTTAACACTATCAGATAGCCTACTATCAGAGACCATTTAAACCCAGGCATTGTCATGACTTTTATTGTTTTGTCCCTGTTAAAACATTACAACAACTATATAAGAAACTTATTAGGAACTTTAAACCACGATTTTCTCACGAAAATAATTTGAAGCACATATACACACATTTATCATAGAGGATCTGTTGTAAAACAAAATAAAATTCATGTTTGCTTTAGCATTGGAAAAAATATTGTTTTAGGCTAACTAATTATATACAGTTCTTAGTTGTACTTGGTCTGGCCTTCAGATAAAGTCCTTCCATGCACCATATGGCGGATATTCAGTGAAGCACAACACATTTATTCAAATTCTATTTCATATTGGCAGCTTGTAGGAAAAAACACATATTCTTAATGGCCACATCTGTAAGTTGCTCTGGATGAAGATTTTATATGTAAGGCCATGAGAATATACATAATTAAATGTAAAACAGCCAACAAAGACTTTCATTACAACATAACATTTATTACTAGAACAGTTATCACATGCGAATAAACGTAGGATTGTTTCTTAATGAGCCATAAAGTAGTTTCTAATTTGTAGATATATATTATTTCTATATTTCTCTAGATGGCTGTCTCAGCCTGACTTTCATCCTGTATGGTTTTGGTGTAACTGTTATTCCAAACACAGGAGTGAAATCTGGTTCTCCTGCATCTTCAGGCCAAACAAACTGAAAGCGGTGCAGGAGAGTAACCAAGAAGAGGAAGAGCTCCATGCGAGCCAGTCCTTCTCCAAGACACACACGAGGCCCTGGACACATGAACAGATACATACATTTAGTCTTGCAGATTTAAATGAATTAATAAATCTAATTTGGCAAATAAGATTTAAGTGAGGTTTGCGTTGCCATTTCCCTCCTGAGTTCTCACCAGCAGAAAAGGGCAAGAAGGCCTCAGGTTTCTCAAACTGCCCTTTGTCATTTAGAAAGTTCAGTGGGTTAAAATCATGAGGAAACTTCCACTGGCCTTCTTCACGTAACACTGAGGACAGGTTGGGGATGATCGTTGTTCCCTAAAATACAGACAGTTAAAAATAGAGATTAATTTGTGTCATGAAACAGTATGAAAAATGTGATTAAAATCCTCACCTTTGGTATGGTGTAGTTCATCAGTTCTGTATCTCTTGTGGTACAGTGGAACACACTCAGAGGGACAGTAATGGCAATGCGCTGACACTCATGAATCATAGCCTGTGTGTATGGCATGTTGTGTCTGTCCTCAAAAGATGCCTGAGATTTTCCCTCCATAACCTCATCAATCTCCTGCTGGCATTTCTCTAGAAACAAAATATGTACAGCATTCTTTTTCTGATTAATTCAACCTGGCAATATGGGCAATAAATAAATTCTTGACAATCATTTAAATAGCAGATTTGGAATGCAATTTAATAGATGAAAAGTTCAAACTCTGTATGTCTGGATGAGCCATGAGGTAGAGAATCGCTGTAAGGAGTGTGTTGGATGTGGTATCAGTTCCAGCTATATGTAGATCAATAATATATGCCACAAGGTTTTCTTCACTAAAAGTGGATTCATTGCCACTCTATTAAACACAATATAGGAACAAATATTATTATGCTTTCTCATTCAAGTAGAACAGCAATGACTAATATAAATTGGCAATTACAAACCTTCTCAAGCTCATCCAGATAGCAGTCAACAAAATCTCTTGGTTTTCCTGGGACTCTTGTTGTCTTGTGCTTGTTGATCATGGTCTCTGATAAGGTTTTAAGTCTGCTGTAATTATGAAATCCTTTTTTAAAGGGAAGGGGCCAGGACCTCACCACAGGAAGTGCATCATAGATCTACAAGAAAACAGGAGATTTTGCTGTTGTAATACATGCATTATGCTTTCTTCTCTTCTTATTTTCAGAAACTAAAGCAAATGGAAAAAGAAATGCTTGTCCCATCATAAAACCATAACAGGGTGGCTTGGTGGTTAGCTGTGTCGCCTTTCACCTCCAGGGTTCAGGTTCGATTTTCCACCACAGGGTCTGTGTGCATGGAATTGCATGTTGCCCTTGTGCGTGGTGTTTTTTTGTTCAGGTTCTCCAGTTTCCATTCCATAGTCCAAAGGCATGCAGCTTAAACTAATTGGCGTTTACAAATTGCAAGTAGTGAGTGTGCCCTGCAATGGAATGGCATACCATTCAGGGTCTACCCCGCTTCATGCTCTAAATCTCCTGGGATAGAATCCAGGCCCCTTGCAAGCTTATACTGAATGAAGTCGTGTAGAAGATGATTGAGTAAGTGAACCCACAAGAGGAGGCGCTCCAACACACTATCAAGACACACTACAGAGACGAGGTTCAACATCTAGTTGAGTGGTGTGTGGAGAGTGACCTGGTTTTAAACACAACTAAAACAGAGGAGATCGTTGTAGACAGGAGAACACCAGGTGCACAGCAGGGAATGATGAGAGTTGGCTTGGATACTTAAGACTTGTGGGGGGACACACACACATAGATGCTAGGAACAGAAGGTGTACAGTATATAACAAACAAAGCTGTTTGCCCCTCTTCCTAATGATGCTGCAAATGCACTGAACTCTTTACACCCAGGACTGTATTATTATATTCCATTGTAAATATTGTTATATTCATTATATTTTATTGCAATTATTATTCGTTTATTCTTTTGTTTATTTTACATGTTCTTAATGCTGATGGTCTCTGAGAGCTACAAAACAAATGTATCACTATAATTACAATAAAGTCTCTTTATCTTTTTCTTAATTCATACTAATATTAAGCCTTTTTTATGAGCCTCACTAAATAAGTTTTCTTATGCCCATGCAGCAGTTTAGTCCCAATCCTTTGAATTCTTGTAGCATTGTATATGTGGAAATTTTCTTACTTTTTTTATTTTTAAACATAAAAATTATTAAACATAAACATAAAGTGATTTCGATTATGTATTTTTTTTACAAAGCCACTTTAAATTAGATTTAGTGATCTCCACTATGATCATTCATGATTCTTTTCAACCACATTTCTGTTCCTAAGCTAATATATCATATATATAATAATATATCATAAGGTTTAATAATGCTTTGGGTTGTCCTTAACACAATACCAGAATCTTCATTACAATTACATTTTCATTAAAATGGTGACAGTTTTGACCGGGTAGTATAAGAGAGTTTAAGTGCATTAAAATATAACACTCATGACCTATTCCTGAAATTTGCCCAAAAAGAAAAAAATACACATTAGGTCCAAGTTGCTATTATTTATAGAAGATTTTCTCTCAGGTTAATTGCTGTAACCCTGTTCCCTGAAATGGCGGGAACGAGATGCTGCGTGAAAACACTATGGGAACATCTTGTCATGTTGCCGGTTGTGAAGCATGTGTCTATCAAACGCGCCAAATTTTGGCTTATATAACCTCGGTCGGGTGACGTTATCTGATGAGACGCACCTGCAGGTTATAAATAGGAGTGAGCTGGAAACATTCCTCAGATTGATTTGTCTGAATAGACATCCGGTCACGTAGGCAGTGCGGCATTGGAACGCAGCATCTCGTTCCCGCCTTTTCAGAAAACAGGGTTACAGCAAAGTAACCCGAGACGTTCTCTTTCAAAGGCTACACTCAATGCTGCGTAAAAGCGCTATGAGAACGAGAGTACCGAACTGCAAGTGTCTGGACCCCAAGGTTGTGTAGCGTGTGCGCACAAGGCCGAGAAGGTCTCAGAACTATGCCTGGGCAGCTAACTCGGGGACCCATGAGCTCGAAGTAGCATGAACAACCAGACTATAAATGTAACAAATGTGTGCGGAGAGGACCAACCCTCCACGTCACACACTTGCTGCAGGGGAATACCTCTTGCTTGTGCAATAAATGACCCGATCCCCCTGGTTAAATGAGCCCTGATTCCTAGAGGCAAAGTGAGCCCGCACGCCTCGTAGGAGAGGGCAATAGCATCTCTCACCCAGTGTAGTGGCGGCCGCCCCCTCGCGGTCCCAAAACATGTAAAGTCTGCTTTGACTTACGCCACTGGCTGATGCGGTGGACGTAAATATGAAGAGCACGTACTGGACACAGTAAGTGAAGACTCTCCTGCTCCGAAGCTGTAAAGGCGGAGGACAGAAGGCTTCAAAACAATAGGGTGCATGTAGAGATGGAACTTTCGGAAGATAGTTCAGTGAGGATGCAGTTAAGTACGTCCTGAGAGTACTAGGGCACAAGCCCGAGGACAACTTTTCCTGCAGAAACTCCAGCACTGAAACAATTCGGCAGTGGACTGGGTCTACCTGCTTCACACACACTTGCCGCATGGGAATACCTCTTGCTAATGCAATAGATGAGGCGATTCCCCTAGTTAAATGAGCCCTGATTCCTAGAGGTGAAGTGAGACCACGGGCCTCATAGGAGAGGGCAATAGCATCTCTCCCTCAGTGTAGTGGCGGCCGCCCCCCCGGTTGCAGCCCCAAAACGTGTAAAGCTGCTCTGACTTACGCCACTGGCTGATGCAGTAGACATGAATCTAAAGATCACGTACTGGACACAGTAAGTGATGTCTCTCCTGCTCTGAAGCTGTAAAAGGCAGAGGACAGAAGGCTTCAAAACAATAGGGTGCATGTTGAGAATGGAACTTTCGGAAGATAGTTCAGTGAGGATGCAAAATGGCCCTGTCTAGCCCAGGGGCAAAGTCTAGGCAGGATGGGGAGACTGCCAGCTCTCCAATCCTCTTAGCGAGGTATTGGCCATTAGAAAAAACATCTTAAGGGTCAGAAACCTGAGGCGCTGCCCGTGGCTCTAGTGGGTGGCCTCAACCGTTTAGTTCCATGAATGAAGCGGGTAACTAAGAGGGTGTTTCCCACAGTAACCCCAACGATCAGGACGTGGCAGGCTGAAATAGCAGTTACGTACGTCTTAAGAGTACTAGGGCACAAGCCAGAGGACAACTTTCCCTGTAGAGGCTCCAGCACTGAACCATTCGGCAGTGGACTGGGTCTATCCGCTTCGTCATGCACCAACCTTCAAATACATTCCTTTTAAGGGCATACTCTTCTAGGGGAGGGAGCCCTAGCACTTAGAATAGTCTTAATTACGCTGGCTGGAAGATCAGCTTGACTTAATTGGTCCCCTTCAGTGACCAAACGTGAAGGTTCCAAAGCTCGGGCCGGAGATGAAATATCGTCCCCTGTGCCTGCGCGCCAAGAATCCCGGCAGCAGAGCTATCAGGAAAAACGCATAAAGGCGTACCTGGGCCACGTACGGGCCAAGGTGTCCAGACCCAGGGGGGTTAAAAAGAGTCAGAGAGTAGCAAAGGGGACATTTGCTGATCTTACGAGGCAAAGAGGTTCACCTCTGCTACATGAAATCTCTCCAGATTGACTGACTACTTCGGGGTGGGGTTTCCATTCCCCGTGTGTCAGAGATTGACTGGGCCGTACAACTGCTCCCACATTCATATGCCCTGGGTTGTAAATTGCCCTGAGGGAGAGAAACCTGGTGCACTAGCTAACTAGCGGCGCGAGCACAGTCCGCCCTGGCGATGAGTCCCTCTCATGTGCAGAAGGCCCAAAAGTGTCACCGTGGATACAGCTGCCATGAGAGCTAATATCTCTAAAAGTGATGGTCACTTCCTGGTCTAGCTTGATTTCCTTAAGGGTGTTGAGGATGGATTCGACCTTTTGTGTTTCAATCCTAGAAACAAAGATGAGCTCGAACGACATGCTGTCGACGCGCTAGCTACTGAGACTGGGCCAGCCAGTCGTGAGAGAGCTAGACCAAATGGAAGGACCCGATACTGGTAAGCTTCCCCCCTGAAAGTGAACCTCAGGAACCTCCTGTGTTGTGTCAATATTTCTATATGAAAGTAAGCGTCCTTCAATCGATTGTCACAAAGCAATCGCTTGGTAGGATTTGAGAGCAATCACTTTGAAGCTGTATTTATTTATTTTAGATAGCGATACACCCCGCGAAATCTAAAAATTGGACGCAGTCCCCTGTTCCTCTTGGAACCAAGACATAATGACTGTAGTAGCATGACTCACTGTCTGGTAGGGGAACATGTTCCATGGCCCCATTCCCCAGCAACTTCTGTCAGCAAGGGCGGCGGAAACTAAACACTGATCCCCTGGGGGTGCCCGGGAGGGCATGCTCTTATGGAAAAGAACAATGCATGCCCCTCCCCGGGTCACCCCCACGGTCATGGGTGCGTAAGCCTTCAGAACTTCTTCTTTGAAAAGAAGGTGGCGCGGCGATCTGATCTTTTAGAGGAGGCCTGTAAAGGGCGGCGAGCCGTACCCCAGTCCTTACGGGGGGGTGCCCGGCTACCAACTCTCTTCTTCTGCGCCTCTCGCCTGGCGAGAATCAGATCTGGTCGAGGCTGGTCGGCCTCGACTCTTGAGCACGGCGTGGAAGAAATTAACCAAAAGGCTGTTCATACAGCCTAGCCTCTCGAAACCTGGTTGCGACGGAATTAACAGCGTCGCCAAATAGGCCGGAGGGTGAGACCGGGGCATCAAGGAGAAACGTTCGATCCTTATCCTTGATGCCTGTCAGATTTAGCCATAGGTGTCTCTCAGCGGACACCAAGGAGGCCATAGAATGGCCGATAGCACGGGCTGTTTGTTTAGTCGCGCGTAGGGACAAATCAGTAGCCCGGCGTAATTCTGTGAATGCTTCCTGATTCACAGTGCCGCTCATGCTCAAATCATTCAGCAGATCAGCCTGGTATGCCTGCAGAACCGCCATGGTGTGCAAGGAAGCGCCGGCTTGACCTGCTGCTTGGAACGCCTTCCCTACAAGGGTAGAAGACGTTCTACATGGCTTGGATGGAAGGGTTGGCTTCTTTAATGAGGATGATGTTCCAGGAGAGATATAGCCCGCAAGCATCCCTTCTATCTGGGGCATCACCACATTACCTTGTGCTTTTGCACAAAAATACGGGCTGAGAAAGGTTTATTTCAAGATAAACGATATAATTCGTTATGGAGGTCATCAAAAAAAGGGAGAGACCGGAGTTTTGGCGCCCTCTCCCGGCCACCCGACAGAAATCTGTCATCCAGTTTTGATTGTTTTGGGTGAGCTTGCTCCTGTGGCCAATCAATGTGTTGAAGTGTTATAGCTTCAAGCAACTCCTCATACTCTCTATCATCTTTAGAGGAGCGTTCTGAGGTAGCTACTTCTATTTCTACAGAAGCAAGGGAACGAATCTCTTCCGTACACCCACGAGAAGCCCTGAAGTGCGCTCGTGAAGTGGAAGAAAAGACTTTGTGATCGGGGGAGAGGGCGAGAGAAAGAGGGGGGCTCCGTCTCTCGTGTCTCGGCCAGATCAACTTGTGATCCTCAAGAGTGCAGCGCGGTTCGTGGTTCCTGAAAGAACGCAAGGCGCGTGCGAAGCACCTTCATCGGAAGATCATCACAGTGCTCACACTCTCTAAGTCCTTCGAGAGCGTGGCTCTCACCCAAACATTCAAAGTAGAGAATATGTGAATCGCCCTCCGAAAGGAAATTTTCACAAGGAGGAGGACATCTAGCTATAAACTCTGCCATTATTTCTGGTGAGTTTTATGCTTTTATCTGCTTTTAAATGTGTTTCCTGCCTTTTCCAACCTGCGATTCTCATTTCTCTCAGCAGATGGCGCAAGGGATCACGCATACTATTTATGCGTCATTCAGTGTGTATATGTAACTATCGCAGGTTTCATTCCATATATGCAGTTTATATATATATATATATATATATATATATATATATGCTTCCGTAAAATATCGACAATTCGCCATTCGTTCTGGCGTTGATAATCAGCGATATTTTATAAGGACATTTAGGGGATTTCGCTTTACTTAATTTTATAAGGTTTTGATAAAATTAATTAGTTTGTTCGTTCTGTTAGAAGCTTCCGTGAAATTATCTTTGAAACAATATTGTTTTACATATTACATATGTAATGGCCCCTCCTGAGGATATAAAGCCTCATTATTAAATTTGAATAAATCAGATCTACCACAGCAGATAATAAACTATGCTATGTCATTACCGAAGCAAACACCACGATTATGCCTCGTTTCGTTCAGTGTTGCTAGGCAACGGACCACGTGCCTAATCGGCGGGAACAGGGTTCACTTGGCCGCAGTGTATTATAAACCTGTGGAATGTTTCACTGCTTATGCTCATGTAATAAAAGCAAGTGAAATGTGGAAGTGGTGTGGCCACTGAATGAGAACTAAATCAAAGATTTCGGTAACTACACTGAGTGTAACATCTGCATAGTGACACTAAACAGCTGAACAACTTCACTTTTCAGTTTACCTCTGAGAAAGAAAAAAAAAGCTGTATGTTGTTTGTTTATATGTAGAATGTTTATGAAAGTACACGAAGTAGGCGCGCACGTGCGCACAGACAGACAGACACACACACACACACACACATACCTCCCCTGAGCCCTTGGTCAACATCTAATGACCGTCGATATGCAAATGAGTTAAGACGTAGCCTAACGTGGTGTCGTGTCGGATTTCAGCGGTCACGGAGTGGAAAGACTTTGAAGCAGTTGCAGCGTTTTTCAGTTACAACAAGCACAGCGATGAGTCCACGTTGTTTCACTGTTTATGACATAGTGACACTAAACAGCTGAACAACTTCACTTTTCTGTTTACCTCTGAGAAAGAAAAAAAAGCTGTATGTTGTTTGTTTATATGTAGAATGTTTATAAAAGTACACGAAGTAGGCGCGCGCGCGCGCACAGACAGACACATATACACACACACACACACACACACACACCTCCCCTGAGCCCTCGGTCAACATCTAATGACCGTCGATATGCAAATGAGTTAAGACGTAGCCTAACGTGGTGTCGTGTCGGATTTCAGCGGTCACGGAGTGGAAAGACTTTGAAGCAGTTGCAGCGTTTTTCAGTTACAACAAGCAAAGTAGCACAGCGATGAGTCCAAGTTGTTTCACTGTTTATGACATAGTGACACTAAACAGCTGAACAACTTCACTTTTCCGTTTACCTCTGAGAAAAAAAAAGTTGTATATAGTTTGTTTATATTCAGAGTAACACCTTTCAACCACCTCTTATAGTCTATTGTTAATTTTAATGATTTGGCAGAAACTAATTATCACTACATAAGTACCCCAACACCATTGATCATGAGTTTCAGCTGAAACTAATTCTATACATGCAACAGAAAATGTAGATGCAGATTCCAAATGTATAAAGATACATGCTATATACATATATTCCGCTTCAGCGTGTTTCTTAATCTTAATCTTTATATATATACTTTTCAAATAAAATCGCTATTACTTGACCCTGAAGTTTAGTTTAGCACACAAAAACTGAAAAGTCCTTTCTGGTAAATCAACTGCATATGTTGTTTATTTACAGCAATTCATTAATAAAATGAATATACATTGTACAGTACAAGGTAAACACGAGAAAGATTACAAAATAAAAAAACAAACAGTGTCTTATTTTTATAAATAGCTTATACTGTGCGTCGAGATGCTGAAATCTCTTGCATGTTGCCCCTCAATTTTGTGCTTCAATTTCAAGTGGAGAGATATTTGACCGACAGCTTAGAACAAAAGAACTGTAGGTGTGATCACAACCCCCTCCGAACGACCGTGCCATCAATCACTGACCACCTCAGAAGTTCCCTCCAAAGTATGCTGATGTTTTGCAAGTATTTTTGCAAAACTATGGCACTCTCTTGAGAGGTGGTTGGAATGTGTTATTCATTTATTTATTCTATACAAGGGCACTAACTACACAGACCAAACTGATACCTTATTTTATTCTTATACTCATCGCTGTGCTTGTTGTAACTGAAAAACGCTGCAACTACTTCAGGGGAGGTGTGTGTGTGTGTGCGCGCGCTGCAGCCTGTGAATGAATACGCACAGCAGAGGGACAGAGACATGAGGGACATCTAATACCGTATTGTGTAGTGTCCCTTTTTCAGCGGATTTCTCTGCTACCGCAGATCAGTTTATCAACTTGTAATATATTAATTTTAGGAATATATTAACATGTGCAGACATTTAGTTGAGGGGGCGCTGCCCCTCTTGCCCCTGAATAGAGCCAGCCTCGATTACACACACATACACACACATATATATATATAGCATGCATCGAATATACACACACACACACACACACATATATAGCATGCATCTTTATACATTTGGAATCTGCATCTACATTTTCTGTTGCATGTATAGAATTAGTTTCAGCTGAAACTCATGATCAATGGTGTTGGGGTACTTATGTAGTGATAATTAGTTTCTGCCAAATCATTAAAACTAACAATAGACTATGAGAGGTGGTTGGAAGGTGTTACTCTGAATATAAACAAACTAAATACAGCTTTTTTTTTAGAGGTAAACGGAAAAGTGAAGTTGTTCAGCTGTTTAGTGTCACTATGTTATAACCAGTGAAACAACGTGGACTCATCGCTGTGCTTGTTGTAACTGAAAAACGCTGCAGCTTCTTCAAAGTCTTTTCAGTCCGTGACCGCTGAAATCCGACACGACGCCACGTTAGGCTACGTCTTGACTTATTTGCGTATCGACAGTCATTAGATGTTGACCGAGGGCTCAGGGGAGGGGTGTGTGTGTGTGCGCGCACGCCTACTTCGTGTACTTTTATAAACATATAAACAAACAAAATACAGTATTTTTTCTCAGAGGTAAACGGAAAAGTGAAGTTGTTCAGCTTTTTAGTGTCACTATGCAGATGTTACACTCAGTGTAGTTACCGAAATCTTTGATATAGTTTTCATTCAGTGGCCACACATCACTTCCACATTTCCCCTTGCTTTTATTACATGAACATAAGCAGTGAAACATCCCGCAGGTTTATAATAAACCGCGGCCAAGTGAACCGATTAGGCGCATGGTCCGTTGCCTAGCAACACTGAACGAAACGAGGCATAATCGTGGTGTTTGCTTCGGTTATGACATAGCATAGTTTATTATCTGCTGTGGTAGATCTGATTTATTCAAATTTAATATTGTTTTAGCGATAATTTCACGGAAGCGAGTTCAGAACTAAATCGCTGCTCCAAGACGTTCAGAAGCTTCAAATAGAATGAACAAACTAATAACATTTTCTCCATACGATATAAAATTAAGTAGAGCTTTCCTTTTTGTTATAGTACAAAGCCCCTAGATGGACAAAGGAGGAGAAAAAACGGCAGAAAAAAGTCATGCCAAAAACTTTGGGTTATAATGCAAAACATGACTTGTTTTTTTCTGCCGTTTTTTCCCTCTTCCTTTGTCCCCTTAGAGACTCTGTAGTAGGTTTTCTCAGTTGAATATGAAAAAAAGATACCGCTGATTATCAACGCGGGAATGAATGGCGCATTGTCCAAGTGCAAGTTGATCTTGGAGCTAAACTATTTGCTTTGGGTGAAAGCGCCATCTAGCAATCATTGTATGTCAGCAGCAGCTTCCCATTCAAAACAATAGGCGGTCAAATGACCGCTGAACCGCGTTATTAGTAGGTGACACTGGCGCGGCGCTTCTAGTGTTTAAGTGTATTTTATGCTGACACACACACGCTCACAATGTCGGTGAAGACAAAGAATCTGAGGAATGTTTCCGGCTTACTCCTATTTATAACCTTATAATCTTTTTTTTATAATAATGGATTGTGATTTAAACGACTTTAACATACATTTCAGTATGACATCATGTTTTCAGTTAAAGCTAAAATCTTTTAACACCAGTCTTAAACCAAATAAGCAAATTAGCATGATAAAATAAGAATAAGCACATTCCATCTATTTAAGACCATTTTTTTTATCACACTGCTTTCTGGTGACACACAGAAGAGGATGGGTTCACTTTTATGTCCGGTTGTTCTAGTCTGGTTGTTCTAATCTTTTCCTCATGTTGTCCCAGGGGTATTTTTATGACACTGTGACCACTGGCTTACTCATTAGAGATCCAAATCTTTAAAGATTACCAGGCTTATGCAATGCTACTTTGTCACTTTCTGTTATTAATTTTTTATACAAATAAAAAATAATTTAAATAAACTTACCATCGCCCAAGGTCCTTGAGCAAGCTTTGTAATTTCGGTAAACATACGAACATACACTTTAAGTGTTTCATCACCATATTCATAGCGGGTGCCAAACAAAACTAGGTAGATGATATTTGATGCAGCATCGTGGAACAAAGTCTGAGGTGAAATGGAACTTCCTAAAAATCAAAAAGGTATATTATATTATATTTTTATTTGCTTTGTATAACTTAGCAGAAAACCTTAATTCAATACAGTATATATTGAACGGAAACATGATTGAAAGGGAAATCTGTTCATACCAGCATATTTCTCCAATTTTGCAACAAGATGTTCAATTTCCCCCATAATCCTGTTCTCCATAGACTGTTTTCCCAAGCCAAAGTTTCTTAAGGTCATGAGAGCAAAGCGCCGATGCTCCTTCCATTGTAGACTATAATCGGCTATTATGACTCCTGTTTCAGATTACTCATATTAGTCAAATGCTTAATAGTTGTTCTATTTGAAATGGGTCATGTAAATGTCTGTTACAGATCTCACCTTTTCCTTTAGTTATATCCATAAACAGGCTTGGTGGGCGTCCTGAAAAGTCTGCAGATTTTGTCAGCAGAGCTTCTCTTATGGATTTAAAACCATTAAGAACAACAGCTGGTTTTGTACCAACATACAGGCTGTAAATGTTTCCATATTGCTCAGCCAACTACACAAAATACAAGAAATGTTTTCAAGGCCAGAATACACACATTGCAAAAGTGTCATTAGGTAAAATGAATAACAACTACGACTTGTACATGGTATAAGAAAATATGATGCAGTGCCCAATCCCTGGACTTCAAATAGTAAAACATCCTTTATGATGCTGCTGCTATGTGCAAGAAAACATTATAAGGTCCTCCAGGGTGGTCTTCCTGGAAATAAAATGAGACAGTGTACCACAAAGAATGTTTTTTTTTTCTATAAACATAGGTTAATCCCCTATGGGTGCTCTTCAAACAGTATGTGTCTGTCTAGGACAGCACTAAATGACCAGTCTTAGAACAGCTAAAAAAATAAGATAATGTCAGAGGTAAAATGAGACATGTGCAGCCACACCTCTTGTCATGACTCATTCCTTGCCTGTCCGTTTTTTGATCAACTCTGTCACTTTTCCCCATGTGTTCATGTTTTCCCTAGCCCGTCCTTTCCCATACCCCCGTTTCCAACCCGTCACCAGTTTCCCATTTTCCTATTAATAACTCCAGCATTCAAGCAGGCATTATGTGTTGCTTAAACTGGTGGACTACTGTATGTGCTTTGCTCCAAATTCTTTTTCATGCTCTCATGTTGTCTAGTTCATTTCTCATTTTTTGTCTCACAATTTGGATTTGTTCGCCTTGCCTTTTGATTTTCCGGCTTTGATCTCGCGCTTCCTCGTTTTGACCATGGCTTTAGTTTCACGTTTTTGGATTGTTGCTCCGCTTTTTTATTTCCCAGGTACCAATTTAACATTTCCGCTTCTGACTACAGCTCTCGTTTTGCAATTTGGCTAAGACGCTATGCTGATTCCCCGTTGTTTGACCCTCGCTTCCGCACTCCGACCATGCTTCCGTCTATTGTCGCGATCCGCATCTGCGGTTGGATTCACCTTGTTCTGCTCTGCTCTGTGAAAGAATAATCCAGCCAGCGATATGAATCCAGCAGATGTTGACCGCATGAGATCGGAGCTGGAGAGACAAGGTGCCCTTCTTGAAGCCCACCAGCAGGAGCTGCTCAACACCAAGCAAAGCCTGATGTCACGATCCAGCTCCAACGGCTCCACCTCTCTCTTGTGCAAGGCAGTGACTCCAGCATGCAATGGGAACCATTGCCCCCTGCGCACTGATATTTGAGCTCCAGTCCTCCACGTTCACCACTGAACACTCTAAAGTGGCGTATGTTATCACGCTTTTCTCAGGACAAGCCCAAGAATGGAGCACCGCGCTCTGCGACGCCCATGACCCCAGCTGCTCCCATTATGAAAGTTTCATTAAGGAGATGACAGGAGTTCATCAAGGAGGAAATATCCTGACGGAGTCTACTATTGTTGCACTCAGTAAAATACATAATAAACCCGCGCTATATTTTACTCTGGCCACCGTGTACAGACCCCCGGGGTCATATGTCGATTTTCTTAAAGAATTTGGACATCTGCTATCAGACCTACTGGATAACTCTGACAAAGTGTTAATAGTAGGAGACTTTAACATTCATGTAGATGATGCTAACAACGCTTTAGCACTCGTATTTATGGATTTACTAAATTCCTTTGGGGTTAAACAAAATATAAATGGAGCAACTTACCGCTTTAATCATACGCTAGATTTACTTATATCCCATGGTATAGATGTCTCTAATTTAGAAATCTTACCTCAAAGTGATGATATCACAGATCATCACCTCCTGATATATACTCTACCTGTAAAACAGATTAGCTGTGTCTCCCCACGTTATCAATTTATTAGAAATATGAATCCGACTACTAAAGACAGATTCACAAGTAATTTGCCGGATCTGTCCCAAATTCTTATTAGACCCCTAAATGCAGACGATCTAGATGAGGTAACTAGCAGCATGGGCATTATTTTTACCAGTACATTAGACACTGTTGCTCCCGTCAGATTAAAAAAAGTCAGAGACAAACACTTGCACCGTGGTACAACAGTCATACTCGCACCCTAAAGAGAGCAACCCGTAACCTTAAGCGAAAATGGAGGAAAACTAAATTAGAAGTTTTTCGAATTGCGTATAAAGACAGTATGTGCAGCTATAGACAGGCCCTAAAAACTGCTAGGACCGAGCATCTTAGCCAACTGATACCAAGGTCTAGGTCACGTCCCTAAACCTTTCAACTTGGCATTTATTAAGCCGCTTCTTGAAAAATCTAATTTGGACGCATTAATTTTCAGGGGCAGGCATTAAAATGGATTAGATCATACCTGTCTGATCGATACCATTTTGTAGATCTAAATGGAGTACCGTCTGATGTAATGCCAGTGAAATATGGGGTCCCACAAGGGTCAGTTTTAGGACCTCTGCTGTTCCCAATATACATGCTTCCCTTGGGAAACATCATTAGAAGGCATGGGATTAGTTTCCATTGTTAAGCTGATGATACCCAATTATATATCTCAACAAAACCAGATGAAATACCCAAGTTGTCTAGATTAACCGAGTGTGTCCAGGACATAAAGGATTGGATGACCAATAACCTTCTTTTACTAAATTCAGATAAGACAGAGATATTACTCATCGGCCCAAAAACCAGCACACAACAGCTTTCACAATTCAGCCTGCGTTTAGAAGGATGTACTGTTACTACCAGCTCAACAGTAAAAGACCTGGGCGTAATATTAGACTGTAACTTGTCTTTTGAAAATTATATTTCCAATATCACAAAAACTGCCTTTTTTCATCCTAGAAATATTGCCAAACTTCTAGTATCCTATCCGTATCTGATGCAGAAAAGCTAGTTCATGCATTCATGACCTCCAGACTGGACTATTGTAATGCATTACTAGTAATGCATTACAATAGTCCAGTCTGGACTATGACCTCCAGACTGGACTATTGTAATGCATTAATATTTTTCTACCCATCCCGAGGCATCTGGAGATTGTGCCAGCTTTAGTAGACAAAGGCCAACCCTGCGAGGTTTCTGAGGCATCCAGAGAAGGACCAGCTCCAGCTGGATTCTGCTTTATGATGGCTGGAGCTACACATGATGCTCCTGTGCTTCCAGTGACCCAGACCCCATCTTCCCTCTGCACCTACTGACTCCCTGTGCTGAACTGGACTTCATGTCAATCTACACAACTTCTGTTATATTGAACTTTCACCTGCACAACACACATGATGTTATTTCCCAGTACATCACAGGGCCCTCGCGGCATGGATTATTTGCCTTTCTCCTTTCGGGCGGGGCTGGGTGCTTTTTTTGTGGGTAAGAAAGATGGTTCCCTTTCGTCCCTGCATTAAATATATAGGGGCCTAAATGACATTACTGTGCAAAACCGGTACCCCATTCCACTGATGTCCACCACCTTCAAACTCCTTTAATAAGCCAAGCTATTTATCAAGCTGGATCTGCACAATGCATACCACCTTCAGTTTGCAGTTGCGTGTAAGGCGGCCTTAAACACCCCAATAAGATAGTATGAATATCTAAAGGCTCTGTTTAGCCTTACTGATGCCCCCGCTGTCTTCCAGGCTCTCATTAATGGTGTACTCAGGGATCTCCTTAACTCTTCAGTGTTTGTCTACCTGATCTTTTCTCGGGACCTGAGGGAGCATCAACACCATCTCCGGGAGATGCTACAGAGACTCCTAGAAAATAACCTGTTTGTGAAACTAGAGTGGTTAATCAATCGGAATGTAGGTCCTACCGTCGCCGTGCTCAGCGGTACCGTTTGGCTTTGTGCGTTTGCTGGCTTTTACTGTTGAGTGGCGCTATATAACTACAGGCTGACGCCTCATGCCTTAGTTCATTCTCTGCTGGATTAATGAGACACGGAGTTTTAGAACTGCACGTAGTAGCGGATAAAATCAAGTAAAACATTGTAGTTAAACAAATTTATAATCACAGAACTAAAATGACGATACAAATGTAGAATTTAAATTAAATTAAATCTTATTAGGATCAAATTTAAACAAAATAAATGTTAACACAGTGAGCCTTTAAATTGTATCAGAAATTAATTAGAAAAGAAGCGTGTAGGGTTTTGTGCCGTCTTATAACTTGTGTTCTTTAAATTTATAGTAGATTTATTAACTAAAATAAATGACCATAAAAATTATAACATTGTCAGGACGTTCTACTGCGTCAGCTGATGTTGGTCATTCAGCCCCGCTTGTGTTTGTGCGTTATTATAAGAATGAAATGCAGTAGACTGTTATGATCTGTAACGGGTTCGACCCATAAAGCACGGACACGAGGCGAGGTCTTACGGGAAAAGGGTAATTTATTTAGGTAAAATGGGGAAGGAAAGTGTTGAAGGAGGGAGAATGGAAAGAAAGGGATAAAGGTTGTGCATGTGCAGTTCCGGGGGCTGTGCCACACTGGCATGCGGGCACACAGCTGACGATAAGTGTTGGTGCGCGGAGTGGCAAAACTGCACACTCCCTCGTGACAGCGCTTCTCCCGCTGTCGATGGCCGGCGTGAGTCCTCGCTGACGCAAAAACCTAACCACACTTTTCCTCTTCGGCAGCGGGGCTGCGAGGGCGGGCTCGGTGTGGGAGTAAAGATGCCGCGGGAGCTCGCGCAGCTCTTTCTCGCGCTGTCCTCAGCGCGGAGATCAAAGGGCGGAATTCTAGTGTCCTTGTTTAAAGTCCCTCGGGCGCGTCACATCTCCCCACTGACATGCTTTTTTTATATTCTCCATTACATCACGTACTTCCCAGACCTCAGACAAACCTCCGCGCCTTGCTTTTATAATGCGGAGCAAGCCCGAGATCATATTAACGTTAATTATCGCCAGCCGGCACAAATAGGCGGCTCCCGTCCCTTTGCTGCCTATTCAGGGAGCCTACGGAGTGAGGGAGTAGTTATAGTAGATTTGGGCGTACACCCATCACACGCGCACGCCGTGGCAGATCATCATAATTGTCCTAAACTTGTATTTCATAAGGTTTTCCGAGCGGTGGTACAGCGCAACGGGGGTCATTATTTACTATTAAACATTAAACGAATTTACAAAACTTAATGCGTGCGATTAAGCGCTGATTCTACGTAGGAAAGTAAAGAAGAGGATCCTGATGCTTAACATTCCGGAGACCAAACCCCATTTAAATTAAATTAACAAATATTGCAAGTAAATAACAATAGCCCACGTTTAAAAAAGCATTTTTATTTAGATTATAAAAAAATAATCCTGCATCTGTTTTAGGTGTTCCAGCTGCCACTGTTCTAGAATTCAAATTAAATCAAATCTTATTAGGATCAAATTTAAGCACAATAAATGTTAACACAGTGAGCCTCTTGATTTTATCACTTGTAATTAGAAAAAAGGGTGTATGGATTTGTGTCATCTTATTTCTTGTGTTCTTTAAATTTATAGTAGATTTATTAACTGAAATAAATTACCATAAAATTAAAACAGTGTTAGGACGTTCTACTGCGTCAGCTGATGTCGGTCTTTCAGCCCCGCTTGTGTTTTTGCGTTATTATAAGAATGAAATGCAGTAGACTACTATGATTTGTAACGGGTTCGACCCATGTTACTCAAACAACTCAGTTCAGGTGTAAGTAAATGGATAGAAAGTAAATGTCTGTGCTGTTTGGGGGAGGGAGGTGCTAATGATTTGGTCGGCTATGTGTGTGTGTGTGAGAGAGAGGGGTGTCGCGGTCGTTTTCAGTGAAACAAAGGCTCAGCTGAAAAATGTTAGGCACATCAGTCACTTAACCCCCAATAAAAGGTATTTGAGTGTTATGATAGTTGTAATATAACAGATGCGCACTGAATACTAAACCTAAACCAGGCACGGAGATTAATGAACCAAGATAGCCCCCATACCTGTTTAAAAAAAATAAATAAATAAAAATACCAAAGAATATTATTGTGTATAGACTGATTAAAAACAATGCAATTTATGCTATCATAAGGAAAATAACAAGTTCTTCCATTCCAATGATTAAAAAAGGTAACAATGTCAACTTTAGAATCTAGAATCCAGGAGATTAAAATTACACAAATTGAAATCACTGAAAGTCTCCAGAAGAGCCTCAGATTCAAGAGGTTTTTAAAGTGGGGAGAAGTGCATTTCAGTTCCTCTAAATGTATAGGTGAGAACAGCCGATTCACACCTGGGGAGGGTGAATCATTTGTATTTGAATGTTGTCTGGCATTGTAAAGCACTATAGTGACACTAAAAGAACAACCCAGGATTAATAGGAATTCTTATACTGCATAAACATTATTTAGCACAAAAAAATTCCTCGCGCTCGGGAAAACTATGCGTGTGGTTGAGCGCTGGTTAGACTATAGGAAATTAAATCGGAGGTTTTTTTATTTAGACTATTAAAAAAATAACCTGCGTCTATTTTTAGGCGTGCCAGCTGCCACTTTTTAGTTAGAAGTTTTCAATACAAAGCTTATAATGCCCACATGACATGACGGAATAAGGCACGGCTGGTGATGATTGGGGTTTGTTGGGTTACAGTGGATTTTACTATGCGGTGTGAGTGCAATGGCCATCCGTCTGCTTGCGCTGACTCTGCTCTCCGCGGATGGCCGTACACCCCCCCCAAACCCTTTGAAGTCCCCGGGGCGCGTTCCATTTGCCCTGCTTGCATGCCGCACTTCCGCATTGTTGCACGCGCGCTGCATACACAGCGCGTAGTAAAATCCACTGTAGCCCAACAAACCCCGAGTATTTTATAGCGCGGGGTGCAAGCCCGGGCAACGATAGCAACGATAGCTCACCAGTCATGTGTAATTCTGTGGTCCCGCTGCTTCGCATGTCTGAAGGGGAGGCCGCCTAACTAGTGAGCGAGGAGCGATATTGATTTGGGCGCACGCCGTGACAGGCTGAAAAAACTGTGTCAGATTAATGTGCAAAAACTATATAATAAAACTATATAAGACTACATGCCTTTATAAGACTCGACTTTTATTTAAGCGCACTCACAATAACGAAAAAACTTTGTGATTTTGTAAGTGTTGTGATTTTGTAAGTGTTGTAAGCTGCGCTGTTCTGTATTGTTTTTGGTGAACTTGAGCGCGTCAGAAAATGAACGCAAACGTTTTTTTAAATGTTTAGAGTCAGTCTGCTTGCTGTTTTTCCGACGTATTCATAATCATTAGTCTACTTCTGCCGGTGCGCTCTGGAAAACTTCATGCATGCGGCTGAGCGCTGATTAAAACTATGTAGTAAATTAAAGAGGAGAATCACGATTCTGAAGTCCTGAGCCCAAACCTCATTTAAATTAAATTAACAAATACTATAAGTAAAAAAAAACAATAGCCCACGTTTAGAAAATAATAATAACTTTAATAACTGATGGAGGTTTTGAGCTGTATACACACGCATTCCTGCCTAAACAACTCTTAAAACTACACCTGTAACACAATAAACAGTAATATTTCAAACATTCTGCAGGCTGATATTTGGAGAAAGGAAAGAATAATGAATAAACTAGTTGTTGGGTCAAAATAACCCAACCAGGTGTTCATTTGTAAACTACATCTCATATGAGCCAACATGAGCAACCCAACAATGTGTTTAAAGTACCTGAAATAATCCAGAACTTAAATAACAATAAACCGATACAGAGATACGCTGTATAACGGTCACTGTTGTATTTACGGCAACAAGCGAAAATGTCACTTTGCGCCACCTGGCGGCCATTTTACGAATGACTTTGAAATGCAACTGATTTATTTTGGCCGCTGACGTTTTTACGCGGCGATGAGCGCGACGGTAATAACCATTCCAATTGATCAACTACTGTAGAGAAGTGTGAATTCCACACGATGTCCACCATTTTCTTTGGATTTAGCATTGGGACATCACAGATCAAGGTGGAACCCGCCCAGCTCCAAGCCGTCACGAACTGGGCTACGCCCACCTCATGACAGAAACTTCAGAGGTCGTGGGGTTCGCAAACTTCTATCACCGTTTCATCCAAGACTACAGCTTTATCGCTGACCCCTAACAGACCTCACCTTTCCCTAGTTCGATTTTTGCTGGAACCTGGAATTCGAGGGGGCCTTTACCGAACTTAAGAAGCGTTTCACATCTGCTACTATTCTCACTGTCCTTGACCCGTCACATCAGTTCTTCGTAAAAGTCCACCAAGGATAACAAACTGTTTTTGCTGGAACCTGAAATCTAAGGAGGCCTCCACTGAACTTAAGAAGTGTTTCACGTCTGCCCCTATACTCACTATCCCGGACCTGTCATGTCAGTTCATCATAGAAGTTGACATCTCCAGCATGGAAGTAGGGGGCGTTCTCTCACAGATGTCCACCCAGGTAACAAACTGCACCCCTGCTCCTTCTTCTCCCATTGCTTAACTCCTGCTGAAAGAAACTATAGCATTAGAGATTGTGAGCTCTTGGCTATCAAGCTTGGGAATGGAGGTCCCATTTCTAGTCTGGACCAACCACGAGAACCTCAAATACCTACAGAGTGCTAAGAGACTCAACTCTCGACAGGCTCAGTGGTCCCTCTTCACCAGATTCATTTTTAACCTCTCCTATAGACCTGGGTCAAAAAACTACAAGCCAGATGCCCTTTCGGGAAAATTTACAACCACCCACGACTCTGCTACCTGTGACACTATTCTAAAGTCAAGCAAGCTCTTCCTCATGAGCCAGGGCCAAGTAACCCCCTAATCCCTGTCATAAGTCCAGCAGTGTCCGGTGGCCCATTGGATGCGACATTACCGTTCTGTGTCAACACAGCCCTCAACTGCCTCCTCAGGCTCCTGCTTATCCCTTACCACCTGTGGTCTGACATTGCTTTGGCCTTTCTTACAGGGTTACCCACCTCTGATGGCCACACTTGCATCATGACTGTGGTAGCTCTGTTCTCTAAAGCCACTCACTTTATCCCCCTGCCTAAACATTCATCCACCAAGGTGACCGCCGAACTCATGGTAGTCCATGGTTTCAAGTTCCACGGCCTCCCCAAATACATCGTCTCTGACCTTGGGCCACAGTTCACTTCGCAGTTTTGGAAGGCGTTTTGCCAACTTATTGGAGCTACCCTCAGTCTGTCTTTAGGGATCCACCCCCAGTCCAATGGCCAGACCAAAAGAAAGAATCAGTCCCTCGAGGTTGCCCTAAGGTTCATGGTCTCCCAGGATGTCTTCTGTTGGACCAAGTTCCTGCCCTGGGTGGAGTATGCCCACAACAAGCTTGCTACCCGAGACATTCCCCTGAAGACCGTCTCCCGTAAACTCTCTCCCTGCTACATTAAGCCTTACACCATCACCAAGATTGTCAACCCATGCGCTGTCAAGCTCTTGCTCCTCTCTACTATGTGGCGGATTAACCCCATGTTTCATGTTTTCCAGTTACACTGTCTTGCCTTATGCCCATGTTATTGTGTTTTGATTCAATTTTCTCGCATTTTAATTCTAATGCTCTCACGTTGGCTAGTTTGTTTCATTTTCTCGTTTCTCGTCTCTTGATTTGGATTTGTTCGCCTCGCCAATTTCCCAGCTTTGATGTTGCGCTTCCTCGTTTTTAACCATGGCTCTTGTTTCACATTTTTGAATTGTTGGCCCGCTCTTTGATTTCCCAGTTACTGATCTAACGCTTCCTCTTTTGACCACAGCTCTCATTTTGCGATTTGGCTGACTGGTTCCCCGGTGTTTGACCCTGGCTTCTGCATTCCAAATATGCTTCCGCCTAACGTCACGATCCGCTCAGTGACACCTCTGCTAACACACACATATCAGTACCATTCCATTTCATACTCCATGTTTCAGGGTTTCAATCGTACTGGTGCTGTCATAACCACACAACATATTACACTTCTATATTTTTACACTTTCATACCTCAAAGTATAGAATTTATTTCTATACAGTATGTAAAGCCTTCATAACTTATATTCTTCTATTTTAATTCTATTTTATTTTGGTTACTTTTGTTAAAATGTTAAAATTTTCAGTCTACATTTTTATGGTTATGTATCTTGTTCTAATTCCAATATTACTTTTATTGGGAAAAATTATTTAAACGCTTGCTTTCTGCAAAAATCTTAATCAAACTGAACATCATGGCTTTTTTTTTTAGGTTAGTCACCATATGTCAATACATCAAAGTCCTAAACATTTCTTTGTTTCAAACAAATCTTTGCAAATTTTAATATCATTAAATTATTTTATTGTAATTTATTTTACAAAACAACCACAATCAATGTATTAAATGCATACATAAACAAATATTTTTATATTATTATTGTTTATTATTTTAAGATTGTTTGATGTTGTACCTTCTCAAAGTCTTTCAAAGGATTTTTGATGTTAAAATGAAACAAGTTTCCAAATATAGTAATGGGTCTTGGTCCTGGAGGTAAGTTCCTGGGCCTCTGGATTCTGTAGAAAAGGAAGAAAAGGCAGACACAAACCACAACCAGAATCCAAGAACCCAGCATGATGATTGTTGTGCTGTTGAATGTTCTGCTGTTTTTCCACAAACCTTTGGAATGACAAGCCCTAATAGCAGACCTTAAGAGCTAATCATTTACCTTGCATATTGACTAAACATGCATAACTGAATTTTGGCTGAGTTTTTTTTTTTTTTATTGTTTTAATTCAGCCATATTTGAGTGTTTTCAAGCATGAACAGCCTGGACATGCCACCACATCCAAATTGGATTTACAACCCGAATTCTGGAAAAGTGGGAACTACAAAATCTAGTATTCACCAATTATGAGAAAGGTATCGTAAGATCTGGGCAAATGTTTAAACTTCAAAATACTTGACCAAGACAACAGTTCTTTATAAAGAAACTAGAACTTATTTGACTAATCTACGATATATGAAACTACGCTACTTAAACACACACGCACACATACACACAAACAGTTCAGTGGGTGAAAGTTAATGGAGTTCTTCTAGTAATGTTTACTAGACCTGAGAAAGTCACAAGAGCAGGGCCTTGGGTTTAATCTTACTGTTTAGTTATGAATCGAGTACCAGTTTTCAGCAGGGTATGAAGCTTTTTTGTTTATTTGTGTTATGTTTCGTTCTCATTCGGTGGTTTGCCCCTCAGCAAAGAAAATCGCAGTATTGCTGATTGGTTGGTGCGTGTTTGTTAAGATGATGTCTTTCGGGAAAGCCCTTCGGTGAGGCATTGGTTGCCTGGTTACCGATGGCGGCACTCTGGAACATTTTCTGAGGGTTTCTTATTGCAGGACTTCAGAGTTCTGGCACAAAATCTCATTGAGGGTTCCTAAAGAGCTGATGACTGCCATACTTTAACCATTTAACATGCTACATGTCCCTAAAGCATTGTATGTTCTCTGTTCTGAGCCCAAAAGTGAAGCAGGAAACGCACTCAGCGGGGGTCAGCAACTGCCAGGGGGCTGTGAAACTTCTCCATTCAAGGGATTTGTGCTGATCTACAACGTTTGAGTGAAGATGTGAAATGCTTCTCTCTTGTGCATGCAAGTTGCTTTGCAGATTTGCACCATCTGAGTTGGAGACGTGTACCGTTTCTTTCCCTATTTACTGATGTTGTGAACTGTCTCTTCATGGCTTGTTGATTTGCACCATTGTAGGTCGGGGTTGGTGAAAGCCATCTGGGTTTCCAATTTTGACCGGGTCACGTTTCCAGATGGTTTACACCACCGAGAGATCACGTTGTCAGTATGGTGCCATTTGAGGTGGCCTGCCAGTCTCTACAGAATGTTTTTTTCAATTTGAATAAAATAAAAACTATAATACTTTCAAATCACATAAGCCAATATTTAATTCACAATAGAATATAGAGAACATAAAGGGGTTGGACAATAAAACTGAAATGCCTGGTTTAAGACCACAATAATTCATTAGTATGGTGTAGGGCCTCCTTTTGCAGCCATACAGCATCATTTTATCTTAGGAATGACAGATACAAGTCCTGCACAGTGGCCAGAAGGATTTTGAGCCAATCTTCTTGTAAAATAGTGGCCAGATCCAGTGACTGTGCAGGCTATGGGAGATTTAACTTTAGTTTCATGTTTATCAAACTTGCTTTGTCACCAGTCTTGCTATGTGTATTATGCTCTGTCACCAGTCCTGCTGTGTGTATTGGTGCATTATCATGCTGATACACAGCACCACCTTCAGGATACAATTTTTGAACCATTGGGTGCACATGGTCCTCCTTGGCAGTAACACGCTCTTCTAACACAAGTATTGGGCCTAGGTAATGCATTGATATTGCAGCCCAAACCATCATGCTTCACTTTGGGCATGCAACAGTCTGGGTGGTACGCTTCTTTGGGACTTCTTTACACTGTAACTCTTTTAGATGTGGAAAAGACAGAGAAGGTCTATAGACAAACAGTTTTGAGGTGCACATTTATTTCTGCAGTGGGTTGGGCAGCTGTGGTTTAATGTTTCCACAGTTACTCCTGTTGGACGTGGTTCGTCCTTCTTGACGGTATGCTGACATTACCCTGAATACTGTGGCTCTTGATACATCACAAAGATTTGCTGTCTTGGTCACAGATGCACCAGCGAGACGCGCACCAACAATTTGTCCTCTCTGATATGTCACCCATAATATTGTGTACATTGCAATATTTTAAGAAAAACTGTGTTATTACTCTGCTAATAAAACCTTCACACTCAGCTCTTACTGGTGGAATGTGCAATCAATAAAGATTGGCCACCAGGCTGGTCAAATTTAGCCATGAAACCTTCAAGACTAAATTAGCCAGTGTTTTAGTTTCATTGTCCAACCCCTGTGAATGTAATTATTTTATATATTGGACTTCCGAAATTAGAATTATTCACCATTAGGACAGCTTTAAAGGACAGACATTTTCATCATTGTCGTGCTTCTGGACTGATTCATTGAAACTAGTGAGGCCGACACTTTTCTCCCGCACCCCACACGCACACACATACAATATACCAGACTTTAGACATTTTATACATTCACGTACACACTGAACATTATTGTACAGTACATAACTGTAAATATTGGTATCTGGTGGACTTTTTTGTACAATACATGTGAGCTACTTCTGCGATTTGTTCGCATTCAATTTTCATATTGGCATATATGAATGTTTGTAGAAGTGCTGTCAAAACTTTTAAAGTGGGGACTTGCTGTACCACTTAACTGTTATACACTTCGGAGTTGTCCTAAACTCAGTGAAGATAAATTGCTGGCTCGACTTTTGTTTTGTTTATTCAATATGTGTCTTTAAAGTTTTCAAGTACAGTGGAACCTCGGATTACGAGTAACACGGTTTACGAGTGTTCCGCAAGACGAGCAACGATTTTTAATAATTTTTGACTTGAAAAACGAGCATTGTCTTAGTTTACGAGCACCAAGTATCATGTTTCACGCATGCGCTTCTTGTTTTGACACCGAGCGTCACGTCATCACAAGTGATGCTGTGTGTGTGTGTAATGTGCGTGCACGCACATTACACACACACATTAACGGAGAGACCGTTTTTAAAACCATTTAAAAATTAGCAAGGAACATCGCTAGTCACACTCGCGTGAGCGCATACTAACGGGATCACTACTGTAAAGTAAAACAACAACAAGAACAAAAAAAAAACAAATTAACACTAGAAGCGCCGAGCAGCGGTCATTTGACCGCAAGGGGGTAAAAAAAAAATAATACTTCACACTCGATCAATTTCCAGGACCCTCCTTTCATGACTTTTCCTAGTTCTGTGAGCTTAATCACCCTGTATGCTTAAATTTTTAAAATCGCACCAGTAAAAGCCAGTATAAAGCTATTTTGCTCTTATTTACGTGAAATCGCTGACAGCTGCGCGGCGGCATGACGTTTCCTGTCTTTTCCAACGTGCGATTCTCATTTCTCTCAGCAGATGGCGCAAGGAATCGCGCATACTATTTATGCGTCATTCAGTGCGTATATGTAACTATTTCAGGTTTCATTCGATATATGCAGTTTATATATGTATATATATATATACATATATATGCTTCCGTAAAATATCGACATTTCGCCATTCGTTCTGGCGTTGATAATCAGCGATATTTTATAAGGACATTTAGGGAATTTCGCTTTACTTAATTTTATAAGGTTTTGAGAAAATTAATTAGTTTGTTCGTTCTGTTAGAAGCTTCCGTTAAATTATCTCTAAAACAATATTGTTTTACATATTACATATGTAATGACCCCTCCTGAGGATATAAAGCCTCATTATTGAATGTAAATAAATCAGATCTACCACAGCAGATAATAAACTATGCTATGTCATAACCGAAGCAAACACCACGATTATGCCTCGTTTCGTTCAGTGTCGCTAGGCAACGGACCACGCGCCTAATCGGCGGGAACGTGGTTCACTTGGCCGCGGTGTATTATAAACCTGCGGAATGTTTTACTGCTTATGTTTATGTAATAAGAGCGAGGGAAGTGTGGAAGTGATGTGTGGCCATTGAATGAGAACTAAATCAAAGATTTTGGTAACTACACTGAGTGTAACATCTGCATAGTGACACTAAACAGCTGAACAACTTTACTTTCCCGTTTACCTCTGGGAAAAAAAAGCTGTATTTTGTTTGTTTATATTTAGAATGTTTATAAAAGTACACGAAGTAGGCGCGCGCGCGCACACACACACACACACACCTCCCCTGAGCCCTCGGTCAACATCTAATGACCGTCGATATGCAAATGAGTCAAGACGTAGCCTAACGTGGTGTCGTGTCGGATTTCAGCGGTCACGGAGAGGAAAGACTTTGAAGCAGTTGCAGCGTTTTTTTCAGTTACAACAGGCACAGCGATGAGTCCACGTTGTTTCACTGGTTATGACATAGTGACACTAAACAGCTAAACAACTTCACTTTTCTGTTTACCTCTGAGAAAAAAAAGCTGTATTTAGTTTGTTTATATTCAGAGTAACACCTTCCAACCACCTCTCATAGTCTATTGTTAGTTTTAATGATTTGGCTAAAACTAATTATCACTACATAAGTACCCCAACACCATTGATCATGAGTTTCAGCTGAAACTAATTCTATACATGCAACAGAAAATGTAGATGCAGATTCCAAATGTATAAAGATACATGCTATATACATATATTCCGCTTCAGCGTGTTTCTTAATCTTTCCCTATATATATATATATATATATATACACTTTTCAAATAAAATCGCTATTACTTGACCCTGAAGTTTAGTTTAGCACACAAAAACTGAAAAGTCCTTTCTGGTAAATCAACTGCACATGTAGTTTATTCACAGCAATTCATTAATAAAATGAATATACATTGTACAGTACAAGGTAAACACGAGAAAGATTAGCGTCGAGATGCTGAAATCCCTTGCATGTTGCCCCTCAATTTTGTGCTTCCATTTCAAGTGGAGAGATATTTGACCGACAGCTTAGAACAAAAGAACTGTAGGTGTGATCACAACCCCCTCCGAACGACCGTGCCATCAATCACTGACCACCTCAGAAGTTCCCTCCAATGTATGCTGATGTTTTGCAAGTATTTTTGCAAAATTATGGCACTCTCTTGAGAGGTGGTTGAGATGTGTTATTCATTCATTTATTTTATACAAGGGCACTAACTACACAGATCAAACTGTTACCTTATTTTATTCTTATACTCATCGCTGTGCTTGTTGTAACTGAAAAACGCCGCAACTACTTCAGGGGAGGTGTGTGTGTGTGTGTGTGTGTGTGAGCGCGCGCGCTGCAGCCTGTGAATGAATACGCACAGCAGAGGGACAGAGACATGAGGGACATCTAATACCTTATTGTGTAGTGTCCCTTTTTCAGCGAATTTCTCTGCTACCGCAGATCAGTTTATCAACTTGTTATATATTAATTTTAGGAATATATTAACATGTGTAGACATTTAGTTGATGGGGCGCTGCCCCTCTTGCCCCTGAATAGAGCCAGCCTCAAATACACACACATACACACACACATATATATATAGCATGCATCGAATACACACACACACACACACATATATATATATATATATATATATATATATATATATATATATATATATATAGCATGTATCTTTATACATTTGGAATCTGCATCTACATTTTCTGTTGCATGTATAGAATTAGTTTCAGCTGAAACTCATGATCAATGGTGTTGGGGTACTTATGTAGTGATAATTAGTTTCAGCCAAATCATTAAAACTAACAATAGACTATGAGAGGTGGTTGGAAGGTGTTACTCTGAATATAAACAAACTAAATACAGCTTTTTTTTCTCAGAGGTAAACAGAAAAGTGAAGTTGTTTAGCTGTTTAGTGTCACTATGTCATAACCAGTGAAACAACGTGGACTCATCGCTGTGCTTGTTGTAACTGAAAAAAACACTGAAACTGCTTCAAAGTCTTTCCACTTTCTTTGACCGCTGAAATCCGACACGACACCACGTTAGGTTACGTCTTGACTCATTTGCATATCGACGGTCATTAGATGTTGACCGAGGGCTCAGGGGAGGTGTGTGTGTGTGTGTGTGTGTCTGTGCGCGCGCGCCTACTTCGTGTACTTTTATAAACATATAAACAAACAAAATACAGCTTTTTTTTCTCAGAGGAGGCTAAACGGAAAAGTGAAGGTGTTCAGCTTTTTAGTGTCACTATGCAGATGTTACACTCAGTGTAGTTACCGAAATCTTTGATTTAGTTCTCATTCAGTGGCCACACATCACTTTCACATTTCCCTCGCTTTTATTACATGAACATAAGCAGTGAAACATCCCGCAGGTTTATAATACACCGCGGCCAAGTGAACCGATTAGGCGCGTGGTCCGTTGCCTAGCAACACTGAACGAAACGAGACATATTCGTTGTGTTTGCTTCGGTTATGACATAGCATAGTTTATTATCTGCTGTGGTAGATCTGATTTATTCAAATTTAATATTGTTTTAGCGATAATTTCACAGAAGCGAGTTCAGAACTAAATCGCTGCTCCGAGACGTTCAGAAGCTTCAAATAGAATGAACAAACTAATAACATTTTCTCCATACGATATAAAAATAAGCAGAGCTTTCCTTTTTGTTATAGTACGAAGCCCCTAGATGGACAAAGGAGGAGAAAAAAACGGCAGAAAAAAGTCAAAAATTTTGGGTTATAATTCCAAACATGACTTGTTTTTTCCCTCTGACTTGTTTTTTCCCTCTTCTTTTGTCCCCTTAGAGACTCTGTAGTAGGTTTTCTCAGTTGAATATGAAAAAAAGATACCGCTTATTATCAACGCGGGAATAAATTGCGCATTGTCCAAGTGCAAGTTGATCTTGGAGCTAAACTATTTGCTTTGGGTGAAAGCGCCATCTAGCGATCATTGTGTGTCAGCAGCAGCTTACCATTCAAAACAATAGGCGGTCAAATGACCGCTGAACCGCGTCATTAGTAGGTAACCTTGGCGCGGCGCTTCTAGTATTAAACAGCTCCTCACCTTTGAAAACAGTCGCGACAGAGAAGAGTTTGTGTGTTTGTTTGGCAACCTGAGAGGAGGGGATCTGTAAAGCCGAGACCTATCATCTCCCCTGCTGGGTCTTAGTGCTTGCAGTGTTTTTGAGTGTGCGTGTGTGTGTTTGTGTCTGTGTAAGGCAGAGACTTTGTGTGTTTGTTTGGCAACCTGAGAGAAGGGGGCTGTAAACGCGAGCGACCCCCTCTTCAGCCCCCCTTCTCTCACGTTGCCAAACAAACACACAAACTCTTCTCTGTCGCGATTGTTTTCAAAAGCGAGGTGCTGTTTAATTTGTTTTTTGTTGTTGTTTTACTTTACAGCAGTGATCCTGTTAGTATGCCCTCACGCGAGTGTGACTAGGGATGTTTCTTGCTAATTTTTAAAAACGTTTTTAAACGGTCTATCCGTTAATGTGTGTGTGTGTGTGTGTGTGTGTGTGTGCAATTTACACACACACACCCTGCGTGCACAAACGGAAACACTTATCTGTCGGGATTTATTTTTACATTTTCTTAAGGTAAAGTACAGGTTAATTTGTTTTATTTCTACTTTATATTTTGTATTAATTATTTTTATGTATTTATTTTTTTGGGCTGTAGAACAAATAATTTAAGTTTTTATTATTTCCTATGGGAAAATTAAGTTTGGTTTACGAGTGTTTTGAAATACCAGCCCGCTTCCGGAACGAATCATGCTCGTAATCCGAGGTTCCACTGTATACAGTGTTACTGTTGTCTTAACAAATACCACTGAACGAATTTGTAATACAATATTGATTCATTCAACATTTATCTAGTTGGAATTTTGACAGTGTGGATCCAGTGCCAGTCCCAGGCCTGAACAAAATTGGTTGCATCAGGACATAAAAAAAACTTGTGCCAAATTGTGCACAGATCTGATAATGTGCTTTGGCAAAACCTTGATTTGGGCAGCTGAGACAAATACACCTCATTAGGGTTAAATTCTGAACTACTATTCAGGAGGTCTTTGGGCACAGGACAAGTTTCTGTCCCTCAGGGCGATTTACATTCCCGGGCATATGAATGTGGGAGCAGACTTGCTATCCAGACAAGCTGTTATACATGGGGAATGGAAACTCCCCGCTAGAAGAACTTACGCCCTCAAACGGAATGTATTTGACAATTGAAAACATGTAGACCCAGTCCATTGCCGAATTGTTTTAGTGCTGGAGTTTCTGCAAGAAAAGTTGTCCTCTGGCTTATGCTCTAGTACTCTCAGAACATACGTAACCGCAATTTCGGCTTGCCATGTTTTGATTGATGGAGTTTCCGTGGCTAAGCACCCTTAAGTTGCCAGTTTTATTTGTGAAGCTAAACGGTTGAGGCCGCCCACTAAAGCCTTCCTGGGACTTATCTATTGTGCTCGAAGGTCTGTTTGACACCCCTTTTGAACCACTAGAGTCAGCGCCTGCTAGGTTTCTGACTCTTAAGATGGTTCTTCTCATGGTCGTTACTTTTCTGAAGAGAATTGATCTGCAGACTTTTTCAGTTTCCCCAGCCTGCCTAGACCGTACTCCTGGGCTAGTTAAAGCTATTCTGCATTCTCACCCGAACTATCTTCCGAAAGTTCCATTCTCAACCATGCACCCCGTTGTTCTCGAAGCATTCTGTCCTGTGCCTTTTACAGGTTCAGAGCAGGAAAGACTTTACTTGCTGTGTCCAGTACGAGCTCCTTAGATTTATGTCCACCGCACTAGCCAGTGGCATAAGTCAGAGCAGCTTTTCATATGGGGGGGGGTCGGGGGGAGATCCCATTGCCCTAGCCTATGAGGCAAGTGGTCTCACTTCCCCTTTAGGAATCAGGGCTCATTTGACCAGGGGGATTGCCTTATCTATTGCGCTCGCAAAAAGTGTTCCCCTGCAGCAAGTGTGCGATGCGGCAGGGTGGTCCTCTCCACACACTTTTGTCAGATTCTATAGTCTGGATGTTCATGCTACTCCGGGCTCACGGGTCCTCGAGTCAGCCTCCCAGAGCTAGCTCTAAGACCTCCTTGGCCCTTGTGCGCACTCGCTACACAACCTTGGGGTCCAGACACTTGCATTTCAAACCTTCCGTTCATATAAAAAATATTAGAAAAAGTAGTATCAGCTCAAATATGCACATTCTTGCAGGAAAACAACATCCTAGAAGAATTTCAGTCAGGTTTCAGGCCCCATCATAGTACAGAAACTGCACTAGTTAAAATTACGAACGACTTGTTTTTAGCTTGAGACCAAAGCTGCATCTCAATACTAGTCTTACTTGATCTTAGTGCTGCATTTGACACCATAGATCATAATATTCTCATAGATCGCCTACAAAATCATATAGGTATTCAGGGGCAGGCATTAAAATGGTTTAGATCATACCTGTCTGATCGATACCATTTTGTAGATCTAAATGGAGTACCGTCTGATGTAATGCCAGTGAAATATGGGGTCCCACAAGGGTCAGTTTTAGGACCTCTGCTGTTCTCAATATACATGCTTCCCTTGGGAAACATCATTAGAAGGCATGGAATTGGTTTGCATTGTTATGCTGATGATACCCAATTATACATCTCAACAAAACCAGATGAAATAAGTTGTCTAGATTAACCGAGTGTGTCCAGGATATAAAAGATTGGATGACCAATAACTTTCTTTTACTAAATTCAGATAAGACAGAGATATTACTCATCGGCCCAAAAACCAGCACACAACAGCTTTCACAATTCAGCCTGCGTTTAGAAGGATGTACTGTTACTACCAGCTCAACAGTAAAATACCTGGGCATAATATTAGACAGTAACTTGTCTTTTGAAAATCATCTTTCCAATATCAAAAAAACAGCCTTTTTCCATCTTAGAAATATTGCCAAACTTAGGAGTATTCTATCCGTATCTGATGCAGAAAAGCTAGTTCATGCATTCATGACCTCCAGACTGGACTATTGTAATGCATTACTAGGTGGTTGTCCTGCATCCTCAATAAACAAGCTACAGTTAGTCCAAAATGCAGCCGCCAGGGTTCTCACTAGATCCAGAAAATATGATCATATAACCCCAATATTATCATCCCTGCACTGGCTACCTGTTCAATTTAGAATTAATTACAAAATAGTACTACTTACATACAAGGCTTTAAATGGTTTAGCTCCCACATACCTAACCAGTCTTCTGATACGCTATAATCCACCACGTCCCTTAAGATCACAAAACTCCGGACTTCTGGTAATTCCCAGAATTTTAAAATCTACAAAAGGGGGCAGGGCATTTTCATATTTGGCTCCAAAACTTTGAAATAGCCTTCCAGATAGTGTTCGGGGAGCAGACACGGTTTCCCAATTCAAAAGTAGACTCAAGACGCATCTCTTCCCATAACCTCATACTCCAGTACACCTATCCTGAATGGCAACTACGCTAATTCTCTCCATCTTTACTGTTTTTTTCTATCCATCCCGAGGCATTTGGAGATTGTGCCAGCTTTAGTAGACAAAGGTCAACCCTGTGAGGTTTCTAAGGCATCCAAAGACCCCATCTGCCCTCTGCACCTACTGACTCCCTGTGCTGAACTGGACTTCATGTTAATCTACACAACTTCTGTTACATTGAACTTTCACCTGCACAACACACATAATGTTATTTCTATTTGTTATCACCCTGTTGAGTCTGGTTCCTCTCAAGGTTTCTTCCTATTGCCATCTCAGGGAGTTTTTCCTTGCCACCGTCGCCGTCACCCTTGGCTTGCTCATCAGAGACATTTCATTCATCATTCATTCATCTCATTATTATCTAGACACATTTTTCTCACACATACACACTTCCAAATATTTTCTTTCCTTTTCTAAAAAAAAAAAAAATTTATTTTTTGTGAAGTTGCTTTGAGACAATGACCGTTGTTAAAAGCACTATATAAATTAAATTGAATTGAATTGTGGCGGCGTTGTTATTCTCGTTCCCAGAGCGTTTTCACACAGCATCGAGTGTAGCTTTTAAATGGGAACGTCTTGTGTTACTTTGCTGTAACCCTGTTTCCTGAAAAAGCGGGACGAGATGCTGCACCGCTTGCATGACTGGACGTCCTTTCAGACAAAAGTGATCTGAGGAATGTTTTTATAACCTGCAGGTGCGCTTCATCAGATGACGTCACCTGACCGAGGTTATATATGCCACAATTTGGCGTGCTTGATACACACATATTTCAAAACTGGCAACACAGAAAGATGTTCCCATAGCGTTTTCCTACTTATTTAAAGAACAGGTTTACAGCAAAGTAACCCGAGACATTCTTTGTATCATTGTGTGTGTGTGGAAATTTTCATACTTTTACTATTAAACATAAACTGTGATTTCTACTATTGATTTTTTACACAGCTACTTCAGATCACATTTTGGGATCTCTGATTAGTCATTTCTTTCCCAGTCAGCATTATACTTCCAAGGTTTAATAATGCTTTGGGTAGTCCTTAACACAATCTTAATAATATTTAATATTTTCCTTTAAAAATATTATTTGCATTAAAATTGTGAGTCATATAGTGTCCTATTCCTAAAATTTCCAACAAAAAAATACACATTAGGGCCAAGTTGATATTGTTTATTGAAGTTTTTTTTGTAATATCATTTGCACTAACCCTAATAGTTCAGCAATAAAATATAATCTGTTTTTATTATAATAAATTGTGATTTGGAAATGCTTCTTTCTCCAGAGCTGTAGCCTGTATTACTTATATATTACTATATTTCTTATTACTATCATTTGCCCCAAGCATATTAGTTCTGTAATAAAATATAATCATTTTTATAATAATGGATTGTGATTTGGGCAACTGTAATGTGCAATTTCAGTATGACTTCACGCTTGCAGTTAAAGCTAAAATCATCATCGTCTCTAACCAAATAAGTATGGCGTGATGAAGTGGCAATTAGCACATAGCAGCTATTGTTGAGCAAAGTTTTTAATCACACTGGTTTTTGGTGACATACAGAAGAGGATGGGTTTGCTTTTGAGTTTGGTTGATCTCAAAGGTCTTTTTCTCATGTTGTCCTAGGGTTATTTTTAGAACACTGTGACCTCTGACTTACTCATTAGAGATCTAAATTGTTAAATTCACCAGGGCCATGAAATGTTACTTTGTCACTGTCTGTTAGTAAAGTTTATAATATATAATCAAATACCAAATATTTAAATTATATATACACATATATACAGTGCATCCAGAAAGTATTCACAGCGCATCACCTTTTCCACATTTGGTTATGTTACAGTCTTATTCTAAAATGGATTAAATTTATTTTTTCCTTCAGAATTCTATACATAACACCCAATAATGGCAATGTAAAAAGAGTTTACCTGAGGTTTTTGCAAATTTATAAAAATAAAAAAAAATGAGAAATCACATGTACACAAGTATTTACAGCCTTTGCTCAATAATTTGTTGATGCACCCTTGGCAGCAATTACAGCCTCAAGTCTTTTTGAATATGATGCCACAAGCTTGGCACACCTATCCTTGGCCAGTTTTGCCCATTCCTCCTTGCAGCACCTCTCAAGCTTTATCACAGCCATTTTAAAATCTCTCCAGAGATGTTCAATCGGATTTAAGTCTGGGCTCTGGCTGGGCCACTCAGGGACATTCACAGAGTTTTCCTGAAGACACTTCCTTGATATCTTGGCTGTGTGCTTAGGATCGTTATCCTGCTGAAAGATGCAGCAGTCATCTTTCCCTTTATCCTGAATAGTCTCCCAGTTCCTGCCACTGAAAAATATCCCCACAGCATGATGCTGCCACCACCATGCTTCACTGTGGGTATGGTATTGGCCTGGTGATGAGCAATGATGCCTGGCATTTACACCAAAGATTTCAATCTTTGTCTCATCAGACCAGTGAATTTTGTTTCTTATGGTCTGAGAGTGCCTCAGGTGCCTTTTGGCAAACTCCAGGCATGCTGCCATGTGCGCTTTACTAAGGAGTGGCTTCCGTCTGGCCACTCTACCATACAGGCCTGATTGGTGGATTGCTGTAAAGATGGTTGTCCTTCTGGAAGGTTCTCCTCACTCCACAGAGGACCTCTGGGCGCTCTGACGCTCATTTCTAATTAACTAAATTTACCACAGGTGGACTCCAATTGAGCTGCAGAAACATCTCAAAGATGATCCGGGGAAACAGGATGCACCTGGTTTTGCAAAGGCTGTGTTTTCTAAATTTTTTCAAGTAAACTTATTGTATGTTGTAATTATGGGGTGTTGTGTGTAGAATTCTGAGGAAAAATATAATTTAATCCATTTTAGAATAAGGCTGTGACATGACATAAAATGTGGAAAAAGTGATGCGCTGTGAATACTTTCCGGATTCACTGTATATATATATATATGTATGTATGTATATGTTAATTGCAGATTTCTTTATTTTTGTTTAGTGATTTATTTTCTACATTTTACAACAATACTGGGGATTTCAAAACTATAAAATAACACATATGGAATTAGGTAATTACAACAATTAGTTGTTATTTTAAGACACAGAGGTCAGCCATTCTGTAATAGTTCTTGCAAGAACAGTATTGTCAAGTGCATTTGCAAAATCCGTTAAGCACCATAATGAAACTGGGTCTCATGAAGCATTTCTTTACAATATAGAAAGAAATAAAAATCAGTTAGAAAGTGACCCCAAACTTTTGAACAGTAGTGTAGAGAGAGAGAGAGAGAGAGAGTAAGTAAAACCTCGGATTACGAGTAACTCGGTTTACAATTGTTCCGAAAGATTTTTAATTAATTTTGACTTGGAAAACGAGCACTGTCTTGGTTTACGAGTACCGAGTATCATGTATCATGCATGCGCTTCTTAATTTTATGGCGAGCGTCACTTAATCACAACTGAGCCAACGTTTTTTTTCCCTCTTGCGCTGCGGGGTCTTAGTGCTTGTCTATTACTGGTATAACCACTATTCATGTGTGTGTGTGTTTTTCTTTCTATTTCGCTGCAGAGTGTGTGTGTTAGGTGTGCACGCGCGTAATTTGACACTATGCCGGTTCACACACAAACGCTCTCTCTCTCTCGCCTTTACTGTCAGTGTTTAAGTGTGTGTGTTATGTGTGTGTGAGTTTTTCTTTCTCTTGCGCTGCAGAGTGTGTGTTACCGGCACGGTGTCAAATTACGCACACGCACACACATAACACACACTTAGCAGAGCAGGAGAGAGAAAAACACACACAGCGTCTGTGCACATAAATGGAAACACTTATCTGTCGAGATTTATTTTTACTTTTTTTAAGGTAACATGCAGGTTAATTTGTTTTATTTTTACTTTATATTTTGTGTTAATTATTTTTATATATTAATTTTTTTGGGCTGTGGAACAAATTATTTTAATTTCCATTATTTCTAATGGGAAAATGTGCTTTAATTTACAAGTGTTTTGGAATACCAGCCCGATTCCGGAACGAATCATGCTCGTAATCCGAGGTTCCACTGTATACAGTGTTACTGTTATATATAAAACAGCCAATAAACACTTTCATCAAAACATAACATTTAATACTAGAACAGTTTTTACATGTGAATTAACACAGGATTGTTCCTTAAAGAATAAGTTTCCAATTTGCAGACTGGTTCTATATGTGTCTAGATGGCTGTCTCAGCCTGACTTTCATCCTGTATGGTTTGGGTGTAACTGTTATTCCAAACACAGGAGTGAAATCTGGTTCTCCTGCATCTTCAGGCCAAACAAATTGAAAGCGGTGCAGGAGAGTAACCAAGAAGAGGAAGAGCTCCATGCGAGCCAATCCTTCTCCAAGACACACACGAGGCCCTGGACACATGAACAGATACATACATACATTTAGACTTGCAGATTTAAATGAATTAATAAATCTAATTTGGCAAACAAGATTTAAGTGAGGTTTGCATTGCCATTTCCCTCCTGAGTTCTCACCAGCAGAAAAGGGCAAGAAGGCCTCAGGTTTCTCAAACTGCCCTTCATCATTTAGAAAGTTTGATGGGTTAAAATCATGAGGAAACTTCCACTGGCCTTCTTCACTTAACACTGAGGACAGGTTGGGGATGATCATTGTTCCCTGAAATACAGACAGTTAAAAATAGAGATTAATATGTGTAATGAAACAGTATGAAAAATGTGATTAAAATCCTCACCTTTGGTATGGTGTAGTTCATCAATTCAGTATCTCTTGTGGTACAGTGGAACACACTCAGAGGGACAGTAATGGCAATGCGCTGACACTCATGAATCATAGCCTGTGTGTATGGCATGTTGTGTCTGTCCTCGAAGGATGCCTGAGATTTTCCCTCCATAACCTCATCAATCTCTTGCTGGCATTTCTCTAGAAACAAAATATGTACAGCATTATTAATTAAAATTTTGTAATCAATTTAACATGCCAATTTGGGCAATCATTTTTTTTTTAATTAACTAAAATAAACAGATTTAATAATACAATTTAATGGATAAAAAAGTTCAAACTCTGTATGTCTGGATGAACCATGAGGTAGAGAATCGCTGTAAGGAGTGTGTTGGATGTGGTATCAGTTCCAGCTACATGTAGATCAATGATATATGACACAAGGTTTTCTTCACTTAAAGTGGATTCATTGTCACTCTATTAAACACAATAGAGGGACAAATATTATTATGCTTTTTATAATAAGAAAAATATTATTATGCTTTCTCTTTCAGCAATAACTAATATAAATTGGCAATTACAAACCTTCTCAAGTTCATCCAGATAGCAGTCAACAAAATCTCTTGGTTTTCCTGGGACTCTTGTTGTCTTGTGCTTGTTGATCATGTTGGCTGTCAAGGTTTCAAGTCTGCTGTAATTATGAAATCCTTTTTTAAAGGGAAGGGGCCAGGACCTCACCACAGGAAGTGCATCATAGATCTACAAGAAAACAGGTTTTTAACGTACAACATGCGTTATGCTTTCTTCTCTTTAAAAAAAAAAGCAACTAAAGCAAATGGAAAAACAAATGCTTTTTCCATAATAACGGACAACGACACCACCACACAAAGGATTTAACATGGGCCATTAACACTTCCTGCATTGTGAAGAAAACTTAGCTTTACTTCCTGAGAAAGCTCAAGAAGGCCAATGTACCCTCTCAGCTCTTGAATTTATACAGGAGCATGATACAGTAGATACTGTAGCATTCTCTCTTACTGCGTCACAGTGTGAATATTTCTTGATTTATGACAATCCTGTTTGCACTCCACTATTAGTTTCAAGATCCAAGACCGACTGCACATATATTTCATTGTATATATTTTTATATTCATTATATTTTAGTGCAATTAGTTAATTCTTTTGTTTATTCTTACCTTCTCTTATTGCTGATGGTTTCTGAGAGCTACCAAATTTAGCTTTATAACTACAATGACAATGAAGTCTCTTTATCTTTTTCTTTATTCCTAAAATTAAGCCTTTTTCTGATAAGTCTCTTTAACAACAGGTTTTCTTATGGCTATGCAGAAATTTAGTCCCAATCCTTTGAGTTCTTGTAGCATTGTATGTGTGGAAATTTTCTTACTTTCACTATTAAACATAAATTGTGATTTCTACTATTTATTTTTTACAAAGCCACTTTAAATCACATTTAGTGAAACTCTGATGATATTCATGATTCTTTTTAACCACATTTCTTCCCCAAAGTCGATATATCAGCATTATACTTCCAAGGTTTAAAAATGCTTTGGGTTGTCCTTAACACATTACCAGAAATTTTTATGTTTTCATAAAATTTAATTTTCATTAAAATTGACCAGGTAGTATATTACTGTAGAGTCATTGTTTAAAAGCATTAAAATATAACATTGTCCTATTCCTGAAATTTCCCCAAAAAATACACATTGGGTCCAAGATTTCTTATTATTATCATTTGCCCAAAGCATATTAGTTCTGTAATAAAATATAATCATTTTGTAATAATGGATTGTGATTTGGATAACTGTAATGTAGAATTTCAGTATGACTTCACGCTTGCAGTTAAAGCTGAAAAATTTTAACATAGTCAAAAACTAAATATGCATGGTGTGATGATGAAATAACAATTAGCACGCTGCAGCTATTGTTGACCAAAATTTTTAACACTGGTTTCTGGTGACACACAGAAGAGCATGGGTTCACTTTTAAGTCTGGTTGTTCTGTGTTTTATGTCACTGTGACCTTCGACTCACTTATTAGAGATCAGAATTCTCAAATTGACCAGGTTTATGAAGTGCTACAATGTCACTGTATGTGATTAAAGTTTTATACAAAATAATTTAAATGAACTTACCATCGCCCAAGGTCCTTGAGCAAGCTTTGTGTTTTCAGTAAACAGTCGAACATACGCTTTAAGTGTTTCATCACCGTATTCATAGCGGGTGCCAAACAAAACTAGGTAGATGATATTTGATGCAGCATCGTGGAACAAAGTCTGAGGTGAGATTGAACTTCCTAGAAATAAAAAAGCTATGTTATCATATATTTTAATTTGCTTTGTATAATTAAGCAGAAAACTTTTAAATTCAATATATATCTAACAGGAACATGATTAATAGGAAAACCTGTTCATACCAGCATGTTTCTCCAATTTTGTAATAAGATGCTCAATTTCCCCCAGAATCCTGTTCTCCATAGACTGTTTTCCCAAACCAAAGTTTCTTAGGGTCATGAGAGCAAAGCGCCGATGCTCTTTCCAGTGAAGACTATAATCAGCTATTATGACTCCTGTTTCATTTTACTCATATTAGTAAATGACTTTATAGGTCACTTTATTTGAAGTGGTACATGAAATTGTTTGCCACAGATCTCACCTTTTCCTTTAGTTACATCCATAGATAGGCTCTGCGGGCGTCCTGAAAAGTCTCCAGATTTCATCACCAGAGCTTCTCTTATGGTTTTAAAACCATTAAGAACAACAGCTGGTTTTGTACCAATATACAGGCTGTAAATGTTTCCATATTGCTCAGCCAACTACACAAAATAGAAGAAATGTATTTAAGGTCAGAATACACACATTGCAAAAGTGTCATTAGGTAAAATTAATAATAAGTATGACTTGTACATGGTAAAAGAAAATATGATGCTGTGCGCTAATGCCTGGCCTTCAAGTAGTAAAAAGTGATGAAATGTCCTGTATGATGCTGCTACTACATATGTGCAAGAAAACATTATGAGGTACTCCAGGGTGGCCCTCCTGGCAATAAAATGAGACAGCGTACCACAAAAGGTGCTTTATATACAGTATTTACAGCGCATTACTTTTTCCACATTTTATGTCACAGCCTTATTCTAAAATGGATTAAATTACTTTTTTTTCAGAATTTTGCACACAACACCATATAATAACAACATTAAAAAAAAGCACATGTACATAAGTATTTACAGCATTTGCAAAATTGAGCTCAGGCGCATCCTGTTTCCTCTGATCATCCTTAAGGTGTTTCTGCAGCCTAATTGGAGTCCACCTGTGCTAAATTCAGTTGATTGGACATGATTTGGAAAGGCACACACCTGTCTATATAAGGTCCCACAGTTGACAGTTCATGTCTGTAGATCTCCGAGACAAGATTGTCTCGAGGCACAAATCTGGGAGAGGGTTACAGAAAAATTTCTGCTGCTTTAAAGGTCCCAATGAACACAGTGGCCACCATCATCCATAAGTGGAAAAAGTTTGAAACCACTATCAGAAGTTTGAAACCACAATTAAATTTGCAAAAATCTCAAGTAAACTTTTTTCATGTTGCCATTATGGGGTGTTGTGTGTAGAATTCTGAGGAATTTTTTTTTTTTATCCATTTAGAATAAGGCAGTGCTTATAAGGCTCCGGATGCACTGTATATGTGTGTGTGTGTGTGTATATATATATATATATATATATATATATATATATATATATAACATATGTTAATTCCTTATGGGTGCTCTTCAAACAACATGTGTCTGCCTAGGACAGCGACCAGTCTTAGAACAGCTAAAAAAAATAAGGTAATGTCAAAGGTAAAATGGAACATGGCCAACCACACCTCTGATAACACACACACATATCAGTACCATTCCATTTTATACTGCATGTTTCAGGGTTTTAATCATACTAGTGCTGTCATAACCACAGTATTTTCATATTATTACAATTCTTTATTCTTACACTTTCATCCCTCAAAGTTTAGAATTTCTTTTTATACAGTTTGTAAAGCCTTCATAATTTATACCCTTTTATTTTAATTTTATTTTATTTTGGTTACTTCAGTGTTTCATCATTAGTAAATATTGTAAATTTTATGCTTATATATGTATATATTATTATTATTATTATTATTATTCCAATATTACTTTTATTGGGGAAAAAAAATTTAAAGCCTGCTTTCTGCAAAAATTGTGATCAAACTGAACATCATGGTATTGTTTTTTGTAGGTTAATCATCATATGTCAATACATAAAGACTAATATTTTCAACTCAAATCTTTGTATATTTTTTCCATAATTTCATTGCTTGTTTACATTCGTAATGCATACATAAATATATATATTTTTTGCAAGATTGTTTGATGTTGTACCTTCTCAAAGTCTTTCAAAGGATTTTTGATGTTAAAATGAAACAAGTTCCCCAATATAGGAATTGGTCTTGGTCCTGGAGGGAAGTTCTTGGGCCTCTGAATCCTGATGAAAAAGAAGAGGAGGCAGACACAAAACACAACCAGAATCCAAGAACCCAGCATGATGACTGTTGTCCTGCTGTTTTTCCACAAACCAAACCTTTGGAATGACAAGCCCTAATAGCAGACCTTAAGAGCTAATCATTTACCTTGCATATTGACTGAACATGCATAACTGAATTTTGAGTTTTAGGGCCCGAGCAATATAGGGTGCACGGGACGCTCTTGTTTTCCTATGGATTTTTTCCCCAGGCTTTTGGGCTTTTGGGGGGTCTTAACATGCTCAAAAACTCATTAAAATTTGCAGACAGGTTGAAATCTGCTGCCATTAGGATGCTTGAGAGGCGCGTGGTCTGGGGCCCTCAGGGGCTCCCATATGATATTTTGCTGCATAGCTCATACACACTTTCACATAGGCACGCGAAACTCGGTACACATTTGGAGCTCATTGAGCCGAATGACTTTCGCACTGTATGTCGTCGGCTCAACTCAACAGGAGGCTGGTTATTTTGGGTTGTTCGCAAAAAAGCACCCAATAGATTTTGATATACTTCTACTAAGGAAATTTATACGCCCCCCACAAACCTGGCCAATGTAATCCAAAGACATTGAGGACGCAAAATTGCAGAGGGATTTTTGATATCTCAAACGGGTTAGCCATGATTATGCCTTAAACTTACACCGAAAAAGTATTAATAACGTTCTGTGTGGCATTATGTTCAGTGACATCACATTGAGTAAAATCATAGTGTGATGCTTATTTCCAGCATCTGCAGCCTATTCGACACACACGCACACACACATCTCTCTCACGAGGCACACACACGCACAAACACACTTATATTACACACCCATTACAAATGTACCACTTTTACACAGACATACATACAGTACCGCACACATACACAAACGAACAAGTCACATCTCTCACACACACATCATAATAAAGCACACATTACAGATGTTAACACACAGACACACACCACACACACAAACATGCACAAAAACATTTACTCCTCAAACACACACACACACACACACTAACGCACTAAACAAATATTTAGGGCCCAAACTGACATCAGCCTTGTATAGTGTGTGATGTGTGCAAGTTATTTAGTGCTTTTTTGAGGTCTTAACACACTCAAATAACACACAGATTGTGAGGTGCCTCCGTGGTGGTGATGGCACAGGGTGCTTCTGCCCGTCATCATTTACTTTATTCACAACAAAGCATAGAGAAAATTGATGTATGAACGTATAAATTTTACATTTGCTTCCAAATGAGGTCATTTCAAATTTAATGCCTGCTACAGGTCTCAAAAAAGTTGGCACAGGGCCAACATTGGGCTAAAAAAAGTAAGAAATCTTGAAAAGATTTAGCCAAATGAATTGACATCAGATTAGCTATAAAGGAAATGTCTTAAAGAGGCAGTCTAATGACTTAAAGATGTCCTAAAGACAACACTGCATCACTCATTAGCATGACTGTGTCATTGACATTACTAAATGGGTCCAGGAATACTTCCAGAAACCACTGTTGGTAAACACAATCTGCTGTGCCATCTGCAGATGCCAACCAAAGCTCTATCATGCAAAAGAAGTGAACATAGTCCAGAAGCGGTGTCGTGTTCTGTGAGCCAAGGCTCATTTCAAATGTACTGTTTCAAAGTGGAAAAGTGTTCTATGTTCAGACGAGTTCAATTTGACATTCTTGTTGGAAATCTCCAACGCTGTGTCCTCCAGACTAAAGAGGAGGGAGACCTTCCAGCATGTTAGCAGCATTCAGTTCAAAAGCCAGCATTTCTAATGGGGTTTTATAAGTGCATACAGTATGGTATAGGCAGCTTGCATGTTTTGGAAAACACTAAGAATGCTGAAACATATAACGTTTTTAAAGCAACATATGCTCTAGGGAGGCCCCTTGTGTATTTCAGCAACACAATGCAAAGCCACATACTGCAGCTATTGCAACAGCATGGCTTCGTAGTAGAAAAGTCCAGGTGCTAAATTGGCTTGTCTGCAATTCAGCTCTTTCACCTATGAAGAACTTTTGCCATATTATTAAATGGAAAAAATATGTTAAAGACGACTACAAACTCTTTAGCAGCTGGAAACCTATGTAATTCAAGAATGGGATGAAATTCTAACACCAAAACATCAGAAACTCATAAACTCAATGCTCAGATGAGAACTTCCAAAAAATGCCAGATAAGAACATCCAAAAAATTCTACGTTTGTCCCATAAGTCAACATAATATTTGTCCCGAAGACCTGGGGGTACTCAAGATGTTTTTTGGCAAAATGTAAGATGGGCCTTGATGTTCTTTTTGGTCATTAGCGGCTATCCCCTTGAAACTCTCCAATGGATCCTGTTTTTGCCCAGTCTTTTGTTTACTGGTGAATCATGGATACCGACCTTAACTGAGGAAAGTGAGGCCTGCAGTTCTTTATACAATAGGTAGTCAAGCGGATGCAGTGTGTGGTGTAGATGTTTTCAACAGAGGGAAGAGAGACCCCGATGATCTTCTCTCCTGTCCTCACTAACCGCTGTAGGGTCTTGCATAATGGCAAAATTCCCAAACCAGACAGTGATGCAGCTGCTTAGAATGCTCTTGATAGTCCTTCTATAGAAGGTGATAAGGAACGGTCGTGGAAGCTGGGCCTATCTTAGCCTTCTCAGGAAGAAAAGATGCTGTTGAGCTTTCTTGTGCAGAGAGCTGGTGTTGCGGGACCAGGTGAGGTTCTTCTCCAGGTGGTCACTCAGGAATTTGGTGCTGTTGATGATCTCCACAAAGGAGCCGATGATGCTCAGCGGAAAATGGTTGTGTCCTCCTAAAGTCAACAACCATCTCTTTTGTTTTGTTGACATTCAAAGACAGGTTGTTGTCCTTACACCAGTCCATAAGACTCTGCACTTCCTCTCTGTACGCTGACTCGTTGTTCTTGCTAATGAGACCCACCACAGTCATGTCATCAGCGAACTTAATGATGTGATTTGAACTGTGTGTTACTACACATTCATAAGTCATCAGTATGAACAGCATGGGACTGAGCACATAGCCTTTTGCACTCAGCCACTCCATTGGGGAAAATACTGCAGCGGGTCCAGTGTGGGGGGCAGCAGGGTCTTTATGTGTCTCATGACAAGCTTCTCGAAGCACTTCATGATGATGGGTGTGAGTGGAACAGGACAGTAGTCATTGAGACAAGACACAGAAGACTTTTTCTGCACGGGGATGATGGTGGTGGAAGCATGTGAGAACAACAGCGCGGCTCAGAAAGATGTAGAAGATGTCGGTGAGAACATCTGCCAACTCTGCCAGGGATATTGTTCAGTCCAGCAGCTTTACGGGGGTTGACTCTGCGTAGAGTTTTCCTTACATCAGCTGTGGTAAGACACAGCACCCAGTCGCTCGGAGAAGGGCTGGTCTTCCTCGCCGTCACATCATTCTGCATGTAGAAACATATAAGCGTATAATTTGTTCAGCGCATCCAGAAGGGAGCTGTCACCGTCACAGACTGGCAATGTCGTCCTGTAGTTTGTGATAGCTTGTATACCCTGCCATACTGTCCCTGAAGTGAGCAATAACTAAAAACTAGCACAGAGTTCTTGCACATTTCGTGTTGATGTAAACAGACAAGCCACCGCAGCGAGTCTAACTGCACAGGTTATAGTAAGGAAGTTCTCGGTCTCTTTTATTCCAGGGATTAAAAAATGGTAACAATGTCAATGTTTTATCTGTAGAACCTTAATGGCCCCTGAGAGCGAGCTTTTCTCTGAAAACACTGAGGGTAGGGCTAAGAAAAACGCGTCCTGGTTTGCACGCCCAGTTCAGTAATGCGTGCACATAATTTAGCATTTACTTACATCTGAAAAGAGTCGTTTACATAAATCAATGATCAATAGCTCATGATACATATATTTAAACAATTTATTCATACAGATGTACCTGTATTACATGGAAATTTACAGTCTTGTCACTGAACGATTTACCCTGATAAAGAGCCGTAAAAGAACAGTGGCAGATGGCACACCTAAAATTGATGCAGGATTATTATTATTATTATAGTCTAAATGGAAATGTTTGCTAAATGTGGGCTATTGTTGTTCACTTACAATATTTGTTAATTTACTTTAAATAAGGTTTGGGCTCGGGGTGTTGGGCCGGCATTTTAATTTTCCTCTTTAATTCCTCTGTAGTCTAATCAGTGCTCAACCACAAGCATACAGTTTGCCAGAGCACACCGGCAGAAGTACAGTAGACCAATAATTATGCATCGGGGAAAAACAGCAAGAAGACTGACTCTGACCATTTTAATAATTCATTGATAAATTAGTGATTTCTTTGTTTTCGGCTGTACAGTAGTGATGAACGGAATCATGTCATCTCATCATCCCCACAGCAGTGGATGCGACTATATTCACGTTTTATACAAATTACTTTATCTGAAATTTGTTCTCCATTAGTTTATATAAAAGCAGACATTTCACTTTCTATAAGTATATTTTTTTCATGTCTGTGAGGCAGATATACACAGATTTTCCGGTTTATTTTTAGATGCACTCAAGGTAAAACCATTATTTCGGTTGAGTACTAGCTTTATGCTGTTCTGATTTCTTTCATGGGATTCATTCTGCATTTGTAAATTTTCTGCAATGGCTTTCACTGTGGTTTGATGGAGTCCCAAAGCCCTTGTCCCCAATTGCTTTGTAATCATTTCTAGACTGATATAAGTCAATTACTTTGTTTCTTATCAGTTCTTGAATTTCTTTATATCAAACAGGTCATATTTAACTGATTTCTTTATTCGATGTGTCTGGCAGTACTCAGGTCTGGGTGTGGCAAATAAAATTAAACTCAGCTTTCCAAAACATGTTTAATCACAGTTCAGAAAAGAAAACACTCTCAGTGCAAAAGGAAAAAAATTGTTAGTCATAACCAAGAAAAAGTGTGTGCATACAATTAAATTCAACATGATTCAACAAGTTACTTGTGTAAGGCCATCATCCTTGTCTTCCTGTAGAATGTTTTTCCAAAAAAGTTGGAACACTGTACAAATTGTAAATAAAAACAGAATGCAATAAAGTAAAAGTCTTAAATTTCAATATTTTATTCAAAATGGAATATAAATAACATATCGAATGTTAAAAGTGAAACATTTTGAAATGTCATACCAAATGTTGGCTCATTTTGGATTTCATTAGAGCTACACATTCCAAAAAAGTTGGGACAGGTAGCAATAAGAAGCCGGAAAGGTTAAATGCACATATAAGAATCAGCTGGAGGACCAATTTGCAACTTATTAGGTCAATTGGCAACATGATTGTCATGCACACTCGGAACGCGACCGGCACTAGGACCCGGAAGTCAAGCGGTCGCAAACCAGGAAGTATAAAAGAGGTAAACAAACCATAGCACCTCGCTCAGTCATTGAGTTTTGCCGATGCCACGTCTGATTCCTGCTTCTAACTGTGAGTACTCACCTTTTTGGTTTCAATTCCTGATCGAGTGTGTATTTATAGGACGCGGGTTAGATTGTGTCTTTCCCTTACTCCCCATCTGTGAGAGTCCTTAGACTAAAAGCGTGATTATCCTGCCTACTCGTGTTTCATCCGCGTTTGGGTTTACCATTCACGCTACAAAGGGCTAACCGCTAAAGCTACGTCTTCTGGTCATCTCAGGTTAGTTCTTGACAGAATGACTGAGCCTTCCGCGGTGAACCCAGCGGATTACGCGCACCTCTGCGATGTGGTTGATCAGCATGCCAAGCTCATCAACACGCTAACCGGGGAGATCGCTAATCTGCGCCGGGACCTCCAAGACGTCGCGGCCTTGCGCCGCGAGGTCGCGGAGCTCCGGCGGGAGAACGCGGATCTCCGGGCGGCTATGGATAGCGCGGCCAGCCGGTCTCCCGTCGCGGCGGCCGCGGCGCCGCACCAAACCCCCCCTCCCCCCCTCCTTCTGATGTATTTTTGGCACTTCCGGATAAATGGGACGGCACGGACGGGAAGTGTAATGTGTTTCTAACAGCGCTTGATCTGGTGTTTGAGTTCAATGCCACCAGGTACTCCACCGATCGGCTACGCATCGCGCTTCTGGTCTCGTTGCTATCCGGGCAGGCAGCTGAGTGGGCCACGGCAGTTCTCCGGGCGGATTCAGACACCGCGCACTCCTATAACGAGTTCACCCGCCAACTCAGACTCACATTCGAACACCCAGCGGGCGAGGTGGAGACCGACACCAAGCTCTACCATCTGCGGCAGGGAGGATCGTCCGTGAGCCGGTACGCTGCTGAGTTCCGGACCCTCGCTGTGCAGACCGACTGGGGAGATGCCGCGCTCCGGACATCCTTATACGAGGGACTGGCTCCACGTATCAAAGACGAGCTCGCCGGGCGAGAGCTTCCTGCTACCCTGGAGGGGATGATCCAGCTCTCCCTTCGTATCGATCAACGCATCCTCTCTCGCCCGAAGCCAGCCCCTAGGACCCTGCCGCCTGCACCCACCTTCTCCTACACCACGCCACGACCACCTACTGCTCTCATCACCTCCACTACTGGACCTGTCGGATCTCCACCTCCTGCCGTGGTTGACACCGGAGCCGGGGAACCCATGCAATTAGGACGCGCCTCCCTGACCGTGGCGGAACGCGAACGACGGTATCGAGAGGGGCTGTGTGCCTACTGTGGGTCGGCGGCGCACCACCGAGCTATTTGTCCAATTCGCCCGGGAAACGCGCAGCCCCGGTGAGTGGAAGGAGAGACTCACCGGGCCCCCTCCACCTCTCCTCCACAATCGACGCCACCATCTCACGTTTCACGGTTCAGGTAAACCTCCAAATTGGCCACAAACGAGTTCGAAGCGCCGCGTTCATCGACTCCGGTGCCGCGGGTAACTTCATTGACTCTAATTATGCCAAAGATTTGGGGGTGAGGACTGAGGCGTTATCCCAGCCGGTAAACATCACTTCGGTCGACGGTCGGCCCTTATCATCCAGCCCTATCACCCATCAGACCCAACCCATCACGCTCGCCATAGACCAACACCAGGAGCAGATCCAATTTCACCTTACTACCATCTCATCACCGCCCATCATCCTCGGCTATCCCTGGCTGTTACAGCATGACCCGATCATTTCGTGGACCCGGAACCGGATTCTCCAGTGGGGGCCGACCTGCACCGAACTCTGCCTACAGGCACGGACTGGGACGTGTTCCAGGGAGTCCGAGGACCCCGACGTCGACACCAACGCCATCCCTATCGCCTATCGAGACCTGGCTGAAGTTTTTTGTAAGAAACGACCTACCCATCTCCCGCCTCATCGCCCTTACGACCTGGCGATAGAACTTCAGCCGGGCTCCGTCCCTCCCTGCGGCCATCTCTATTCGCTATCCACCTCGGAGACGCAGGCGATGGAGGAATACATCACCAACGCCCTCCGTCAGGGAACCATCCGGCCCTCCACCTCGCCTGCCGCCGCGGGGTTCTTCTTCGTCAAGAAGAAAGGGGGCGAACTTCGCCCATGTGTCGACTATCGGGGGCTAAACAACATCACCATTAAGAACAGACATCCACTACCACTCACCAACTCAGCCCTGGACGCCCTCTCTGGTGCCACCGTATTCACCAAGTTGGACCTCCGGAGCGCCTACAACTTGGTGCGCATCAGAGAGGGTGATGAGTGGAAGACGGCATTCATCACACCCACCGGACATTATGAGAGCCTGGTCATACCATTTGGACTCTGCAACGCACCCTCGGCCTTCCAACAATTCATAAATGATGTCCTCCGAGACATGCTGGGCCGATGGGTGTTCGTCTACCTGGACGACATCCTCATCTACTCCCGCCACCTGGAAGAACATATCCAACACGTCCGTGCTGTTTTAAAGAGATTGCTCGCTCACCAACTGTACTGCAAGCTGGAAAAATGTGCTTTTCACCAGCACTCCACCACGTTCCTGGGTTTTGTCATCTCGCCCCAGGGTGTGGCCATGGACCCGCAGAAGCTAGAAGCTGTACGTCACTGGCCCCTACCCAGGACACTCAAACAGCTTCAGCGGTTTCTCGGGTTTGCGTACTTCTATCGTCGCTTTATCCGGGGCTACAGTACAGTTGCAGCACCATTAACCACATTGACCAGGCCCTCACCTCACCCATTTCAGCTCAATCCTACCGCCATCTCAGCCTTCAAGGAACTCTGCCATCGCTTCACCACCGCCCCAATTCTTCTTCATCCGGATGCCAATAAACCCTTCGTTGTGGAGGTGGACGCGTCGGATGTGGGCGCCGGCGCAGTTCTCTCCCAGCGAGGTCCAGACCAGAAACTGCACCCTTGCAGTTTCTTCTCCAAAAAATTTGACCCCACTCAGCAGCGATACGGGGTAGGGGACCGCGAGCTGTTGGGCATAAAGTGGGCTTTGGAGGAATGGCGTCACTGGCTCCAGGGCGCCAGTGAGCCATTCATCGTCTGGACCGATCACCAAAACCTGATCACCATCAAGAACCTCAAGCAGCTCAATCCACGACAGGCACGGTGGGCACTATTTTTCGAACAATATAATTTCCATCTTTCTTACCGTCCGGGGTCGAAGAACACCAAAGCCGACGCCCTATCACGCCAGTATGAGGACGACCTCCCCCGGGCGGAACCCGTGCCTGTCATCCACCCATCCCGAATCCTCGCACCCCTCCACTGGGATTTGGAGACCAGGGTCCGCCAGGCACAGGCGGCGGAGACCGAACCGGCAGGTGTGCCGCCTGGACGACTCTACGTACCCCAACAGCTGCGAGCGGAGGTTCTCCAATGGGGGCATTCGTCCACCATCGCCGGACATTCTGGGGCGCGACGAACCTTATCATTTATCCAACGAGCGTTCTGGTGGCCCTCCTTGAGGAGAGACGTCCTCGAGTTCGTTCAGGCGTGCCCGGTGTGCGCCAGGGCAAAGACACGAACCAACCAACTCCAGGAGAACTCCAACCACTCCCAGTTCCTCGACAGCCCTGGACGCACATCGCCCTGGATTACATCACGGGCCTGCCGGTTTCAGAGGGTAAGGACACCATTTTAACCATCGTTGATTGGTTCTCCAAGGCCGTGCACCTGGTGGCCCTAGCCGGACTCCCATCAGCTAAAGACACCGCAGAATTGATTTTGGAACACGTAGTCCGACTGCATGGGTTCCCAAAGGACATCGTCTCGGACAGAGGGCCCCAGTTCACAGCCCGGTTCTGGAAGGCCTTCTGCCGTCTGATCAATTCCACCTGTAGTCTGTCATCCGGTTACCACCCCCAGACTAATGGTCAGACGGAACGGACCAACCAACAACTGGAGCGCTACCTGAGATGTTTCGTGTCCGATCGCCAGCGCTCCTGGGCCCGCTACCTCAAATGGGCCGAACTGTCCCACAACCTACACGTCTCCTCAGCCACCAACCTAAGCCCATTTGAGGTGTGCCATGGTTTCCATCCTCCCATGTTCGACCATCAAGAACCGGAGGTTGATGTACCATCGGCCCAACAGTTGGTCCGTAGGTGTCGGCGGATATGGAATCAAGCGAATCGCGCCATCCAGCGAGCCAACACCAGCTACGTCGCCCAGCATCGCCGCCGACACCCACCGGGACGGTTGTACCACGTAGGTGACAAGGTATGGCTATCAACTAAAAACCTCCATCTGCACACCGAATCAAGAAAACTATCACCAAGGTTCATCGGACCATACCGCATCACGTTACGGATTAACCCTGTCACCTACCGGCTCCAGCTGCCTGCGGCGCTCCGGATCCACCCAGTCTTCCATACATCACAGCTAAAACCCTTCATCACTTCACCTCTGGTTCCACCCACCCCCCCTGCTCCTCCTCCCCGAATCATTGACGGCGGTCCCGCTTACACCGTGCGACGAATCCTCGATTCGTGACCTCGGGGCAGGGGCACCCAGTACCTGGTCGATTGGGAAGGCTACGGCGCCGAGGAGCGATCCTGGGTCCCAGCACGGTTCATCCTTGATCCTGAGCTCATCCGGGACTACCGTCACAGAGTATCCTCCCCCTCAGGACCGTCTGGAGCCGGTCCTGGACAGGGGGGTACTGTCATGCACACTCGGAACGCGACCGGCACTAGGACCCGGAAGTCAAGCGGTCGCAAACCAGGAAGTATAAAAGAGGTAAACAAACCATAGCACCTCGCTCAGTCATTGAGTTTTGCCGATGCCACGTCTGATTCCTGCTTCTAACTGTGAGTACTCACCTTTTTGGTTTCAATTCCTGATCGAGTGTGTATTTATAGGACGCGGGTTAGATTGTGTCTTTCCCTTACTCCCCATCTGTGAGAGTCCTTAGACTAAAAGCGTGATTATCCTGCCTACTCGTGTTTCATCCGCGTTTGGGTTTACCATTCACGCTACAAAGGGCTAACCGCTAAAGCTACGTCTTCTGGTCATCTCAGGTTAGTTCTTGACAATGATTGGGTATAAAAAGAGCCTCTCAGAGTGGCAGTGTCTCTTAGGAGTGAAGATGGGCAGAGAATCACCAATTCCTCCAATGCTGCAGCGAAAAAATATTGGCACAATTTTAGAAAGGAGTTTCTCAAAGAAAAATTGCAAAAAGTTCATCTGCAGTGCATAATATCATCCAAAGATTCAGAGAATCTGGAACAATTAAAACTGCATCACATACAAGAATGCTACTCTAATGTAAATCACAACTTGGGTTCAGGATTACTTCCAGAAAACATTGTCGGTGAACACAATCCACCGCGCCATTCGCCGTTGCCGGCTAAAACTCTATACTGTAGGTCAAAAAAGAAGCCAGATCTAAACATAATCCATAAGCGCAGGCGTTTTCTCTGGGACAAGGCTCATTTTAAATAAACTGTGGCAAAGGGGAAAACTGTGGTTAGACAAATCAAAATTTGAAGTTCTTTTGGGGAAACTGCGACGCCATGTCATCCGGATTAAAGAGGACAAGGACAACCCAAGTTTGTTACGAAGTGCGGTATGGAGAGCCGCACCCCGAGATTTTTTTTTTATAAAATGATGACGCAGGCCTTTAGAGGGAATCAACAAAATAGGAGGCTGTGAGAGTGCTTATGATACGCGCTGGAAGACCTTCCCATCTGGAGATAGCGTGGGATTATTAATTAGGGAATTCAAAAAGAAACCAAATAAAAACTGAAAATAAAAATAAACAGGGCTAAAATTCTCTCTAAGCTTATGCCCTTACTAAGGATTTATGGGAGAGAGAGGGGTTGTGTTTTTATGTAATTTTATACTTAACCTGAGCGCGCATGCAGGACTGATGCGTCCCGCTCTCCTGCTGTCTCTCCCACTCGCCGGCGTCTTAGGGAGGCAGAGGCGAGGGCTTTGCCTCTATCTCTTCTCTTTCTTTGCATGCTTGTCTTTTCTTGACTTGGGCTTGTCTTTGTCTTGGCCCTGATACCTTACCGGTGCTAACTAATATTCGCACGAAGTGCGGAGGTATCAGGACCCTTATATAAACACGGTGCCAGGTGCGGCTCGTTCAGGCTGATTGTCTGATGGCGATGCCTGTTCAGAACTCCGCATGGTTACAAAGTTGTTATCAGCACTAAGTTCAGAAGCCTGCATCTCTGATGGTATGGGGTTGCATGAGTGCGTGTGGCATGGGTAGCTTACACATCTGGAAAGGCACCATTAATGCTAAAAGGTATATCCAAGTTTTAGAACAACATATGCTCCCATCCAGATGTTTTCTCTTTCAGATCAATTCCAGGGCCAGAATTGATGCAAATACTGCATCAATTACAAAATCATGGCTGCGTAGGAGAAGGATCCGGGTACTGAATTGGCCAGCATGCAGTCCAGATCTTTCACCCATAGCAAATATTCGGCGCATTTTAAAGAGGAAGATGCGATAAAGAAGACCTAAGACAGTTGAACAACTAGAAGCCTGTATTAGACAGAAAGTCACCATTTCTATTCCTAAACTTTAGCAACTTTTCTCCTCAGTCCCCAGACATTTGCAGACTGTTTAAAAAAGAAGAGGGGATTCCACACAGGGGTAAACATGGCCTTGTCCCAACTGTTTTTTGAGATGTGCCATGAAATTTTAAATCAATGTATTTTTCCCTTAAAATTATACAAATTTGAAACTTCCACATCATTGCATTCTGTTTTTATTCACAATTTGTACAGTCTCCCAATCAGGTTCAGGTTTGTAGTTTTATGGGCAAGAAAAACAGAGTACCATACAAATCCTGTACAAAAAAGTAGGTTGCCAACCAAGAAAGAATAGCCAATGACATTACTTGAGTAATCTATTAAGTTCATGGGATAAGTCCTATTATTGTTGTCAAAGTAAACTTAGGTTGTATGGGGAAAGGAAATTATAAGTCAGTAAGTTCAGTAGGTCCCAGGTTTAAACCCCACAATCATTGCCATTGTTTGGCAGAGCAGGGTCCTTAACCCTCAACTTCTTAGATGTATAATAAGATGAACATGAAAATCGCTCTGGATAAGGGCGTCTGCCAAATGCCGTAAATGTAAGTGCTCCACCATAACTACATTATATAGAGAAGATAAATGTATAGAGGCAAAAGCGTAATGGCCTAAAAGTTAGGTGTCTAATTAAAAAATTAAAATCAGTTTGGACCAACCAGTTTGAAAAAAAAAAAAAAAAATCCAATTAATATTGCAGTTTTCCATGCAGCATTGAAAATGGGTCTATTTACATCTAAAAGCACGAACATTTTTTATGAGAACTCTGGAAAGATAAGAGTAGTTTGAAAGTTGTATATTCAACCAAAAAACATTTGTGCCTCTGTACAAACATGGAGGTCTTTAATACTACCTATCACCTAGTTTTCCAGTGGTTTAAATATTTACTCCGGTTCTCCAAATCAATGATTAAGCAGCAGAGATTATGTAACTCTGACAATTGCCGGCTCAGCCTTTGCTCCTGTCACAGCTTCATGGGCAGCTGTTTCTGTAATGTGTTTTTGTTCTGTTTTTGTAGTTAACGTTTTGCAACCTTCTACATCAAATAACCCAAATACTTTATGGAGAGTGATCCTGTAGTGTTGAGGTATAGCTAAATACAAATATGTTATTTGGGGTAATGGATACAATATAAACATGTAAATATTTGCAAACAATAAGTAGAATAAGTTGATTTTTTTTTTTTTTTTTTTTTAAAGGTCACTTGGCAAAACGCCAAACACTGGTTTTCAATCTTTTAGACTAAGTGTTGGCAGTGGGACTATGAAGTTACATGACCAAACAAAAAAAGTTGGTCAGGTTTTTTAATGTTAAGCTTTATAGGACAGATTGGAAAAGTTTGTAAGGAGGTCAAACCAACCAAAACAGTTTGGGGTCAGAAAAACACATTATTATTTGTTCAGTCTTTTGGTGTGAAATATATTTAGCTTAGAGCATGGAAATTTATTTATAGGAGATGCTCACTTTAATTTCAGCCTGACCTAAACACAGCCTTATTGAGCATCCAAGATAAAACCATTAGTTCTGTACAAACAAAAACAAACATTATGCTTTTCACATACTGTACCGTACTGACTAGTTGCTCCATATACAGTAGCTCACTTAGACCTTGTGCAGGGCTGCAAATTCCAACTGTTTCAATTTTTTAAACATGATAAAATTTAAACATTTTTGTTATATGTTGTATGTTATATTACATGAAAGAAAGAGCTTTCCAGAAAGTTACATGTGTTGTCTGAGGAGTTGAAGAACATTATAATGTGCAAGGGGAAAAAAATTTAAAAGTTCTGTTTTCTATTTTAAAAAAATTTCCTGGCCACAGTGTTCGAGATGTGGTTAAAAATAATAATTAGCAAAAAACAGAATGCTGCTATGACTCTTATTACAACCTTAAGACATTAAACAGATACAGGTACAGATCATGCCACTGTATAGTAGAGAAGGTTCACACCATTTTGTGTCGCATGTTGGAACAGGGCAAATGGAAAGATGGAAAGAAACAATACTTGGGCAAGCCGATAATGACTGGATTACAGTCCTTATCATTATCATTACAGACCCCAAAGCACCTTACAATGTAAATTATCTAATTATTATCAATTTCTTAGGACTATGTGCATACATGTGCACATACAGGAAGGTATATTTAAAAATCCTTGGAGAGTCATACACACTTATGCAGTGACTTTGCACAGAATCTGATAATTCGCAAGGCCGTAAGAGCACATTCATACCTGCACTGGTTATGTGGCACTGCTTACCTAATTAAACAATTTTTGGGGCATAGTTTACATAAATTTACACATTTTTTAAAATATATATTTACATGTTCAGTGTGGCATTTGACGATTATAGATACAAACAATTACATATTGTGAATTTTTTATCATTGGTAAAAACATTTTTTCAGTTAAATTTTTTACAAAATCACAGGGTAACACAGGCTTCTACACTGACAGCAGTGAGAAAAAGTAATTAAACATGAAACTTTCACATGTGAACAAGGACAGACTAATTTCTTCACTAGCCAAAAAAACAATTTTAATATATAGCCATATACTGGTTCTATGTTTTTCTAGCTGACTGTCTAAGCCTGACTTCCATCTTGTATGGTTTGGGTGAAGCTGTGAGTCCAAATACAGGAGTGAAATCTGGTTCTCCTGCATCTTCAGGCCAAACAAACTGAAAGTGGTGCAGGAGAGTAACCAAGAAAAGGAAGAGCTCCATGCGAGCCAGTCCTTCTCCAAGACACACACGAGGTCCTGCACACATGTAACCATATACAAATTTGTTTTTTGTCAAAATTAATCTATATTTTTTTTATTGAGTTAATCATTTTCAATGTCATTTCTCTCCTGAGTTCTCACCAGCAGAAAAGGGCAAGAAGGCGTCAGGTTTCTCAAACTGCCCTTGATCATTAAGGAAGTTTGATGGGTTAAAATCATGAGGAAACTTCCACTGGCCTTCTTCATGTAACACAGAGGACAAGTTGGGGATTATCATAGTTCCCTGAAATACATAGAAATTAATTATATGGGGTAGCACAACAGTGAAACATAACACAAATACAATCATCACCTTTGGGATGGTGTAATTCATCAACTCCGTATCTCTTGTGGTACAGTGAAACACACTTAAAGGAGTGATGTCAGCAACACGCAGACACTCGTGAATCATAGCCTGTGTGTATGGCATGTTGTGTCTGTCCTCGAAGGATGCCTGAGATTTTCCGTCCATAATCTCATCAATCTCTTGCTGGCATCTCTCTAAACACAAATCAAGTATAGCACTTTTTTTTAGATCAGTTCAACGTGTCAATTTCTGCAATAAAACTAATAATAAACAATATTTAATAAGCAGACTTAGAAGCCATATAAAGGGTAATTTTAAAGTTCAGACTCTGGATGTCTGGATGAGCCATAAGGTAGAGAATCGCTGTAAGGAGTGTGTTGGATGTGGTCTGGGTTCCAGCTATATGCAAATTCAAAATATACGCCACAAGTTGTTCTTCACTGAAAGTAGATTCATTGCCTCTCTAATAAACACAATACATAAAATAACATTTTAGCGCAAATTCATATCAAACAAAACACAATTTACTCCACAATGTAAATACAAACCTTATCAAGGTCATCCAGATAGCAGTCCACAAAGTCTCGTGGTTGTCCTGGGACTCTTGTTGTCTTATGCTTGTTGATCATGTTTATTGTCATGATTTTCATTGTGTTGTTATTATCAAAGGCTTTTTTAAAAGGCAGGGGCCAGGACTTCAACCCAGGAAGTGCATCATAGATCTAGAAGAAATTAAGATTTTTTTTTAATAGAAATGTAGTTTCATAGACAATTACTAATTGCTAAAAATTGCAAAGAGTATAATAACTCAAAAGTCAACATAAAACTGTATGTTACGGTTTTAACCGTAACATAGAATTAAATTTTATAAACTTATACTGTATATAAGAACTTAATATTTCCTCAAGCCAGTGAAAGCCCTGAGCATTAGTCTTAATCAGAGGGGCCAGGCTTGCTCATGAAAATCAAAGTCTTCTGGATTTCTGTGAAGCTGCTTCATTAGAATGTTTCTCATTAATGTTATACACAAAAAATAAAATAAATTAAACCTACCATTGCCCAAGTTCCACTATAGAGCTTTGCATTTTCATCAAACAGCCGAACATACACTTTAGGGGTTTCATCACCATAGTCAAAGCGAGTGGCAAACAAAAGCAGGTAGATGATATTTGATACTGCATCATGAAACAAAGTCTGAGGACACAAGGAACTTCCTACAAAAAGAAATGCTATGTTGATGTGTTTTTTCTTGCTTGATAAAGCCTAGCGGAAGGTTTTACTGGGAAGATATGATCAATATAAACATAATTAATAAAGCAAAATGTCTGTACCATCGAATTCCTCTAATTTCGTAACAAGCTTTTCAATTTCTCCCAGAATCCTGTTTTCCATAGACTGTTTCCCCATGCCGAAGTTCCTCAGGGTCATGAGAGCAAAGCGCCGATGCTCCTTCCATTGAGTACCATAATCAGCCATTATGACTCCTGTTTCATTATATATATATATATATATTAGTAACACACTTTAGAGTTGCAATAATGATACACGTGGAATAGAAACTTGATATAGTTTTGCTTGATACAGTCACCTCGTCCTGCATGTACATCCTTATGCAAGTTCTGAGGGCGGTCTGAAAAGTCTGCAGATTTAGTCACCAGAGCTTCTTTTATGGCTTTTAAACCATTAAGAACAACAGCTGGTTTTGTTCCAATATACAGACTGTAAATCTTTCCATATTGTTCACCCAACTACACATAATATACAATAACTGTTAGTCAAGAAAAAAAATACACACAATGCAAACGGTCATCAGGCAAAATTTAAGGTGGTATATACTGGGGAAAATGTAATGCAGTGCACTAATAGCTGGCTTTTAAGTAGAAAAACAGCATAAGGTGCCTTATTAGCATGCCTTTAAATGAAACTAGATAAAGTTCACCAGATTTTCCCTTTGTGGAAGGAAATGAGCTGAAGTGTCCTTGAGGTCATTGGTTCCCAACCCTGAATCCAGATGACCCCCTTTCCTCCACATGTTTTCCTTGTTGTGTCACATCCATTTCATTTCAGAAATAGTTGTTAATTAACTAATTAGTTAAATTAGGTTTGCTATGATCTGAGCAAACATTAAAATATGCACAGCAGGAGGTCATTCAGGACCAGAGTTGGAAACCATTTTAGGTTACTTCTATGAGTGCCCTCAGACAGCATGTGTCATTATAGGGCAGAACAGGATAGCTCAAAAGTCATGGCGGAGCTAAAATAAGGTAGTGGTAATGGTGAACAATAAACTTATACTTATTAACCCGGGCTTATTTGAATAACGTTTGTACCTGCTTTCTAAACAACTAAAAGTGAACTTTATTTCATCATGGTTCTATAATCTTTCACAGAATATCCAAAAACAAAAATTTCAAATCAAATCTTTATCAAAGTATTATCATTAAGGGGGAAATACTGGTATACAATAGGCATTATAAAAATATTAAATGGCATAAAATGATTAGAAATGATCATTAGATGGTGTACAACTACAAACAAATACATTGACTGCTTCCACAAAATCATTTTCAAATAATCTTATTAAATCATAATATGTTGTACCTTCTCAAAGTCTTTCAGGGGATTTTTGATGTTAAAATGAAACAAGTTCCCGAATACAGGAATGGGTCGTGGTCCAGGAGGGAAGTTCTTGGGCCTCTGGATCCTGATGAAGAGGAAGAGGAGGCAGACACAAAATACAACCAAAATCCAGAACCCCAACATGATGACTATTTGGCTGATGCTTTATACACTACAAATCTTTGGAACGGCAGGTCCTCATAGCAGTTCTTAAAGCTTGTTAATTATTTACATAGCAAATTAACTGAACAAATGGGGTTACTGTAAATCCTGTGCTTTTTTGCATATTAGGCATGAACGTATATTACAATAATTACTTTTATATGCAAAATGTTTCTTTAATATGAATCAAATCATTCCAATTAGAGATTCCAACTTAACTGTTTACATGGACACTGGGCAAATAAGATTTATATTTACATGCTCAAAGCATTAAATCAGAATAAAACTTTTTTGACATGCACAAAGTGGTTCTGTCCACTATGACATGTTTAATCTGCTAGGAATATAACAGAAAAAGAAGAAATATTTATAGTTAGGTTTCCCATCTTGTCCTATAAATCTTGCATTCTGTGTTATGATTGTTTAGAAGAATTTAGTTCAATTTGTGACTGGTTAGATGCTTTAATATTTATAAAAATGGCGAGGTAAGCATTACTTCTTCTCTAGCCAGAGAAACAAAACTTCCTTTCCCGAGAAACACATTTTTTTATTATTATTATTCTGTTTGGGCTATTAGTCCAATTATTTGTGGAATATTAGGGTCCATCTAAAAGCACCCACTGATTATGTATTAAGGGAAACACTAATTTATATGAATATGTTGTGTTTATAAATACAACCCATGTATAAGTGAAATCATGGTTTATTTGAGTCCAAAATTCCTTTTTCTTGAAATGACACTGTTCTGTAATCTCTCTATAAAAACCTAGTATCACTAATAATTTAATATGTTAACCCCTTTTCCTCTGGGATGCTCTGGTTATTGAGCTTTCATAGAATAAAAGACTTTAACACATGCATCGATTTTATTATGGTAATCTTTTAAAAAACGTATAACAATCTAATGGCATCTAACATATGCTATTATTGTGCTGAGACAAACAAAGAAAACATGTTTTTAGCCAAACCTTTGTCAATGTATAACACCAGTCCAATTTACACATTAACAGTCAGAATCTTAGAATAAGTGATGAGAGAGAGAATGTTTTACCAAAGCTGCCCTTACTAGGCTTTTTCCATTGTTCCAAACCAACAAACCAAAAATAGTTTTTTCAGAGGTTTAAGGTACCCAGACACTAACAGGTAGGTGGGATTGCATAATCACAAACACTTTCTTCTCGAAATGTTGCTCTATCTCTTGAAAACGTAATCAAAAAGGTTAAGTATGCAAAGAATAAAACACAATGCAGCATACATTTCCCCCAAACACATTTTATTTCATCGATAGCATAGTAAAAATTATTTTATTACTACATCATAATGTACTTTTCTGTTACATGTAACCCTTTATAGTATTATTTTATTTGTGGATCTAATGCAATTGCACTGTTTGAACGCCAAAGGTCTTTATTTGTGCATCCCATCCATCCATCGTCTATACTGCATATCCTGTGTAGAACTGTGGGTAACCTGGACCACATACCACTGAATTCAGGAAACAAGCCGGAGTACATCATGGATGGGGTGCCAAGCCACCACAGCACATAATCATACAGTCACAGACCCAATCATTCACTAGGGGTAAATTTTCACTTTTGCTCAGGGCAATCAGCTGTTTGCTCTAAATCTACATTGTGCCTTAGGGTATATATGTTCTGTCAGGATATGCAACCAGTTCAGTATTATGTGGGGAAAGACCCTACCAAAAATTCTGAATACAGATATTACATGATAAAAGTTCCCGTCATTTTAATGACCTTTGTTTTTGTAAAGCATGATGATGTTAATGTAACATATTTCCTGGTGAATGGTCCCTATCAGCACTGTATCAGAAGCTCATGCAATTGTGCCATTGTCTCATGGAGCTTTGCCACAGGCTAAGAATTTTATGGCCTTGCTGAATTCTTTTACAAAAGGGGGGAATGCTGAGCACTTCCATGGCAAGCAGGAGGTTTGTAATCCTAAGTGCTGTGTGTGTGATACAATGTTTTTTATTTGATAGACCTCCTGAAGGTGACCCCCATCTCTTCATCTGTTTGTGTTGATTATGATGTCACCTAAAGAGGACTTAAGGGGTAAAACTTGGTGGCAATTGGAAAAAATGATAATGTACATGGAGCAAACATCACCTTAGTCTATGAAGAGCAGCTAGTGTCTTATTTGATGGTTTCCTCTTTTCTGAGCAATGGTGCTTGCTCGGCAACAACTGCTGAATTAAATTCAGAAATTCTTGCTTCAAGGCAGTTTGGATTCTGCCTCTTCCCTTTTGCAAAAGGTGTCCATGGTGTATTCATAGCTGGAATCACAAATAAAGTCTCCTTCAGCATTGCTTGTTCAGCTGTTGCATAGAGCCTCTTGAATTACCTCGGCAAAGTGCTCACATGGTCTAGAATTGATTAACTCATCATTAACCTTGGCTAAAAAGCAAAGGGGTAAATCTGTGTCAGGCATCAATAATGCACTTAAATAAAACATTTATTGTTTCAGCCTTGATTGACTCTGGTATGGCTGGAAATTTTGTGGACCAAGCTACAGAGGAGGAACTCCGTTTCCACTGCAACAACTGTTAACTTATTGGATTATTGCAATAAAACAGTTTAATTTTAAGTGGGTGTGTTCCATTATGAGCAACCAGAAAGTTCAAGGTAATTATGAAATTCACCTGGTTTCAGAAATATGACCCACATATATCTCGGAAGAAAAGGGGTATCGAACAATGGTCGATGATGTGACTGGACCATATATATAAATATAACCACTATTCCACGACAAAATATAAAGATTACAGGAATGTTTTCAGCAAATCAAAAGCTAGTGGTCTCCCTCCAAAACGACCATACATCTGCACAATAGACTTTCTAGAAGTTGCCATACCACCTCATAGCAGAATTTATCAACTTTTTCAGAAGAAAACTAAGGAAATTGGTCTCAGAGGCACCACAGCGAGAATTTATCTGCCCTACCACAGCCCCAGTTTCTGCCATTTTATTTGTGGAGAAAAGGCCCTGTTTAAAATACTCACATCCACCATGTCAAGGGTATTTTACCGGACAATCAAGTTTCATGTAACCAGGGTTTCTTTCCTGGGCTAGATTAAGGAGTATAAATGGAGCAAGAAAATGTATTTGCTGTAAGAAACTGGCCCATGCCCAAAACCATCAACTGCCTGTATTCTATGCTTTGGAAATGTCTACTGACGTTTCATTAGAAACTGCAGTCAAATTGCTGCTCCCCTCATTAACCTCCTGAATGTAAATAATAGAAAGTTAAAGTGGATTTCAAAGCCTTCTTCACAGCAACAATTTAAATGCTTTAAAAGGCTACAAAATGTAATAGTTTAATAAAGGAATATAAAAGAATTGAGATGTTAATGTCACTTTTTGTCTTTTTATATTGTTTTTACAGAAGGTTTTGGAAATCGTTGACACTACCTATTACACATTTAAAAGGTTATTCTTGTTTTCTCCAGTGGTTTAAACATTTCTTCAAATTAATGATTTAGAAGCCGAGACAACGTAACTCTAATAAGTGCCAGCTCAATATTGCCCCTGTTACAGTTCAGTAACCAGTCATCCTTTCTCAGATGAAAATAAGGATGATTTATTATGTGCTTATTCTGTTTTTATAGTTCAAATATTTGTGTCATGTGAGGCCTCTTGTGTTTTTTGGGCCCACCCAGCCAATGTATAGCTACATAAGGTCATCTTACCTGCAGCTACAAGGCTGCTGCAACAATTCTGCGGGAAAAGCTTGCAGCTCATCTGTCAATGCAGAAAAGATTTGGCAAAAAATAAAAACCCAGACAATTAATAGATAGGTGTAGTTTAATAGTGTGCAGGTGATGCGGAGTGATGACGATGTGTCCTTGTGAACTAGCTAAGTAAACTAACTAAAAAATACTAAATAACTAAAAATTTTGCTTTTCTTGGTAGTTCAATATTACATTACAGGTCTGACTATGTCTAAGGTTTAACTATTCAGACTCGGGATGCAGATATTTTGAGAATGTTTAGATGCTGTCTTACCCACTCCCATTGATCACTCATGTTTTATTACGGTGGAGTGACTGGTTGCTTCACATCCCAGGAAGCCGTCATGTTTGTGTTTGCTTCAGGCTCTTACTTTTACCTATACTGTCATAGTTAGTCCTGCCAGGGTCCCTGCTTACACTCTACAATAAATATACATTCACCTTATACATTATGTGACTGTGATTATTGTTAACTGTTATGTCTTATTCTTTCTTTTCGTCTTCTCTCTATATCTCGCTCTCTCCTTCTCTGTCGAGCTACACATGCCACTCCTGGGCTGCCAGGGATCCAAACCCCCTTTGTCCTCTGGACCTGTCTGACTCGTCTTGGTGCCCTGCTTCTGGTTGGAAATCTCATCGCATGGATGCCCCGTGTGGTCTGTCTGGGATGCAAGTGGTGACTGGGGACTGGTTCTCTAAGGACTTGTGACTGCAGATGCTTAGTACTCTAGGACTTGAATTTCCTACAGTCTACCTGAGCCTCCAAAAACAAACTATACTCCATATTAAATTAAAGACATCAAATGTTGTATTGAACTTTCAGCTGCCTAAAACACAGTATGCCTGTGCTATGCTATCCGTTATCACCCAAATATGGGTGTGTTTTCTGTTGATTCTGGTTTCTCTCAAGGTTTCTTCCTATTGCCATCTCAGGGAGATTTTCTTTGCCATCATCGCCCTCGGCTTGCTCAGCTTGATTTATACACATTTTCTCACATTTTATACATGTTTCCATATTTTCTTTTGATTCTGTAAAGCTGCTTTGCAACAATGACCATTGGTCTATGCATTATACAAACATAAATCATTAAATATATATACAGGGTTCGATTTAAGGGGTGGTGTGTGTGTGGGGCGGGGGGGGAATTACACAAACCATCCCCACTGTATACCCAGCATCCCCCTTATCATCCCTTTTAGATTAAAAATGCTGTGTATTATGTAAAATTTGTCATAAAATTAAATATTAAAACCCTCTACGTACAATCATCTTCAAACAATAAATAATTAGCCAATCAGAATTCAATATTGTGTTACATGCCTGTGTGTGTGTGGCATGTAAGTGTAGAGGCGCGGATGCTGGTGGCGGCGTGCACGCGCACTCATTCTCTCTCTCTCGCTCTCCCTTTCCTGCAGGTGGCCCCGCCCTGATTGGACGTGCGTGACGTGCGCCAGGATTGGCCGTCTTTGGACCGTCCTTGGTCTTTTTAAGATCATCAAGGAAAGCCGGAAGCGCGCGCTGTGTGATGTGGTTGGGAGATGTTGCTTGTGCTTGTTTGTTGTGTAACAAAAATAGAGCTGTTGGATCGCGCCTGTGTTTGTGAGCTTGTGTGGTGTGTGTTTTGGTCTCTTTTGTGTTTATGTTAATTGTTTGTAAATATTGTAAATAGGTATTTTTGTTAGTATATGCATTTCTTTTATGGAAGCAGTAGGGGTTGGGTGCCATTTTAGTTAGACCCGTTTTCTCCTGTTTTGTATGTTTAGTTAGGGAGATAGTTTAGCCCTGTGTTTTTGGTTTAGTTTTCTTTGTAGTTTAGTTAGTTTCTGGGAGAATATAGGGCAAGGGTTTTGTTTATTGTTTTGGCCTTGGCCCAACCCTGAAGCCTAGAGCTTCCGGTGTGTGTGTGTGTAAAAAAATAAGAGAGAAACAGACAAAAATTGGTTGTTGTTTAAGATTTTATTATTTATTATGCCCTGGGACCCTAGACCTGGGGACGTAACAATTGTAACGTGCTGCTCACAAGCCCACCAAAGTTTGCTCATTTTTCGCGCTGTTTGCATTTTTGCAATGGCCAAGAGAATAGTTCAAGCACAACTTTTGACATATTTTAAAAAAAGAAAACTGAAGGTATGATATATATATATATATATATATATATATATATATATATATATATATATATATATCATACCTTCAGTTTATATATATATATATGCGAAATATATATGAAAACTAAGCATTCAGTTCAACACAGGAGTTTTTGAAATGACTGACAGCTTTAAGGATTATAAAAATAAATTAAAAATTTCTTTACTCAATTTGTGTAATTTCATTCTCGATTTAAAGAAGAGGTTTTGTTTTTTTCATTAGAGTTTGTGGCTTTACCTACATGCTTGGGTACAAAAGGGTCAAAAATAATTTTTTATATGCCATAATAATAATTTGATTATTTGTGCGCGCATATGTGTGTGTGAGAGAGAGAAAGACTGGTGCATATTCATATAAAACTACAGTACTATTAAAGTCAATTATTTCCTGACTGATGTTTATATATATTTTTATTCTACTCTTATAATCCTCCTGGCATGAGCCAGCGAGACTTACTGAGATCTTCAGAGGCTTAAATCCATTCTGGAAATCTTGCCACTCATTTTTGTCAGTGTTCTCTGTTGCTTGAGCTCCAGCCCTCGACTTTCTCTACTGAGCGCCGCAAGATGGCGTACATCATCAACTTCCTCACGGGAAGAGCCCGTGAATGGGGAACGGTCGTCTGGGACGCTAACGACCATTGCTGTGCCACCTCCGACTCTTTTAGTGAGGAGATGAGGAGGGTATTTGACCGCTTCCATTTTGGGAGGGAGGCTGCTGGAAAACTACTGGAGCTCTGCTAGGGCCGCCGATCTGCTTATGACTATGCCATTGAGTTCCAAACCCAAGCACCCGCCACTCAGTGGGACACCGAGGCCCTATATGACAACTTCATGAATGGGCTCTCTGAGTCAGTCAAAGATTAGCTGATTTCCCAGCAACTGCCTGAAGACTTGAACGGCCTGATGGACCTTGCGGGGCGAGTAAAAAAAGAACGGCCCACCCTCCAAACCAACCACGGCTTAAAGCTGGTACCTCTCCCACTCTGACCATGCCAGCCAACCCCTGGCTGAACCAATGCAGATCACGTGAACTCAGATCTCACCGGAGGAGCGACAGCGCTGGATTCAGGAAGAAGCATGCCTCTACTGTGGCTAGGTCGGACATTTGCACCTACAGTGTCCGTTAAAAGCAAGGCCATCCCAGTGAACCTACTAGTTCACTGCAAAAGTCCTAGAACTACATTTCCACTCTCATTCAATGCTCCATTGCCTGTCCACACCCTTAATGAAATGCCTTCTGTGATGCCTCAGCCGCCTGTGAGAGGTTCCCTGACCTCTCTGGGGTTCTGCATAAATATGTAGATCTTAAAGCCGTGTTCAGCAAGTCTCTGGCCACTTCTATTCCTCCTCATTGCCCCTACGATTGTGGAATCGACCTTCTGCCTCCACCCCAAGGGCGCCTTTTTTTACCCTCCAACAAGAAAGGAAGGCCATGGATAAGTAAATTTTTGAGTCTCTAGCCACCAGCATCATAAGGCCATCATTATCATTCTTCTTCGTAGCCTAGAAGGATGGCACCCTACATCTCTGCATTAATTACAGAGGGTTGAATGACATCACTGTCAAGAACCGCTACCCTCTTCTCTGATGTCTACCACCTTCGATCTCCTGCAGGGAGCCCAAGTTTTTATGAAACTAAACCTCTGCTGCCCTTATCATCTGGTCAGTATAAGGGAAGAACATAAATGGACAACCACCTTCAACACTCCATGTGGTCATTATGAGTATCTGGTCATGCCTTTTGGGTTGGCCAATGCCCCAGCTATGTTCCAAGCTCTGGTCAATGGTGTGCTCAGAGATTTTATCAACACCTTTGTATACTTAGATGACATCCTCATCTTCTCATGCTCCTAGGTCGAAGATAAAAGGCACGATCACCAGGTACTCCAGAGGCTCCTCGAGAATCAGCACTTTGTCAATGCTAAGAAGTGCGAGTTCCACAGCAGCACGGTCTCCTTCCTGGGCTTTCCTTGGGTTCGTCAATTTCTACAGGCGGTTTATAAGCGATTACAGCTTGGTGGCCGCCCCACTCATCTCCCTGACCTCATCCAAGACCTCGTTCATTTGGTCAGAACAAGATGCCAGGGCCTTTCTAGACTTAAAGAGGCATTTCAACTCGACTCCTATCCTTATCCAGACCCTTCTCTTCAGTTTGTGGTCAAAGTAGATGTCACAGATTCAGGAGTTTTGGCAGTCTTATTGCAAAGGTCGCCAGCCAGACCTTTCCCCTTAGTTTGTGGTCAAAGTAGATGCCTCAGATTCAGGAGTTGGAGCAGTCTTATCGCAAAGGTCTCCCAAAGATTTGCACCCCTGTTGTTTCTTTTCCCACCAACTCTCATCTGCAGAGAGAAACTATGACATCGGTAACCAGGCTAACCACGCTGATTTCTCCTCGTCGTTCCTCGGCTGCAGTCGCGCCCCCCTCGCAGTGTGCACACACTTCTGCCTTTGCGGTAAAATGCTCATGCCATTCGCCTGCCTCCCACGGCTTAACAAATGCAAACCAGAAGTCTTAGGTCTTCCCTCTCCGTTCCCACGGCGAACCAGGAAACCGCGGGGAAAAGAAACAGCCGCAGCAGCTCCCAAAGATATTCTTGCGCGCACTATATCCGGGTTCGCGGAGGATTCCTTAACGTCATTGCCCGACCCCCTCATTGCATCAAAGGGCTTTCCCCTGCTTTTTTCTAGACCACACACACACACACACACACACACACACACCAGATCTCATGCAAACACAACAACTATCTGGTAGTGTTTCAAAAAAGTTGGGAAACTGTACAAATTGTGAATAAAAACAGAATGCAATTACGTGGAAGTTTCAAATTTCAATATTTTATTTAGAATACACCATAGATGACATATCAAATGTTTAAACTGAGAAAATGTATCATTCTAAGGGAAAACATAAATTGATTTTAAATTTCATGGCATCAACACATCTCAAAAAAGTTGGGACAAGGCTATGTTTACCACTGTGTGGAAGTTCCTCCCTCTTTTTATAACATTCTGCAAACGTCTGGGGACTAAGGAGAAAAGTTGCTCAAGTTTAGGAATAGAAATGTTGTCCGATTCTTGTCTAATACAGGCTTTTAGTTTTTCAACTGTCTTAGGTGTTCTTTGATGCATCTTCCACTTTATGATGCGCCAATTGTTTTCTATGGGTGAAAGATCTGGACTGCAGGCTGGCGATTTTAGTACCCGGATCCTTCTCCTACGCAGCCATGATGTTGTAATTGATGCAGTATGTGATTTGGCATTGTCATGTATGGAAAATGCAAGGTCTTCCCTGAAAGAGACGATGTCTGGATGGGAGCATATGTTGTTCTAGAACTTGGATATACGTTTCAGCATTGATGGTGCCTTTCCAGATGTGTAAGCTGCCCATGCCACATGCACTCATGCAACCGCATACCATCAGAGATGCAGGCTTCTGAACTTAGCACTGATAACAACTTGGGTTGTCCTTGTCCTCTTTAGTCCGGATGACATGGCGCCCAGTTTCCCAAAAAGAACATCAAATTTTCATGTTTTTATGTTCACCTAAAATGTCTAAGGGCCCGAAGATCACAGGCATCCAGTATGGTCTTTCGGCCTTGACCCCTATGCACAGAGATTGTTCCAGATTCTCTTAATATTTGGATTATATTATACACTGTAGATAATAATAACGTCAAACTCCTTTATGATATTGCACCAATATTTTTCACCGCATCATTGGGGGGATTGGTGATCCTTCGCCCATATTGACTTCTGAGAGCCACTCTGAGAGGCTCTTTTTATACCCAATCATGTTGCCAATTGACAATACTTATATTGTTTGATTGACCGCACCTTTTTCTCTTTGGACATCCTTAATCAGGGTCTGCGGGCGGTCTGAGAAGTTTCTTTTACAGCTTGTGAACCATTAAGAACAACGGCTGGTTTTGTACCAATATACAGGATGTAAATTTTTCCATATTGCTCGGCCAACTACACATACAATATACAGTGGAACCTCGGATTACAAGTAACGCAGTTTACGAGTGTTCCGCACTACGAGCAAAGATTTTTTTATAAATTTTTACTTAAAAACGAGCATTGTCTTGGTTTACGAGCACCGAGTATCATGTTTCACGCATGCACTTCTTGTTTTGATGCCGAGCGTCATGTGATCACAACTGAGCCAATAGTTTTTCTCTCTCTTGCGCTGCGGAATCGTCTCCCCTGCTGGGTCTTAGTGCTCGTCTCTTACTGGTATAATCAACACCTGTGCAGGCGTGTACTGTTTACTATAACACTGTGACCCCATGTGTATGTAAAACATATTTTATTTTGTGTTCGGGAGCGCGTGTGTACAGCTCGTGTGCTGTTTCCCCGTGCGAGGAAAGCAAAAGAAATTCTCAATACAGAGGTTAAAAATCTATTTTCTTCCTCATCGCGGCGTGTGTGTGTGTGTGTGTGTGTGCCCGCGAGCGTAATTTGACACTGTGCCAGCTGTGTGTGTGTGTGTGAAACCCCCTTCACAAACACACACGCGCACAGAAATTAAGGCGAGAGACACACACTCTGCTCTCCGAAGAAACTCTGCTCTGTCGCAAATCTTTTCAGAGGTAAGGTGCTGGTTCATTTGTTTTACTTTACAGCAGTGATTCTGTTAGTCTGCGCTCACACGAGTGTCATTAGCGATGTTTATTGCTAATTTTCAGATAAAACAGTGTAGCGGGAGAGAGACGTTGATTTATGACCGCTTGTTTGTGAACGCGAATGCGAGATGTAAGCTAGGACATAGAGCCTGAGTTTTGTTCTTCAGTAGTTTTTTTAGTTGGATTTAAGCACAGGATCCACCCCTGAAAGTTTGTACTATAACCTGGCAATGTAGCAAATAAAAGAAGTTTGTTCATCTCATCATTACACGAGCATAAATTAATGGGCTGTTACGCTGTCATGAGCAACATTAAAATAAAGCGGAGAAGCGTTAATAATTGTGAAGAGAACAACAGTCTTTCCGTGTGTGTGTGTGTTTTAACAAGAGGAGAAAGTTTTAATGTGTAAGATGAGAAGGGGGAGACAGGAGGGGATTAAAGCAAGAGTCTCCACTTACAGCGCCTGCGTGCACAAACTGAAACACTTATCTGGATTTATTTTTATTTTTTACCTTTTTTGAAAGGTAAAGAGCAGGTTAATTTGTTTTATTTTTATTTTATATTTTGTATAAATTATTTTTATGTATTTATTATTTTGGGCTGTAGAACAAATAATTTAAGTTTTTCTTATGGGAAAATTAAATTTGGTTTATGAGTGTTTTGGAATATGAGCCCACTCCCGGATGAATTATGCTCGTAATCCGAGGTTCCACTGTATAACAAATATTCTATAACACCAGAAAAAATGCTGTATGTTAGAAAAATACAGCAAAAGTGCCCTCTATGGTCCCTCGTTGGCGAGCAGGATGCTAGGCAGAGGTGTGCCGTGTGCACGGGCTCTCAGCCTGTTCCTTCGTGTCGTGTCCTTTGTTCTCCCTAAGCATCTCACTCGGCCAGCTTGGATCCGGAGTTAAAAACGTTGAATTGTGAGTACATTGTATACCAATAGAAACAATAGTGTCTCTGTCCTACATAATGTACTCAATGGTGGTGATTTTGCCGGTTTAAAACGCTAAAAACTAACTTGAAAAACAAAAATAAAGTAAAGGGGATCGGAGCATTCCTGACGGCAGCCGACCTCAGCGGCGCCATCTTATACTGAATATAACACCAGTGCACAAAGTAAGATCAATAAAGACATGGATAAGCAGGTTTGGTGTGGAAGAACTTGACTGGCCTAAGGAACAGTTCTGACCTCACTTTGAGTTAATACTTTTGGGATGAATTAGAGCGAAGGCTGCCAGCCAGGCCTTCTCGTCCAACATCAGTATCTGACCTGCGCTCCTGGAAAAATAGTAAAAAAAATTCTCATAAACACACTTCTAAACCATGTGGAAAGCCCCTGAAGTGTTGAATCAATTATTGGGTGGGCCAACATTATATTATGGATTAAAAATTAGATTAGACTCAAGTTCATCTGCATGATGGCAGGTACAGTAAGCAAATACATTTGGCAATATGGTGTTTATTTTTATGATGAGTATTTAAGGGGCAATCTGTTGCAGGAGGGGCATTTTAGCGCATAACATCTGGCTCTCAGTTTGGGTATATTACACACCTTCACCTCTGATATGTTTGCTCTAAATAACTGTGTTTTGCCTCATAGTGCCCTCTGGTTAAAGAGAACAGGAGAAGTCTTGTAACAACTGGGATAAATAAATTAAAAAAAATATCTAGTTATAATTAAAATTAAATATATGAATCAGGCTTTATACCACCAGTGTGTAAAAGACATTCTAATGATGGGTTAAAGCTATGTACTGTATTACATATTTGAAAGGTTTTGATATTTTCAAGGGTTTTACTTTATCATTCTCAGTAACTACGTTTGGAGTGATGTTTTTAAATTAACTGGGTATTTACTCAATTCAGTTTTCAAGTTAACAAATACAGTGGAACCTTGGAATACGAGCATAATTTGTTCCGGAAGTGGGCTCGTATTACAAAACACTCGTAAACCAAAGCAAATTTTTCCTTAGGAAATAATAGAAAATTCAAATTATTTGTTTCACAGCCCAAAAAAATAAATACATATAAATAATTAACACAAAATATAAAGTTATAAACGGAAAATATATAAAAATATAAACGGATGTTGATTATACCAGTAAGAGACGTGCACTAAGACCCAGCAGGAAGACGATTACCCGCAATTCCGCAGCGCAAGAGAAAAAAAAAACGTTGGCTCAGTTGTGATCACCTGATGCTCGGTGTCAAAACAAGAAGCGCACTCGGTGCTCGTAAACCAAGAATTGGTGCTCGTTTTTCAAGTCAAAATTTATTTAAAATCTTTGCTCGTCTCGCAAACCACCCGAGGTTTCACTGTATAACATTTGTAGATAAGCATTAGCGACTCTGGCAAAATTTATATGCCTTAACTTATCAAGTACTAAAGTCACTTCGGCATTTTTTCTCTAACTTTCATTATCTAAATGTTCGCATAGCCATGCGTGTTGGGGTGGACCAGGATGCTGTTGCTGGACAAAAGACAAGGCAAAGTGGGAAAAAAAGATAAATATGGTTATAAAAGTTTAACTTGCTAGATCATGTACAGCAACATACCTCACGTTACCTAAGGTAACCTCATTGATGTTAGTGTGCCTCAGTATAACAATAAGCGGAAACACACCAGCCTCACATATATACCCTAGTAAAAAAAAAAGAAATTCTGATTAGCTTCCCAGTCCTCCGTTTTTAGTTTGAATTCACGGCTGGAAGCTGCATCATTGCGTGCGAAAGTTCATATCGTTATTATTTTATTTTCATCTGCATAATGAATTGTATGGCTTTTGTTAGGAAGTTTGAAATTAAGTACATGGTTTAAACTGTAGAATATATTGTCTATTGTGTTATTGCTAAATCTTATGTACTTTGCTTCTGGTATAATGCTCTGTAGCTCTCTGCCTATTTTGTTTAACAGCCAGAATCAACATACCAGGTTTAAACTAATACTGTACCTGTACAGACAACCTGCCATGTTGTTGAACACAAATAAACTATTGTACTTCTTTTTTTTTTGTAACTTTGTGCAATTTTAATCTGTTGAACTCATGAATAAAGTCTGCCTCATACTTACTAATGTAATGTGTTTTAAAAACATGTTATAGTGTAGAAAATGCATTCAGTATTTCTAACTTATCCTAAACTCCTTTAGTGCACTGGTAACAAATTTGCAATACAGTATTATAGAAGACTGTGTGTACTGTATGCTATAATAAAGTATATTTGTATTAACCACAAAGTGTACTTTTTTAGTATTTGGAATTGCCCAGAGGTATAACAACATGCTACTGCTGCAATAAGAATATATTTATGATATATTACTTATGCTTTTGTAACACAGTAAAAAAATGCTGTAATGTACTTATAATACATTAAATATATACTTTAATTGTATTAATTACTGTCAGGTATGTACGTTAGTACACACACAGCCATATACTTAAATACTTGTACTAAGTATTATTATAATGTTATAGTTATTCCACTTTGGAATGCAAAAGTATATTTAATACACTTAAAATTGTGCTTTTGTACAATTAAATTACAACTTAAATACACTTAGTACAAAATTAGTTGTTCCAAAATAACAAACTTCAAGTATACTAGTCATTAGTCTAGAACAAGTACACTTAAGTATGCTTTGGCATGCTAGGATTTTATATACTTAGCATACTTTTTTTTTTAACCTGGGTAACATTAACTGTATAAATATTTTATTTAAATAAATAAATACTGATGATTGTGATTGCATCTTAAGGAAGGTAAATTGCTGGCTCAACTTGATTTTTTTAGTTTTCTTCAAAGTTTTTGAATACACAATGTTACCTGTTGTCTGAACAAATTTCACTGTAAGAAGTTAGGCCAACAATATGATATTAATTCATTCAACATTTATCTAGTTGTCTTTACATTACTGCTTTTTCTTAGTCCTACGATTTCAGAACCAATGAAGTAACTAGTTGTATCATAGTTCCCTTAGGAATAATGAACATATATTGATCTGTCCATTCATCTTTCAAGGATCTTTTTTTTTTTGCAGTAAGCCATGCTGCATCTCTATTTCCTGAGGATTTTGGCAGCTTGTAGGTGTATTACAATTGTTTCTGTGTCTTACACATACTCTGTCTATACAAGATAAACTAACGCATTGATTGGCTCTGTTGAGTGACGTGTATAGCCAGGCCCATAGTTTTAACATTATGCAACCTAAGTACTGCCGAAGTTTCATAAAATTTTGTCCAGCTAGTTTTGAGTGATCTTGTGACAAATTCTGACTGGAAATGCAGACATTACAGACAGAAAATTTTCTGAGATCAATTTTTTGCAAGTTGTATGAAAAAGTGAGTTCTGGCCAATGTACAGACAAAACCATTTTTTATATAAATAAATATTATCTTTTTGCTTCCCAAACACATTGGTTGGTATTTGCACAAATTTACTTTGGTTACTATAACTAAGAGATAAGCTGTCAAATAGTGATGCATTATTTTTAAAGATTAAAATTTTGGATAATTGGCATTAATAAATACAAACATAAGCATCTAGTTAGAAATGTAGCTTTTATTTCACTGTTGAAAAAAAGGATCCAGGTTTACTACTTGTGGGTTAAGCAGGTTAATTTAATATGATTATAATAGCTGGAATTTTACCTGACTAAAACTCTGTTGACCCCAATGGCCAGATCTCAAAAAAGTAAAAGATTTTACATACATGACCATCAGAAAATAAGTAAGTAAATGTAAAACTGCCAAGAAATTATTTCAGAATAGGCTAGAACTACAGTACTTTGCCTAAGAACAAGGACAGACTAAATTCTTATTAGCCTCAAATAAGTTTCCTGTACAGTATGTAGTCATACTGTATATGGTTGTAATTCTATATTTCTTTAGCTGGCCATCTCAGCCTGACTCCCATTCTGTATGGTCTTGGTGAAAGTGATAGTCCAAACACAGGAGTGAAATCTGGTTCTCCTGCATCTTCAGGCCAAAAAAACTGAAAGCGGTGCAAGAGAGAAACCAAGAATAGGAAGAGCTCCATGCGGGCCAGGCCTTCTCCAAGACACACACGAGGGCCTGCACACATGGACAAATAGATAAATTTGTCAGAATATAATGAATTAATCTTTGATTTACGTAAACAAAGTTTGAATTAAGTTTGCAGTGTCCCTTCTCTTCTGAGTTCTCACCAGCAGAAAAGGGTATAAAGGCCTCAGGCTTTTCAAACTGCCCCTGATCATTTAGGAAGTTTGATGGGTTAAAGTCATGAGGAAACTTCCACTGGCCTTCTTCACTCAACACTGAGGACAAGTTGGGGATGATCGTAGTTCCCTGAAACATGGGTAAATAAAAAATTATAACATAAGTAGTAAAAAAAAAAATTTGACCAAAACAATTAGCTACAATCATCACCTTTGGTATGGTGTAGTTCATCAGTTCAGTATCTTTCGTGGTACAGTGAAATGCGCTCAAAGGGGTGACGTTGGCGATGCGCTGACACTCATGAATCAGAGCCTGTGTATACGGCATGTTGTGTCTGTCCTCAAAGGACACCTGAGATTTTCCATCCATTACTCTATCAATCTCCTGCTGACTTTTCTCTAGAAAGAAAGTATAGCATGTTTATTTAATTCAACCTGTCAGTTTGGAAACTGTAAAATTAAAATGTTAAAATGTAAATCACAACAATGATTGACAGTGTAATAGACAATATTAAAGTTCAGACTCTGAATGTCTGGATGAGCCATGAGGTAGAGAATCCCTGTAAGAAGTGTGTTGGATGTCGTCTCAGTTCCAGCTATATGCAGATTCAAAATATATGTCACAAGTTGCTCTTCACTAAAAGTAGATTCATTGTCTCTCTATTAAAAGTGATACATAAAATAACACATTTTAGCATTAGTTCTCATTAAAAAAATCAAAAGTTATTTCATCATACTAAAAACAAACCTTATCAAGCTCATCCAGATAGCAGTCAACAAGGTCTCTTGGTTTTCCTGGCACTCTCGTTGTCTTGTGCTCCTTGATCATGTCTACTGTCATGCTTTTCATTGTGGTGTAATTATCAAAAGCTTTTTTAAAGGGAAGGGGCCAGGACCTTACTAGAGGAAGCGCGTCATAAATCTATTTGAAATGAAAGTGAGAGAGGGAAAACAAGAAACTGTAGTTCCTGCAAAAACTTACTCCAGGAGGAGTGACAAACTTTTGCAACAAGGGACCCCTAAATTAACAATTAAACCAACCAAGGCACTAAATCTATTATTAAAAGTGTTTTACAAATAAAATACAATAAAACAGAACTTACCATTGCCCAAGTTCCACTATAGAGCTTTGCATTTTCAGCAAACAGGCGAACGTACATTTTAAGGGTTTCACTGCCATAATCATACCGAGTGGCAAACAAAACCTGGTAGATGATATTTGATGTTGCATCATGGAACAAAGTCTGAGGATAAAAGGAACTTCCTACAAATAGAAAAACTAGGTTAATGTTTTTTCCTTGATTTTTAAAGTATAAATCCTGGTCAGCTATAATCAAGAGGAACATAATTAATAAAGAAACATGCTTTTACCAGAAAATTTCTCCAATTTTGCAACTAGGTGTTTAATTTCTTCCAGAATCCTGTTCTCCATAGACTGTTTTCCCAAGCCAAAGTTCCTTAAGGTCATAAGAGCAAAGCGCCGATGCTCCTTCCATTGAAAACCATAATCCGCCATTATGACGCCTGTTGCATTTTATTCATATCAGTCATGCATTTCAAAATAAAACTAATGATGCATGTATATTAGACACTTGATACACCCTGACAGACATGTTTGTCAAAGATCTCACCTTTTCCTCTATGTACATCCTTAACCAGGGTCTGCGGGCGTCCTGAGAAGTCTGAAGATTTGTTCACCAGAGCTTCTCTTACAGCTTGTAAACCATTAAGAACAACAGCTGGTTTTGTCCCAATAGACAGGCTGTAAACATTTCCATATTTCTCAGCCAACTGCACATACAATATAAAAATAAATATTATTCACAAAAAAAAACATTGCAAAAGTGTCATTAGGCAAACTGTTCTCTCCATGTTCGAAGAACACGGCAAAAATGCCCTCTACAATACCTCTATGGTAGAAAAAACATATCATCGTGCATTCTTAGCGGACATACAATGGAGAAAATGTGATGAGGGGCCCTAATGGCATCCCTTTCAATAGAAAATAAGGATGAAATGCCAGTGGACAAAACAGAGTGTTTATAAGCTTTCTGTATGCAAGGCAATAAACACACAACTTCAAGCAATTTATTGATTACTTACACAAACACAAATTTAAAATGATAAAAATCTAATATGATGTTGTACCTTTTCAAAGTCTTTCAGAGGATTTTTGATGTTAAAATGAAACAAGTTCCCAAATAAAGGAATGGGTCGTGGTCCAGGAGGGAAGTTCTTGGGCCTCTGGATCCTGATGAAGAGGAAGAGGAGGCAGACACAAAACACAACCAGAATCCAGGTCCCCAACATGACGACTGTTGTACCGCTGCTGTACACACTACACACATTTGAAATGACAAGTCCTTAAAAGCAGTGCTTACAGTTTGTTAATAATTTACATATAAACTCCACTGGACATAAGGACTTACAGTGGGGCAAAAAAGGATTTATTCAGCCACCAATTGTGCAAGTTCTCCCACTTAAAAAGATGAGAGGCCTGTAATTTTTATTATAGGTATACCTCAACTATGAGAGACAAAGTACAAAAAATACAGAAATTCACATTGTAGGATTTTGTTATGAATTAATTGATAAATTCCTCAGTAAAAAAAAAAGTATTTGGTCACCTACAAACAAGCAAGATTTCTAGATCTAACAGACCTGTAACTTCTTCTTTGAGAGGTTACTCTGTCCTCCACTTGTAGTAATGGCATCTGATATCAGAGCTACAGTAGGGAAGGACCTGCAGAGAGCTCTGACCAAAGTAACAAATACTACCATTAGGAGCACACTGCGCCGCCAGGGACTCAAATCCTACAGTGCCAGTCGTGTCCAGTGCTAAAGTTTGCTAGAGACCATTTGGATAATCCAGAAAATGATTGAGAGAATGTCATATGGTCAGATGAAACCAAAATAAAACTTTTTGGTAAAAACTTAGCTTGTCGTGTTTGGAGGAGAAAGACAGCTGAGATGCATCCAAAAAGCACCATACCTTCTGTGAAGCATGGCGGTGGAAACATCATGCTTTGGGGCTTTTTTTTGCAAAGGGACCAGGACGACTGATCCGTGTAAAAGAAAAAATTAATCGGGCCATGTATCGTGAGATTTTGATTTTTGGAAAACCTCCTTCCATCAGGAAGGGCATTTAAGATGAAACGTGGCTGGGTCTTTCAGCATGACAATGATCCCAAACACACTGCCCGGGCAACGAAGGAGTGGCTTCGTAAGCGGCATTTCAAGGTCCTGGAGTGGCCTAGCCAGTCTCCAGATCTCAGCCCCATAAGAAATCTTTGAAGGGTTTGTGTTGCACAGAGACAGCCTCAAAACATCACTTCTCTAGAGGAGATCTGCATGGAGGAATGGGAGAAAATACCAGCAGCAGTGTCTGAAAACAGCCTATAACAAAGGCTATATAACAATGTATTGAGATGAAATTTTGTTATTGACCCAATACTTATTTTCCACTATAATTTGCAAATAAATTCTTTAAAAATGCTACCATGTGATTTTCTGGATTTTTTTCTTATTTTGTCTCTCATACTTGAGGTATACCTAGGGCTGGGCGATTCTTTGGATTTTTTTTTATTAATTCGAATTTGTGTTTTAAGACGATTAAATTTTTTCTTAAATCGAGGTATCGCGATTTTTTTAATAAAAATATTAGATACATAGTAATTGCACCAATGGCAGAATAATTAACAGGCATGTCCGACCACATGATGGCGCGCCTAATTGCACTCTATGAAGCAATGTAATAGGCTACTACATTTACATTTACATTTAGGCATTTGGCAGACGCTCTTATCCAGAGCGACTTACATTTTTATCTCATTATACATCTGAGCAGTTGAGGGTTAAGAGCCCTGCTTAAAGGGGCAACTTGGTGGGGTTTGAACCTGGGACCTTCTGAGCCGCAGTCCAATGTCTTACCCACTGAGCGACCCCTGAGCTACTACAGAGAAAATATCATAGAGATGCACGGCTCTTCACGTCAGGATGACCTTGTGCCAAAGAAAGGTAGTAATGTTTCCTCTGTGGTTTGGAAATGGTTCAGATTTGAGAGGTCAGACGTCGAACAAACTTTTGTCAAATGCAAAATATGCAGAAAGTCAGTTGCAACCGGCAGTGGCAGCACCACTAATTTATTCCAACATTTGCGACAAAGGTACGAAGTTGAATAGGAAGAATGCTCAAAGTTAAGAGATGAAGACAAGATAGGTCCAAGTGCAAAAGGTCCACCTAAAATTGCAAAACGGCAGATGTCATTAGCGGTATCATTTTCCTATTCCGTTCCATATGATAAAAAGGCACCCCGATGGAAAGAAATAATAGATGCTGTGGCGTTTCATATCGCTAAAGACATGGTTCCCATATACACCATCGATAAAGCAAGGGTTCATAAAAATGCTACACACTGCTGATCCAAGATACAAGTTGCCGAGCCGCAAATATTTTAAAGACGTAGCTATTCCCCGAATGTACACTGAAACACGTGAAAAAGTAGCGGAGCAGCTTAAATAGGCATCTTTTTTTTTCTACGACGACTGACCTGTGGAGTAGTCGTACTCTTCAGCCTTACATGAGCCTTACAGCCCATTACGTTGACGCAGAATGGAAACTGCGAAGTTTTTGCCTTCAGACGTGTTATTTTCCTGACGATCATACTGGGGAAATAATTGGTCATGGGCTCAAAGATGCGCTGGCGTCTTGGAAGCTTGTGGAGGATCGACAGGTGTTCGTGACGACTGACAGTGGAATGAACATGATCAAAGCAATGAAGATAAACGAGTGGACCCATCTTCAGTGCTTTGGACATCGTCTTCACAATGCCATTGGTAAGTATGATTAATAATTCAAGCAATAATATTCAGATGTTATTTCATTAATAAATGAAATTATAATTTATTATTATTATTATTATTATGTTTTGCTTTTGTAATAACAGTGCCAATCACGTAATATAAGTTTGTTGGTTATAGATTTATATTCTGAAGTTCTGAAGGAGGAAGCTCTTCACAATATTTCTGTCAAAGTACAGTGAACTGCTATTTTAAATCTATTTTTTGTTGCTTTGTTTTAACAGAACATGGTGTGAAAGACCACAGAGTTGACCGTGCAGTTGCAGTGTGCAAGAAGGTTGTAAGTGTGTTTTCCTTCAGCTGGAAAAAGAGAAGAGATCTTGCATTTGCACAGGCTGAGCTTGGCCTACCTTCTCATCAACTCATTACAGAGACCCCCACCAGGTGGGGTTCAAGACAAAAGATGATCGAGGGTGTTTTAGAACTCGGGTTCTTGGCGCTGATAAAAAAAAACTCGGCAGCTTGTTCCAACGTGGCAAGACATCGATGTCATGGAATCCATAAATAAAGCTGTTCACTGATGCATTGTCAGGTAAAGCATATGTAAGTGTCTCGTATCTCAAACCAGTGCTCCATCTCTTTAACAGTAGCATTTTACAAGCACAAGACGATGACACAGATTTAACAAAATGCATCAAAAGCACAATACTGCAGTACCTCAACAGCAAATACAGCGACCCTGTTACAGATGAACTCCTTGTAGCTTCTCTGATGGATCCCAGGTTCCGTACAACTTACATCAAACATGACAAGTTGGAAGGAAACAAGCAAAGAGTTGTTAAAGAGCTGACGTCTTTGTTGCCAGACAAAAATCTTGAGACAACAGTTCAGATGGCTTTAGGACGTGGAGCAGGAAGAACAGAGAACAGAAGCTAGGGCCAAGAGGAAGAAAACCTTGGGAAGCTTTTTAAAAAAAAAACGAAACCAGCATCAGCATCACAACCTGTCATTCAATCAGAGGAAGACAAAGTCAATGCCAAGATGACAGTCTATTTGATCTCCTGATGTAGATTCAGACACAGACCCACTTTACTGGTGGAAGGCTAATGAGGCAATCTTCCCCAGGCTCAGCAAATTTGCAAAAAAATACCTCCGTATTCCTGCAACCAGTGCCCTTTCTGAGAGGGTGTTCAGTGCAGGTGGGAACATTATAACCTGTCACACAGCATCTCTAAAGCCTGAAACAGTAGACAGACTGGTCTTCCTCTCAAGAAACCTGTAAAGAACATCTACATGTGTCTTATCAACATCATGCTTTATGTTTGCACGATGGTCTACAAAGTTCTGTTATTTTATTATTATTTACTGGTGTAAATTTGCTTAACTTTTTTGAGTTCACTGATGTAATGTTTACATTGGTTAAAATGGTTATTTTCTAACTGTATATTTAGAAGAATTTGATTTTTAATTCAAATTGCACAATATTTACTTTCATATTTCATTTAAATCTACTGCAAAGATATTTAACTCGAGAATTTGTTTTACATTTATTTACACCTTGTTGACCAATTTATGTATGGCATGGCCATTAAAAATACAATGTTCCTTAACCAGATGGTTTTTCAAGTTACTTATAAAGAGAATGTTACTTCAGTCACGTGTTGTAATGTTTTAAGTTGACTAGTTACAAATCGAAATCGTGAATTGGCCAAACTTTATGAAAAAACCTAGATTTTTACATTTTTTTGTCATATCGCCCAGGCCTAGGTATACCTATGATGAAAATTACAGGCCTCTCATATTTTTAAGTGGGAGAACTTGCACAATTGGTGGCTAACTAAATACTCTTTTGCCCCACTCTACTCCCATCTTGCCCCTTTTTGCATATTAATCTTTGGGGCCCTTATGGGTGTACCGTGGCAGCATCCCCCACTTTCCTGGGATTTAAACTTTTCAACAGCACTGTATCTGATTACCTGGAATGAAAAAGTGAGTAGGCTTGTCTGTACACAGTGAGAGAGAAGCAGAGACATTACCATAAACACTGTTTGGTTTTTCGATAAGTGCTTATGTATAATTGCCAACAATCACATCCAGATTACCTGAAAGAGAAACCATTATGGGTTGTTCCATTAAAATCTCAAAGAGTGAGAGTTTGGTTGTAGAATTGGGCGTCATTCTAATTTTACAAAGCACAGGCGGTATCAACCCCAGTAAAAAAAAAAAAAAAAAAGTATATTTAATCCTAGCATGCCAACGCATACTTAAATGTACTTGCAGCCAGACTAATGACTGGTATACTTGAAGTTTGCTGTTTTGGAACAACTAATTTTGTATTAAGTGTATTTAAGTTGTAATTAAATTATACAAAAGCACAATTTTAAGTGTATTAAGTATACTTTTGTGTGCTAAAGTGGACCAACTTTAAGTATACTTAGTACACTTAAAGTATATGGCTGTGTGTGTACTAACGTACATACCTGACAGTAATTAATGAAATGTAAGTATATATTTAATGTATTATAAGTACATTACAGCTATTTTTACTGTTACAAATACATGATTAATATACTGTACTATGAGTATATTCTTATTGCAGCAGTAGCTGTTATACTTCTGGTCAATTACAAATACTAAAAAAGTACACTGTGGGGTTAATACAAATATACTTTATTATATCATACAGTACACACAACCTTCTATACTACAGTATTGCAAATGTGTTACCAGTACACTAAAGGTGTTTAGGATCATTTACACATGCTAAATGCATTTTCCACACTATAACATGTTTTTGAAACGCATTACATCAGTAATTATGAGGAAGATTTTAAGAGTTTAACAGATTTAATTTGCACAAGGTTACAAAAAAGCACTACTATGGTTTATTTGTGTTTAACAAAAGTCAGGTTGTCTTACAAACACACAAACTAAAATGTAAACAGTTGTGTAAACACAGACAGACATTAGTATTAGAGTATACAGGTACAGTATTAGTTTAAACCTGGTGTGTTGATTCGACTGAAAACAGGCCGAGAGCTACGGAGCCATTATACCACAAGCGAAGTACATAAGATTTAGCAACAACACGTTAGACAATGCATTCTATAGCTTAAACAATGTACTTAATTTTAAACTACCGAACAAAAACCATTAAATTTACCTTATGTCGATGAAAAATAAAATAATAACGATACCAACGAACGCACGCAACGACGCAGCTTCCAGCCGTTAATTCAAACTAGAAGCGGAGGCCTGGGGAGCCAATCAGACAGTCCGAATCTGCCCGCCTCCCGCTTCTGATTGGCTGCTGTCTTCAATAGTTAAAGAGCTATATCACTGCTGCAGTTCGTGCAAGTGTGCTTTATGACAGTGATCGCATAGAAGAAAGTTTAAACACAGAAATTACCTTGAACGTGCAAAAGTAATTTTCAGCGCGCAAAAACGAGTTTGAGGGCGCGCGCTGGAGAGAGGGTAGTGCATTAATATAAGTATGTATGAATAAGTACATTTACATTTTTGTTATAATATACTGAGACTACCGTATATTAAAATTTGTATTCCAATGTGTACTTTCTGTAGGCTACATTTAAATAATATATAAATTATATTATAAAATAATATTAAAAAAAATACATTGAAAAACAAGTTTAAATAAGTATACTTTGGAAATTAAACAAAGCTTACACTTAAAATATATAATATATTTTTGGAAAGTGTACTATAATACAATTATCTTGAAGTATATTTAAAGTATAATTCCAAAATTTAGTAAAAGCATGATGTTAGTATACTTTTTATATATTAACTGATGGTAAAAAAATGTGTTCGTATATTTGCAGTGTACTATATTCGATATATTTGTAATACACTAAAGTGTATTTTTTTCCACTGGGGTATGACAGTGATCGCATAGAAGAAAGTTTAAACACAGAAATTATTTTGAACGTGATTTCCAGCAGGCAAAAACAAGTTTAAAGGGGGCGCGGGAAAAAAACGAGTCTAAAAGCGTGCGCGTATGAGAGAGTGCACTAAATATAAGTACATATGAATAAGTACATTTACATTTAACTGATAATATACTGAGACTACTGTTTATTAAAAATTGTATTCTAATGTATACTTTCTGTACATTTGTACAATGATTATTTCGAGCATATTTTTTTAAAATATATATTAAAAATACATTGAAAAACAAGTTTAAATAAGTATACAGTACTTTGGAAATTAAACAAACCTTTCACTTAAAGTATATTTTCCAATAATATATTTTTGGAAAGTGTTCTATAATACAATTATTTTTTAGTATATTTAAAGTATAATTCCAAATTTTGGTAAAAGCATGATGTTGGTATACTTTTTATATATTAACTGATGGTACATTTTTTTGTTAGTATATTTGCAGTGTACTATCAATGAATTTCAATATATTTGTAATACACTAAAGTGATTTTTTTTTTTCACTGGGGAAGTCAACCCAGTTCTTATCTGTATCCATCATGGCTTTGGTCAATCTGTCTTTGATTGTTTTATTTATCATTTTTACCATGCCAGAGTTTTGGGGGTTGTAGGGAATGTGACACTTCCAATCAATGCTTTAAATTCTTTTAGTTTTTGTGTCACTTTGGAGACAAAGGGAGTGCCTTTATCACTGTCAATTGATGTTGGAATACAGTATCTAGGAATAATTTATTTTGCCAGAATTTTAACTATTATTGTTGCATTTTGTTTTGAGCATGGAAATGCCTCTACCTATTTAGAAAATCTGTCAACAATTACAAGCATATATTTAAGAGTTCTGACAAGTGGCATGTGTGTAAAATCAATGTGTAGACACTGAAATGGTGCAATAGGCATTGGTAAGGCATTATGTTTAACATCTTAATGTTATCTTAAAGTAATACTAAGGGGTACGAGAGAACATGCTTTTCAGCATCTGTGACAATGAGAGCAGAAGCAGCCACAGCTCGCAAAGAAGTAGGAAGCCCGGGTGCTAGAGGATCTGTGGTTTTACTAGATAAATATGCAACTGAGTGATAGGACCCCCTGTGTTCTTGGGCTAAGACATCGGCTGCGACACCTCCGCCTTCAGAAACATGTACTGTAGGTGTTATGGCTTGCCTTAATCAGGAAGACCCAATGCTGGAGCTGAACTTAAAAAGTTTGTAGGTACTGACATCAAAATGCATGGGAGATCTGGAACAATAGGACTGACAGAAATTACAATACAGTGGAACCTTGGATTAAGAGCATAATTCGTTCCGGGAGTGGGCTCGTATTCCAAAACAAAACAAATTTTCCCATAAGAAATAATGGAAATTAAAATTATTCCACAGCCCAAAAAAATACATACATAAAAATAATCAACACAAAATATAAAGTAAATATAAAACAAATTAATCTGCACTTTACCTTAAAAAAAAAGTAAAAATAAATCCAGATAATCCAATGGATAAGTGTTTCCATTTATGCGCACAGGCGCTGTGTGTGTTTTTCTCTCTCTTGCGCTGCGGAGTGTGTGTGTCCGTGCGCGGAATTTGACACCGTGCCAGTTGTGTGTGAGTGAAACACCCCCTCTGTCATGCACACTCGGAACGCGACCGGCACTAGGACCCGGAAGTTAAGCGGTCGCGAACCAGAAAGTATAAAAGGAGTAAACAAACCATAGCATCTTGCTCAGTCATTGATTTTGGCCCATGCCTCGTCGGAATCGTTCGTTGAATCGTGAGTACTCACTTTATTGGTCTTGCTTTCTGATTGAGTGTGCATTTATAGGACGCGGGTTAGATTGTGTCCATTCGTGAGAGTCCTTAGATTAAATAGCGTGATTATCCTGCCTACTCGTGTTCTTCCGCGTTTGGGTTTACCATTCACGCTACAAAGGGCTAACCACTAAGCTAAGTCTTCTGGTCACTCAGGTTAGTTCTTGACACCCTCTCTGCTTCACACACACACAAAAAAGACGAGAGAGAACGCGAGAGAGAGTAAACCGGCATGGTGTCAAATTACGCGCATGCACACATTTACATTGACATTTAGGCATTTGGCAGATGCTCTTATCCAGAGCGACTTACAAAAAGTGCTTTAAAGTTTACATCATTGAATACATACTTACACTGGGTTAACTAGGTTAATAACTAAGTGCCATTAGTCCAACACAACTGGGAAGAAGTTTTTTTTTTTTGGAAACAGATGCGCCTTGAGTCGTCGTTCAAAGATAGTCTAGAGAAAGTTCGTTCCACCACCTAGGTGCCAGAACAGAAAAGAGCCTGGATGAATGCTGCCCTCGAACCCTCAGAGAGGGTGGGATGAGACGAGCAGTGCTGGAGGATCGGAGGGAATGTGGTGCAGTGCGTGGTGTGATTAGAGCAGAAAGGTAAGTGGGTGCTGGGCTATTTTTAGCTTTGTAGGCAGGCATCAGCGTTTTGAATGTGATGCGGGCAGCTACAGGAAGCCAGTGCAGGGAGCGGAGAAGTGGTGTGGTGTGGGAGAACTTGGGAAAGTTAAAAACGAAACGTGCTGCTGCGTTCTGGATCAGTTGCAGAGGACGAATCGTGGACAGAGGCAGGCCCGCCAGGAGTGAGATGCAGTAGTTCAGTCTTGAAATAACAAGGGACTGAACACGCACCTGAGTAGCCTGTAAAGAAAGAAATAGGCGAATTCTTCTAAAATTGTAAAGAAGAAATCTACAAGAGTAAGGTTAGCGATGTGGGGGGAAAATGACAGATGATTGTCCACGGTTACCCCAAAATTGTGGGCGGTGGCTGAAGGAGTGATTTGGTTGTTGTCCAGGGATATTACAAGGTCTTGACATGGGGATGAGTCACAAGGGATAAACAACAGTACGGCTTTACTGAGATTGAGCTTCAGCTGATGAGCAGCCATCCAGGATGAGATGTCTGCCAGACATGCGGGTGGAAACTTGAGTGTCAGATGGAGGAAAGGAGAAAGTAAGTTGGGTGTCATCTGCATAACAATGGTATAAAAATCCATGCGATGATATGACCTTACCAAGAGACCAGGTATAGAGGGTAAACAGAAGAGGACCAAGTACTGAGCCCGGCGGGACACCAGTAGAGAGTCTACATGGGGCAGATGTAGATCCCCTCCATGTTACCTCATATGACCTATCTTTTAGGTAAGAAGCAAACCATTGCCATGCTGTTTCACAAATTCCAAGGCTTGTAAGAATAGATAATAGAATATTGTGGTTCACAGTGTCAAATGCAGCTGACAGGCACAGGAGGATGAGGACAGATAACAGTTTAGCAGATCTAGCAGCATGGAGTGACTGACAGAAGGGCAGTCTCTGTAGAATGTGCCACTTTGAATCCAGATTGGTTGGGATCATTAAGGTTGTTCTGTGAGAGATAAAGAGACTTTCGGTTATAAACAGTTCTTTCAAGAATTTTGGAAATAAAAGAGAGAAGTTATACCGGGCGATAGTTGTTAACTTCTGATGGGTCCAGGCAGGGTTTCTTGAGGATGGGTTAGATGACGAGATGATCTGCTGAATCTCATCAGATGACAAGTTGGAGAATTCTGCTAAGGGAGGGAAGGGAAGATCCTAAGGTTCTGCCGTAGGAGTTTGGTTGGGAGCGAAGGACTGGTGGATTGCTGCAATCTTCCCACACACATAACACACACACTCAAACACTGACACTAAAGACAAGAGAGAGTGTGTGTGTGTCAGTGTTTGAGTGTGTGGGTTAGGTGTGTGCACGTGTAATTTGACACCGCAACGGTTCACACACACATAACACACACGCTCAACCACTGACACACCTTAAAGACGAAAGAGAGAGAGAGTGTGTGTGTGTGTGTGTGTGTGTGTGAACTGGCGCGGTGTTAAATTACGCGCACACAAATAATACACACTCCGCAGCGCAAGAGAAAGAAAAACACACACACACGGATGTTGATTATACCAGTAAGAGACAAATACTAAAACCCAGCAGGGGAGACGATTACGCAAGAGAGAGAAAATTTGTTGGCTCAGTTGTGATGACATGACTCTCGGCATCAAATCAAGAAGTGCATGCGTGATACATGATACTCCGTGCTTGTAAACCAAGACAAGGTTCGTTTTTCAAGTCAAAATTCACTAAAAATCTTTGCTCGTCTTGCGGAACACTCGCAAATTGCGTTACTAGTAATCTGAGGTTTTGCTGTCAAATTATTAATTTGTGTAAATATGTATCCTTTTCCACAGGCCTTTTGTACAGGATTAACAGGTGTATTGTATGGAGATTTGTTAGGAACTAGAACACCTTGTTGTTTTAATGACAAGATCTCTCAATACCGGCATCCTTGTCTGGTGAAAGAGGATATTGTTTACAATATATAGGTGTCACTTTTTTACATTTTGCTGTGTATGGTGTAGTACAAACTGTGCCCACTTTGTTAGCATGATTAGATCACAAATTTGGAGGTACACAAGGCAGATAGGATAAGATAACAATAGATGCGTCAATAGAATCAACGGGTGGGATCCTGTCAGAGAACATAATCAATTTATGAGGCATATTTAAAATGGTTTTACCTTCTGCAAAAGATATACAACAGCCTAATTTACAAAGTAAATCGCTGCCTAGTGAATTAAAAGGGGATAAAGGTATCATGAATAAAATGCAAAGTTGGATCATCTGGGCTAGTTACAGAGGGGCTGAAATGTTTTAGGACATGAAATTGGGACCCCGTCTATCCATACAGAGCTTATAGTGGATGCTGAAACAGGACCATGGTACGGAGAACCACTAAAAGAAGAGTATTGTCACAAAGTGACCTGTCACTAGTGCTTAACATCACACACATTTTTAAAGCTGTTTATCGTTTTATTTTGGGTTTTATTTCATTTTGTAAATGTTTTCCTGAATAGAAAAAAACGTCCTCATTGCTTCCATACCATCAGACGGCCAACCCAAGCGCCATCTAGCGGCCTGGCTATATAGTTATATAGTGTTATATAGTCGCAGTGATGCGGTGTCCTAGCGCAAAGCAACTGGAAGCCGACTGGTCAATTGTTTGTATAAAAGTGGAATTGCAAATTCTTACGGTTAGATTGCGATGTCTATTTTTTGTATATAATAATTAATTCTATGTTGTCTAAACAAAGGAGTATAGAGTGGATTTTGTGTTATATGTGTATTGAGTGTGATGGTAAAAATTTATATATTTTCCATTTTGTACTTCCCTTTCCTATTTTTTCCAACTTGGCTTGTTCTGAGGGGGCGGGGCTTGCACTATAAAAGAGAGCCCCAAACCAGTATGCAGGGTCAGTTTACCTCGAGAGCAAGCGCGAACTGTGGTGCTGTGAGCAATTCTTTGACAAAAATGTACAAAGCGTGTACATATATTTATTTGTTTTGTTTTTGTATAGTGTTTTTTACTTTGTAAATAGCTTTGGTTGGTTTTTCTACTGGTACTCTTACACCTCTCAAACACTGTAAATAAATCCTCCCTTTTCACTGAACATCTCTTCGAGTATTGCCATCAATGTTTGGATTTGTTTTTCCTTTTTTTGGTGTCGTTAACCCCTTTGCAAGACATCGGGCCACAAAGACTCATTGTCTCACAATTGCTGTCAGAAGTGGGATGGCTATTCCCAAGACAGTGACGAGAGGCAGGAAACCTAGATTGGGGCTTCGCTCCCAGTCCAAAACTATGGCTAAAAAGGATGTGGCCTGGGACTCTGTCGACTCTGCAGAGGATGAGGAGGAGAGAGAGAGAGATCTTCCTTTGTTTGTCCAAAGTCCACGTCACCCCAAGACAGACCCGTCTCTCCTGCGGCATCATATGGAAGTAGGATGTATTGTGGTGCGTGACTTTCTAAGCGCTCAAGATTAAAGAAGACAGCGTTATATTCAGGACTTACAGAGTCTATGAGAGTCAATTCTGCAAGCTGTTCTGCCAGCTGAGGGGTCGAGTGACGTTGAGAGCCTGTGGATGGAGCTCCCAACATAAGCTCAGCACAGGAGAAAAGCTTACCAAAGAGCCCAAGACACACCAACTGACATGGAGCTAACAAATGGACTTGATGCTGCTAACCTGGCTTAGCAGTATATCAGTGCTCACCATGGAGATAGCCCGCAAGCGTCTCTTCTATCTGGGAAATCATATAACCCCAAAAACTTGGTGTCTAAATTTTGAGCGCTTGGGGAAAAATCCCGCTTCCTGTCCAGTCACAAGAAACGCCGATGCGCGCTTGGGAAGTGGAAGGGAAACTTCCTGATCCGGCACGAGAGAATGGGGGAATTCCGTCTCATGCGCGCCTTCCAGATTGCATCGTTTAACCCATGAATCGCCCCGGCTCGCAGTTTCTCTTTAAAGAATGCGAGTCACGCACGAAGCACTCGCAACAAAGGTGTTGAGATCGCGCTCCGAAAGAGATCTATCTTGCGTAAGTTTAGTAGGTAGACAACCAGAATGCCTATTACAGTCGTGCTTACTGCTGTGGGAAAATGGCAGCAGCCAAAATAAATCAGTTGCATTGTAGTTCAAGTCATTCGTAAAATGACCGCCAGGTGGCGCAAAGTGACATTTTCCATGTTTTAATTATTTCGGGTACTTTAAACACATTGTTGTCTTCCTTATGTTGGGTCATATAAGATGTAGTGGGTAATTTAAAAATAAACACCTCGTTGGGTTATTTTGACCCAACAACTGGTTTATTCTTTATTTTCTGGTTTGTCCAAACGGCAGCCTGCAAAATTTTTGAAATATTACTGTTATTGTGTCACAAGTGTAGTTTTCAGATATTTGAGCTTCAGGAAATCTCCCGGCGCTCTGCGGAAAACACTGGCGCAACCCAGCCTCGGAAAGACTTTCTAAACAGGAGGTATTGCTGTTTATTTACAATATTTGTTAATTTAATTTAAATGAGATTTGGCCTCAGGATTTGGTATCTGTAACGGGTTCGAGCCTATTTGCACGGGCGGCACCATGAAGCACGGACACAAGGCGAGGTCTTACAAGAAAAGAGATCTTTTATTTAGGTAAAATAGGAAAGGAAAGGGTTAATGGAGGGAGGATGAAAAGAAAGGGGAAGGGATGCAGTGCACGTGCAGGTCCGGGGGATGTGCCATGCTGGCATGCAGGCACATAGCTGGCGAAAGGTGGCGGTGGACGGAGTGGCAGACAGGAGCATGCGGAGGCTGCACGGAGTGAAGGCGCCGCGGGAGCGCGAGGATCAAAGGGCGGAATTCCAGTGTCCTGTTTAAAGTCCCTGGGGCGCCCTACATGCCACTCTGTCCTGCTCCACCGCATCACGTACTTCCCGGACTCAACTCTCCACATTGCTTTTATAATGTGGAGGAGTGAGCAAGAAGCGATAGTAGATTTGGGCACGCCCATCACAGGCGCACGGCTTGACATATCGTGATCCTCGTCTTTAACTTCCTACGTAGTCTAATCAGCGCTCAGCCGCACGCATAAAGTTAAAAAATGCGTTCGGGGAAAAACAGCAGGGAAACCGACTCTGGCCATTTTAATAATTCGCATATACACTGAGTTTCAGTTCATTTTCTGACGTGCTCAAGAAAACAATACAGAATAGCTTTTCCTTTAATTATTTTACAAAATATTTTTTTTTTGTCATGGTGACGCCTAAAAATAGATGCAAGATTATTTTATATAGTCTAATTAAAACTGCTTTTCTAAACGTGGGCTATTGTTGTTTATCTTCTCCTCTTTAATATCCTACAAAGTCTAATCAGCGCTTAACCTCACGCATGAAGTTTTTCCGAGCGCGGAGGAATTTTGTTTATACAGATGTACCTGTATTACATGAAAAGTTACAGGCTTGTTACTGAATGATTTACACCGATAAAGAGCCGTATAAGAACTGTGGCAGCTGGCACACCTAAAATTAAATGCAGGATTATTTTTTATAGTCTAAATAAAAATGCTTTTATAAATGTGGGCTATTGTTATCTACTTCAAATATTTGTTAATTTATTTTAAAATAGGTTTGATCCTGCTCCTTAATTTATGTAGTCTAATCAGCGCTCAATCGCACACTTAAAGTTTTTCAGAGTGCACCAGCAGAAGTAGAGGAATGATTATGAATGCTTCGGGAAAAACAGCAATGAAACTCACTGACCATTTTAATATTTAAATGATAAATTTGTGATTTCTTTGCTTTCGGCTGTGCTGATGATGTCATCTCGTCGTCTCTGCACCAGTGAACACACCTATAATTCACTTTTCATACAAATTACATAATCTAATAATTAGTTTTTCATTATTTTATGTAAGAGCACATATTTTGCTTTCTATAAGTATATATTTTTCATGTCTGTGAGGCGAGTATACAAGAAGTTTCGGTTCATTTTCTGACGCGCTCAAGTTCCCCGAAAACAATACAGACCAGTGCACGCTGTTTAATTATTTTAATAAACCTTAATAAACGTAGAGTCTTATGAAGCCTATGTAGCTTATATAGTGTTTTAATTTTATGGTCGTTTAGTTTCTTTATTTAAGTTAATAAATCTATTACAAATTTAAAGTACACAAAATATAAGATGACGCAAGCCCCTACACGTGTAGCTTTTCTAATTACACATAAAATCTATAGGCTTAGTGTGTTAACGTTTACGTTGCTTAAATTCAATCCTAAAACTATTTAATTTAATTTTAATTATACATTTGTACTGTAATGTTACTACTGTGATAATGAATTTGATTAATTACTAAGTTTCAATAGATTTTATCTGCAACTACGTGTGGCTCTAGACGAGCTGCGGCTCATTAATCCTGTAGAGAACGAACTGACGCCTGAGGCGTCAGTCTATAGTTATATAGCGCAACTCAGCGGTGAGCCAGCAAACGCACAAACGTAAATGCTGTCGCCATATGCCGCGGCGGTAAAAGTTGAATACTGCTTGTCCACCTACTGTATGGATCTCCCAACAAACTCCACTATATCGGTGAGTTAAAACTTTTAAACTCGCTTACATACATGACACGCAAACACAATACGGTCCTGAAGACAAAAAGATTTGAGGAATGTTTCAGGTTCACTCCTATTTATAACCTGCAGGTTCACTTCATCAGATGACGTCACCTGACTAAGGTTATATAAGCCAAAAATTTGGCATGTTTGATACACATGCTTCACAACCGGCAACACAAAAAGATGTTCCCATAGCGTTTTCACGCAGCATCGAGTGTAGAAAGGGAACATGCTCTGCAAGTTCGTCTCAGACACTGGAAAGGACTTGGACAAGTCAGGTTACCATTTGTGTTTGTGTTTACAAATTTTAATTTTTTTCTTCTATATTTCTATATTGTAATATTTTTATTATGCCTTATTTGATCAGCAGACTTAAGCTAGTTAAATTTATTTTCTTTCGTATTTCCTTTTATTCATATTTATTTCTTAGGTATAAGCTCTTATTTTTTAAGGTCATTGGCGGTCGTATAAGCATTTCACTGCATATCATACTGTGTATAACTGTGTATGTGACAAATAAAATTTGAATTTGTTGTTTGCCCACAGGGAGGTACCACAAGCGTCTACAGGCTTTTCTCCATTCGAGCTCCTGTATGGATGGCGGGTTCAAGGGCCACTGGATCTCCTGCGAAAGAGCTGGGGGCCGCTTTGTCTCAGATGATAGTGAAATCTAAGAAGGGCATTGTCCAGTACGTCCTTGAGATGAGAAACCGTCTGGAGCGCTACAGGGAGATGGCCCAAGAGAACCTCAGACAGGCTCAACAAGCCCCCAAAAATGTTATATGACCAGCACGCCAGAACCCGAGAGCTGCAACCTGGACAAAAGGTATTGTTACTGCTCCCTACCTCATCGAACAAACTGCTGGTGAAGTGGCCAGGACATACTCTGTTATTCCTCACCCTGACAAAGGCAAGGCAACACAAACCTTTCACATTAATCTGCTGAAGAAGTGAAAAGAGCCACCCAGCAAACGTGAAACATTTCTGCTGATTCGAGAACTAGAAGAGGATCAGGAGGATAACCAACCAGAGCCGAAAGTACGAGAACCAGCACAGCCAGCAGGTGTTGATCTGCTTAATATGGAAGAGCCCAAGCAAGCTAAGCTGTGCTATCTCCTGGATCAGTACCCTTCGTTGTTTTGTCAGAGGCCTGGTCGGACCAACCTGTTACAACATGAAATCTACTTTCTTGATTCAACACCTTCTCTTCAGCGGCCATACAGAGTACCTGAAAGGCTAGTGGCACCCCTAAATGCAGAGATTGACACGATGCTGGAGTTGAACCCCTCGAGAGTGAGTGGAGTAGCCCAATTGATATCGTCCCGAAAAAAGACAACACTTCACGGGTCTCCATTTACTTTCAAAAACTGAATGCCCAGTTAAGATTTGATGCTTACCCTATGCCACGCATCAATTATCTTCTGAAAAGGATTGGCCAAGCCAGATACATTACCACCTTGGGCCTTTTGTAAAGGGTACTGGCAAGTGCCCTTGGAGGAGGCGCCCAGACCCTATACGGCGTTTCAAAGCCTGCTGGGGCTATTCCATTTTATTGTGCTACCGTTCGCGCTGCATGGGGCACCCGCAGCGTTTCAAAGTCTGATGGACCAAGTCCTCAAGGGCTGTGAAGAATAGTCAGCCACCTATCTGGATGATGTTGTCTTATACAGTATGACATGAAAAGACCATCTTCTGCCCCTTAAAAAGACCCTGAGCAAGATCCAAAAGGTTGGCCTGACCTTAAATTCGAAATCAACTACCTTGGATACCACCTGGGAACTGGGGAGCTGAGACCTTAAGTGGACAAAGCAAAAGCGGTTCAATATAGTCCAAGACCGAGAACCAAAAAAGTGGTCCATGCTTCATTCCCAACTACTCCACTTCTTCTGTCCCACTAACCAACCTGTTATGCAAAAGTGTGAAGAACCCCGTTACTTGGACTGAGGAGTGTAAAGCAACCTTTAACCTCTTAAAGAAACAGATGTGTTCAGGCCCAGTCCTCAAGAGTCCAGACTTCACTAAGGAGTTTGTTGTGCAGGTGGATGCTTCTGCTGTGGGGATTGGTGCAGTTCTGGCCCAGGGAGAACCGGGTGAAAAAGGCCCATTGCTTACCTGAGCAGGAAATTGCTGCCAAGAGAGACGCGATACTCCACAGTGGAAAAAGAAAGACTAGCAATCAAGTGGGCATTGGAGAGCTTCAGGTATTACTTGCTGGGAAGGGAGTTTCTACTGAAAACAGATCACAGAGCACTGACATGGAACCATACAATGAAGCATCGACCTGGCCCCCAGAACAAGATAGCTGTCTCATTACCCGGTAAGTTTGCGGCCTGGAGAGGTGATGTCACAAAGTGACCTGTCCCTGTTGCTTTGCACAGCACATACACACACACACACACACACAGACACCACATCTTACCACAATCCTCCTCCGTAATCCCCTGCTGAGGCAATGTGGGTGCACATGCATTCCATTTGCATACTGGTTCACATACATGCAAAACTATCCACTCCATTTCCATTCCACTATAGTAATGTGCATAACAACACACACACATTTCATTTTATTTTGGATTTTGTTTTGCTTTGTAAATGTTTTCCTGTGTTTGTTAGCATCTGAATAGTCAGTCTTCTTCGTTGTTTCCACACCATCGGTTGGCCAACCCGAACGCCACCTAGCGGCCTGGCTATATAGTGCCAGAGTTGCGACACGCTGATGCAAAGCAACCGGAAGCCGACTCGTCAATTGTTTCTCTGAGGAATTACAAATCCTATATTGTGATGTCTGTTTCTGTTATTTTTTGTATATATTAATTCTATGTTGTCTAAACAAAGGAGCATAGAGTGGATGTTGTGTTATATGTGTATTGTGTGTAATGGTAAAAATGTATATATTTACCATTTTGTACTTCCCCGTTCCTATTTTTTTTTTTAACTTGGTCTGTTCTGAGGAGACAGGGCTTGTATGTATGCCGAGTCAGTTTACCTGGCGAGCGAGCGTGCAACTGTGGTGCCGTGAGCAATTCTTTGACAAAAATTTGACGTACATATATTTATTTGTTTGTTTTGTTTTTGTATAGTGTTTATTTGTTACTTGGTATATAGTTTTGGTTGGTTTTTCTACTGGGACTCTTACACCTCTCGAGCACTGTAAATAAATCATCCCTTTTCATTTAACAACACTGCGAATATTGCCATCATTTTTGGATTAATTTTTTTCCTTCTTTTTGGTGTTGGTAAATCCTTCACCTGACATTGGGTCGCGAAGACCCGTTGTCTCACAAGCATGTAGCTTTAGTGTCTACCATTAAATGATAAGAAGTACCATTGATAGATGTAGGCATTTTTGGACCCATAAATGCCTAATGGGATGGTCTAATGCATTTGGTGAGCCTGTGAAGTAGAACCATTTACTATATTTCCTTTTTTGTCTACAGTCACGTTCCCAATGTCCTTTTGTCTTGCAATATTTACATGTCTTTTTGCATTGGTGTTCCCAGTGTCCTGGGGCCTCATGTATCAACGATGCGTACGCACCAAAACTTTGCTTACGCCAGTTTTCACGCTTACGGTCGGATTTACTAACAGTGAAATTAATGTGAGAATGTGCGTTCTTCCACGCCACTTTATGTCTGACGTACGTGTATTTCTTGTGTGTGTTTGTTTTATTTGCAATTATGTTAAATTGCACACTACAAAGTATGGCACCAACACATGTGAAAAACATTGCTATTAATTTATAATTGATAAAATTAGTGAATTGACACAATATTTTTCTACCAATTATGTGATTTAGAACATACAAAAGCATTTGCAAATGTATACAACCCTTAGTCTATGGCAATGGCAGTGTTGGCCTTATTAGAGGACATTGTCAGTGGACAAATCCGAAAATATATAAAAATAATTCATACAAAATATTAAGTAAAAATAAAACAAATTAACCTGCACGTTACCTTTCAAAAAAGTAAAAAAATTAATCCTGGCAGATTTATTATTAAAGCGTTTCCCTTTGTGCATGCAGGCGCTGTGTATGTGTGTGCGTGTGTGTGAGGCTAGAGTAAGTTGGAGACTCTTGCTTTCAGTCCCTCCTGTCTCCCCCTCCTCATCTTACACATTAAAACTTTCTCCTCTCGTTTAAACACACTCACACACACATTAACGGAAAGACTGCTGTTCTCCTCTAAATTATTAAAGCTTCTTAACAAACTTTTGGGTGGATCCTCACTTAAATCCAAATTATCCATTCAATTTTATTAACAACAAAAAAAAAACAATAAACATCGCTAAAGACACTCGTGTGAGCGCAAACTTACAAAATCACTGCTGTAAAGTAAAACAAACAAACAAATAACCCAGCACCTTACCTCTGAAAAGATTTGCGAAGAGTTTTTTCGGAGAGCGGAGTCTTTTGCCTTCGTTTCTGTGTGCCTGTGTGTGTTTTTGTGAATGAGGGTTTCACACACACATACACACAGCCGGCACAGTGTCTAATTACGCTCGCACGCATGCGCACACACACACACACACATACACTGCGATGAGGAAGAAAATAGATTTTTAACCTCTGTATTGAGAATTTCTTTTGCCTTACTCGCGCGCACACTGTTGTGGAAAAATACTCAGAGTCAGGCTTTGCTTACAGAAGATTACGACCTTTATTATCATGCAATAAAGGCTGGAGCTGCACCATGGATACAACTGAATCTCTGGTCTGTTTTCACTATTATATATGCATAAATGTTAGGCAGTTTGATCAGTTGTGTCCAGCCTGTCCACAACCCCAACATACGCCTGGAGAGTGTTCCTTTGTCCTCTCAGTTGCTGATTGGCTCTCCACTCCCTCTGTCCTGGCTATTGAGTGAAAATGTTAATGACAGGCGCAGGCATCTGGTTTGAGTTTGGAGGTAGTGCTGCTGATGATGTCTCACTGTTTCTGCAGCTGGCTGGATCCTTGGTGAAGGACTGCTTGGGGCCCTCTCTGTTTCTTTGGTAATCAGAGTAGCTTGGGCCTTTTTCTTGGTTCGCTCTGTAAGTTTTCAAGCTGTAACTGCCTCCAGGTCGCCCCTTTAATGTCTTTGGGTCAATTCTAGGTGGATACTCGGCACGCAAGGCCTTCCACACAACAGGGCGGTAAGCCTCAAAGACAGTTCATCCATGTGTTATGTATTCACAGCCCACTCTAGTCAGAAGCATGTTTTTTTCTCCCCCCCCAAAATCTTCGCCAACAGTTTTCATATCAATCACCGATAAAAGCTTGCCTGAGGTCTCCTCTTCTACGACCTTAATCCATTTCCCTGCACCCTCGTGAATGTTAGGGAGGCGGTTGACAACTCTCTCGAGATCTTCAGCTGCCCATGGTACAGTATAACTGTCCCAGTGCACCTTTAACTAAAATTTAAGGTAAATTGGAAATTATGGAGCTAGGTTCCTAAGTCTTCCAGTGTTCCTTCTTTGTTTCCGACTGCCCATATTAAATAACAATCCTCTTCACCTTCATCCCCTCTACTGGACAAAGACCTATGCCCAGTCCTTAATGTTGTATCTATCTGACTTCTTACTTGTCCTGGTGTTTTAGTGCTCCTGTCTAACCTCTCTCACTTATCTGCACCCTTTCCTGTTCCTTTATCTTATCCTTTTTCCCACATAGCTTTTTCACTCTGTAAATCTGCCCCTACTTTCTTATAACAATCTAACGGAGTGCTTTCTTCCCTACTCCTTCTCCTCTCCTTTCTTAACTTCACACCTGGCTCTCTGTCGTCTCCATCTAAATCTACATGACCATCCATTCGCATTTTTTCAACATTCAACATTCCCTTAAACATTGGGAATTGACCTTCTGTCAGCACATATGAGGGAGGTGTAGCGCTTCTTTTCCATTACTGTTTTTCTGTGCCTCACTGTCTGACTTTCTCAACTTTTTCCTCACTTGATTTTTCTTTCTTACCAACTCTACTCATTCTTCCTTAAACAGAGCTAGGACCTCTCTTTCCTGCTGTCTTTTCAACTCCTCTGGACACGCTTTTTCTTTCTTGCCGCTATTTTATAATTATACTTAGGGTTCCATCTCCTCATCATGCCACATCTTAGGTCCCCTCCTTTGGCCATTTTGTAATTATATCTTTAGTTCGCTTTTGCCATTTATTGGAGATCTTAGTTATGAGCTCTGCACACAAAGGATGCTTCAGCACTAATATCTCCACTGGAGAGGCTGCCATTATGCTTTATAGCCTGTTACCACAACTTAGATATTCTTACAGTATCTTATGCCTAAGCCCTTACTTAATGATTAAATTTGCTTACAACATACAATATTGTATAATCACAGAAATGTCCGCCTTCCTTACCAAGGCTCAACAGTTATAACCACTTTTTAATATACAATAATTTACTATTTGCCTATTAGCTTGCCACAAAGCACAGTATTCTCATACACAGTGAACACTTCCATCAATAACTGATTAATGCCACAGTATTAATATGGGGTTTAGACACATTCACCACTCCACACTATTTATTTATTTATTTATTTATTTATAGGCTTTTGCATTCATACTTTGTCCTTCTTTTCCTAGAAAATAGGGCTTATTCTTTGCATACTTGTCCCCTTTGCTAATTAGGGCTCATACACACACACATCTCCGGTCCGGCAACAAGCTGCCCCCTCTCTGAGGGTTGTACACAGAATCCCCTCGGGAGGTCCAGCCCTGTTCGCTGGACACAGAGCTTATGGTATCACTTACCCAGATTCCATCACTTTCTCTCTCTCTCACACACACACACACACTTAGGCGAACATAGAGCTCTCACACACTCAGACAGTAACAGACAGACATAACATCAATTAGACACAAACAATTGCAATTGCATTCAACTTAATGGCACAAAATAGTGCTCCACATAGGAAGTTATGAAATAAAAGCCACAAAAACTCATACAATACCTTTTTTGGGTGGCTACACAATACTTATGATGTACAACAGTACATTCCTCATAGGAAAAGATATCAATAAAAGCCACAAAACCTCATACAATACAAATTTTAAGGTGGCTACCAAATGCTTACGACACCAAAAGGCAGGGGCGGACTGGCCATCGGGACTGGCCATCGTTCTGGCCTGCCGGCTGCCGCTATGCAGATGATCAGCCTGGCATGTGATAGGCTGGTGTATAACTACGAACTAATTGACGGATCTCTCAATCTACGAATCAGGCAATGGAAAGGGAGGGGAAGATTAGAAGATCAGGAGGGAAAATTACACTCCCACATCACATGACCCAACATCAGCGACGCACTGCCTAATATCTGGCTATGTCCAGAGACAGGGTATATCTGACTAAATCGTTCAAAAATGGAGCGCAAAGGAGGAGCAGAGAGTCAGCGTATAAAAAGGAAAAAAGCCCTGGCCGCAGACGCAGCAAGCTGCTGCAAAATCCCAGCCATGTTCGCCAGTAAGGGAACAGGTCGGTCAAGATTACATCTACATTATATTTATAATAATTTGGCAGACGAACACTTTCATCCAAATCACTTAGATCATCACAATCGATAAAACTAAACCAACAAACGAGCAACAATATGTAAGTGCTGCTGTGCTGTGTCAAGTCTCGTTTCGTCTGAAAAGGTGACGAAGGAAGCAGCAGTAGCACTAGTGCTGCAAATGCTCCTGCTGTTGAGCTAGAGGTGGTGGACAGTTCAGCATGTGAGTCAGAGCAGGGACCTTCAGGTAAAGTTAAAGATAAGCAAAACTAAACATGCAGGCACCAGGCTATACTTTTTAAACAACATGTGCTTTTTTATGATTTATAAGATCAGTAGTAGGACTGTGATTTTGGGGACATACAACTGATGGCTGCACAATTATAAGTACAGATTATTAAACACGCTTATTTTATATTGCAGAGCAACTACATGTGCAAAGTGATAGAGAGAAGGATTCAGGGAAAGATTAAGGAGACAGTAAAAGCCTTTATATCTTTTTTGATTATTTTGCCTGTCCACAGTCTAAGGATTTAGATTTTTTTTTTAAGTATCACCCAATTCAAACGCCTACTGGTGTACTAGTAGTGCTAATTACTTACTGTTTACTCTTACTGGTCTGTTCCACATAATGCCATAATTGATTGTTATCTGTTACTTACGCTGTCATAGGTTTTGTTAAGTTTATTTGTGTTTGTGTTTCTGATGCATTTGATATACTAGAGTTGAGCACTGAAAATACATAAAATGTAAATATTTCAACATGTGAATGTGTCTCTTATTATCTCTTTTAAAAAGCCAATTTTCTATTTGTCATTGGTTTGGTAGTATAAATGGTGTATTCCTAGTGAGTTGTTAAGGGCTATTTTTTATTCATTTATATTGCATCTGGTAGTCTACCTGTTACAATAATAGGGTTAGCCTACAAGTTTATCAGTCCAGTAGATTACATGAATAGGGTGGTGGTGACTGCAGCAGCAGAGGTGGCCTGGGAGTGGAGTCAAATTCCCGGCCTGAATTATTGTCCCAGTCCGCCACTGCCAAAAGGTGTTCCTCATACGAAAGGGTATTTTTTATTCATTGCTGCGTATCCTCACACAAGCAATATTACTAATTAAGCGCAACTCCGTATTAACTTGCTTTCCACTCCTTGTCATCCATCAAGGCCCACTTGACAACGAGTACAAATTAATATCAAGACTATCTACCTTTTTACATTGCCCTCTTAGCAACTCAAATAGACACTCAAATGCGCTCTCTCATAACATCTGTTATTGCTGCCATCAATCAATGCCCTCTTGACAACAAAACAGACCAATGCAATGCTTATTTTATCAATTTACTATCAGTACAACAGTTAGTAAGATGATGCATGCATTCTCTTCTGGAAACAAAGCCCATTTTAAATTACTTGAGTTGGAGAGGCCTTTATTAGGCGTCCTTACCACCATGGGTGATCCCCAGCAAACAACACAACCTAAGTATATAAGCAAAAGTTGCTTACCTTTGTAAGTGGCCACTTGTTTTTGTTGCTGACCAAGGAAGCCCATGCTGATCAGTCACCTTTGCCCCTTTACCACCCTGCTCGCAGCGCCAAGATGTTGTGGAAAAATACTCAGAGTCAGGCTTTGCTTACAGAAGATTACGACCTTTATTATCATGCAATAACGGCCGGAGCTGCACCATGGATACAACTGAATCTCTGGTCCGTTTTCACCATTATATATGCAGGGCTCGTTGTACATCCCTTCAACATCTGTTTCCCATTAGGGGCCCTCTTTAGCTCACAGTGAAGGTGCCCCAATGTAAAGCTCTGGTTTTCTATGCACGCGCACACAGAGAAGCCTATGTCTCAGCTTCGCACGCACATCCCCCATTATATACAGATATGGTACCTTCTATCCCCCAAAAGTAAGTAAAATCAAATGAAATTAAATAAAAATTTCTCCCATAACACACGTGTGTTATAAGAAACAGCACACGTGCTGTACACACGCGCTTCCGAACACGGACTCCTTCTTACAAGTCTACCTGGGTCTTCAATAACTACCTGGACTCCATATTAACATCAATTAACATCAGCTATTATAGCTGAACTGCCTCCCACCCTACACACTGTATAAATGCAGATCATTTACTGCTTTCTGTTTCACCCAAATGAGGATGGGTTCCCTGTTGAGTCTGGTTCCTCTCAAGGTTTCTTCCTATTACCATCTCAGGGAGTTTTTCCTTGCCACTGTCGCCCTCGGCTTGCTCACCAGGGACAAACTGACCATTTTGATTCATACAAATTCACATTTCATACAAACTTAAATAATTCTTTTGACTATGTAAAGCTGCTTTGCGGCAATGAAAATTGCTAAAAGCGCTATACAAATAAAATTGAATTGAATTAAATTGAATAATAAAATATGTTTCACACACACACACGTAGTCACAGTGTTTTAGTTAACAGTACACGCGTGCACAGATGTTGATTATACCAGTAAGAGACGAGCACTAAGACCCAGCAGGGGAGACGATTCCGCAGCGCAAAAGAGAGAAAAACCATTGGCTCAGTTGTGATCACGTGAGGCTCGGCGTCAAAACAAGAAGTGCATGCGTGAAACATGATACTCGGTGCTTGTAAACCAAAAAATGCTTGTTTTTTAAGTTAAATTTTATTTTAAAACTTAGCTTATCTTGCGGAACACTCGTAAACCGCGTTACTCGTAATCCGAGGTTCGGTAGTGGCGCTTGATTGACTTCTACACCGGCGTTCGTTTGTCTCTGTCTAACGTCAGCCTGCAGCCCAAATTGTAGTTTGTGTGTTAACCTGTGGGGGCAGTGTCACGAACTGGATATGAAAGCCCGCCGCTACCGGGTTCACTCTCTGACTGCACAACGTCGGATTTATAATTTTTTGGGGGGTATATGACGAAATGCAAAACTTTTTTCAACAATTTCTTTTTTTGTCCTTTTCCCCATTTCCCTATGTATAGCATGTAGGATCATGGGATATATCCGGTCCTCTGAAGCGTAAAATTAACTCGAAGAAAAAAACTAGAAGCGGTTTCCTTGCATTGGTTGGGTTTTGAACTCCAGGAAAAAGCTTAATGCAACGTTTTTTTAATGCCGTATAAACGCGCAGCCGGACAAACGCACGTCACCAAAGCCCGTGTGAACACTCTAATTGACTGCTATGTGTAGAAAACACTCGCCGCTTGATCCGCGCTCACCGGATGCTACGAACGCAAAAAAACGCTGGATTTTAACGCCTGTGTGAACAAGGCCTTACTCTGTTACATTTACTTAAGTAACTTCTAAAAAAAAAAATTACTTATATGAGTTTTACTGCACCAAGCTTGTTACTTTTACTTGAGAAAATTTATGAAGAGAAAACGCTACTCTTACTTTGTTACATTCGGCTACACTCAGCTCGTTACTTTTCTAACCATTTATACTACACATGCAGCCGGTACTGTTTCACCAATCAGACGCAGCAACAATAATCACATGACTCCGTTTGACCAATCGGGTCAGGCGGCAAAAGTGGGTAAAACCTTCAGCCGGTGTTAGATTAGATTCAGGGTGGACCCAGGCCAAAATAATAAACAAAATGGTATTTATATTTAGTAGCTAGATTACCTGCACAAAAAAACAAACACAAACAAAAATACAGGTACCTACCCGGACTCCCTAAACCCAAAACAGTGTATAAATTCCCTCTTCCCAAAATAAATGGCAGCCACCCCCCTACTACTAGTGAGTGCACAAACATACAGTGAAATTATCTACAAATATATACAAAGACCAACCAAACCAAAGGGACAAAGTAATAATCAAAGTCAATGGGAGGCAAAAAGTCAAAACCAGAATACACAACCAAATATCAAAACGCCAAAATCACAATCTCTTTCCTCTTTCCCGCGTCCCTCTTCGGTTTATATATGGTTGCGCTAGTCGATGACGTCACTCTCAGGGCGGAAGCGACCATGTGGAAGGTCAGGTAGATGCAGATGTGGGAACAGTCAGAACACCTGGAGTGGAGTCTGGAGCGGCGCGTGACCAGGACATGATACACACATGCGAGCGCAACGAAGCATTTATACAAAGCATAATATTTTTATTATTTTATCATTTTCATTCATTTGTTTTACTCAGTAGCGAATATGATTTAAAATGTAGTGAATTACAATACTTCAAACAAAACATACTTAAGTAAAAGTAAAATTACAGATTTTAAAAACTACTTTAAAAAGTAAAAGTACACAGAAAAACTACTCAATTACAGTAACGCGAGAACATGTAATTAGTTGCTTTTCACCTCTGATTATATATATATATATATATATATATATATAAATATATACTCACCTAAAGGATTATTAGGGACACCTGTTCAGTTTCTCATTAATGCAATTATCTAATCAACCAATCACATGGCAGTTGCTTCAATGCATTTAGGGGTGTGGTCCTGGTCAAGACAATCTCCTGAACTCCAAACTGAATGTCAGAATGGGAAAGAAAGGTGATTTAAGCAATTTTGAGCGTGGCATGGTTGTTGGTGCCAGACGGGCCGGTCTGAGTATTTCACAATCTGCTCAGTTACTCGATTTTCAGGCATAACCATTTCTAGGGTTTACAAAGAATGGTGTGAAAAGGGAAAAACATCCAGTATGCGGCAGTCCTGTAAGCGAAAATGCCTTGTTGATGCTAGAGGTCAGAGGAGAATGGGCCGACTGATTCAAGCTGATAGAAGAGCAACTTTGACTGAAATAACCACTACGGATGGGCTACAACAGCAGAAAACCCCACCGGGTACCACTCAATCACAACAGAGCAGAATTTCTGTGTAAGGCAGAGAGAGGGTGTGTGTGTGTGTGTGTGTGTGTGCTTGAGAAGACGAGAGGAGGAGGGGTTGGTAGGGGGGCTGTAAAGACGAGAGTGTGTGTGTTTATGTGTGTTTACGCACGTGCGATCACATGTACGCACACGACACCGTGTTCCACATTAACACACACTCTCTCTCTCTCTCTCTCTCTCTCTCTCTCGATTTTACAACCCCTCTCCCACCCCCTCCTCTCAGCTTCCCACACTTGCACACACACTCTTGCCTTTACAGCCCCCTTCCCACCCCCTCCTTTTCTCGGCTTCACACACACATATAGACACACACTCTCTGCCCTACACAGAAACTCTGCTCTGTCACGATTCTTTGGTAAAGTGCCTGTATATTTGTTTTTTTTTTGTTTAGTTTTTTTTACTTTACAGCCTTTTTTTAAGATAAGGTGCAGGTTAATTTGTTTTATTTTTACTTTATATTTTATATAAATTATTTTTATGAGGTTTTTTTGGGCTGTAGAACGAATAATTTTAGTTTTCATTACTTCTTGTGGAAAAATTAAATTTGGTTTACAAGTGTTTTGGAATACGAGGCCGCTTCCAGACTGATTATGCTCGTAATCCGAGGTTCCACTGTATTTATATTAACTACCATAATAATCAAAATAAGTAACTAATTTAATAGCGTGAGCTAATGCTGCTACTGATTTTATTTCCGCTTACTTGTTTAGTTTTATTGCCATTCTTTTTAAAATAGTCTTTATAGATTTATATGTTGTTGTCTAGATGTTCTTTTCTTTGTTTCTTTGTTTTACTAATATGACCCAATATACAGTATGTTCAGTGATAATTCAAATAATATGTTAAAAAGCATTGATTTCTGTATTGTGTTACATTTTTATACTAGTAACTGGTGTTAAATATGTATCTCTACATTAATAAGCCAAAGTACAGCTACTTTTACTTGAGTAAGTTTTTGCCTACTCTACCCACCTCTGATTATCTTTCTATCATAGCAGTTTTGTTGTTTTTATTACTTCATCATGAAATATTTACCCCTTGTAAATTTAACTCCTTTCTTTTATTTGTATGAAATAATTTGTCCCTGATTACTCACATTGTACTCATGTTTCAGGTGACAAATTGAGCAAGAAATTTTTTAATGACCAAGACCTGTGGTAATGTAGCTAGGACTGAAGGTAGAAAAGAATAGTAAACTAAATGAATAAGTAGTATTAACTGAATTTAATCCTCCTGGATATGGCCACATAATATTATCCTTGTCTAACTGGCAGAGAAGGTAGGGGCATCACAGTCGGAGCTGTCAACTCTCACACTCCTGCAACTGTCACTCGCTCTTGTGCCACACTTCCAATTTATCACATTTTCTTATTCATTGAAATATATGACATAGTATTATCCTAAGGGAAATACATCTCAATATTTACAGTGAAATTTAATAAAATATAACAACTTTATTGGTATAGGAACATGTGTGATGTCCAACAAAATTAGGTGCTTTATAAATATTACAAGAGATATACAATTATACTTACACACTATTATAGACTTAATACAAACTACAGGAGAAAGGTTTACGCATATAGCACCAAAATTTTACATATACTGCATCAGAAATTTTTTTTAAGTATACTGAAATATAAATTTACATATATTGCATAAATTGACAAATATTGCACAAGATTTGCACATATTACAGAACATTACTCACCCAGATAATTTTACTGAGCATGTAATGCTTTTCCTGCTCTAATGTAAAAATTCGTCTTCAGTATTTGTTTTGGTTTTAATTGTTCTGTACCATCCGTTGTTCTGTGCCTGAGTAACAGCTCAAACATAGGGTGACCAGAGTGGGACGGATCTTTAAAAATAATGCTAGCTGTATTGAAGCAGTGAGAATTGTATCATTTCTCCAACAAGAGAGAGAGCACCCACTGATGTTTTGGTCTGAGTTAATTAACCTCCGGAGCTCTTTTTTCCATGCAGCTATACAGCTAGAAAACCAAACACAGAGACAGTATGTCGTAATGCTCACAACAGTGCAACAAAATAAAGACACCAACTGTTTCTGAAATATTATTCTTCCTGAAGGCCCTCACAACATAAAGTTTCACCTGTGGCTTCTTCACCAGCTCTGTTATGTTTGTGCCCCAAGTCAGGTCTTCCAAGGTGGACTTCCACACTGTCCCTATTTATGAATGAAGGTGTAATGTCCGTTCTGTTTTTCCTAAGGTTGGTTGATTAATTCCTTTGTTTTGGATGTGTTCAGAAGGAGGTTGTTGTCTGTGCACCACTATGACAGCCTTACCACCTCGTTTCGGTATTCTGACTCGTCCCCTCCAGGGATGAGCCCTATCGCCAAGGTTTTACCTGCCAATTTAACTCCAGTGGATCCCCGGATTGCAAGACGAACAAAATTTTTTTTTATAAATTGACTTGGTAAATGAGCAAGTCTTGATATACATATATAATGTCATCAAGTATCATGCGCTTCTTGTTTTGACGCCGAGCGTTACACGATCACAACTGAGCCAATGGTTTTTCTCTCTCTCGCACTGCGGAATTGTGGGTAATCATCTCCCATGCTCAGACTCAGTGCATGTGCGTCACTTGTATATTCAACATCTGTGTGCACGTTTTACTATAACACTGTGACCACGTGTGTGTGTGCTTAAAACATCTTTTATTTTACACACCCAAATAGAGACTCGCTCATAGGTGAAAGTCGTCCTACACACCTTCTGTGTACGTCCTGTCAGAAATACCTTGATCTATAGACATGTGTTATATGGCATTCCTAGGTCCAACAGTTTACACACTAATCTTTGTAGAAGGATGGTGTTAAAAGCTGAGCTACAGACGACAAAGAGGAGCCAAGCATAGCTTCCTTGCTATGTGTAAGTGTAGCATGGAGATGTGTTGCTATCGCATCCGAAGTCGGGCGGCAAGAAAAACACTTCATGATCTGTGAAATAAGTGCTACTGGCCAATAGCTGTTTATGCTGGTGATGGTTGGTTTCTTAGGTAGAGGACGGTAGGTAGATGGTCTTTCACAGTCCTCCTTAGAGGAGGACTTCAGACAGGATGGGAAGGAAGACAGTGGTAGTTACCAGTTGAAAATTTCAGTAAAGACATTGGCCAGTTGATCTGCGCTATTCTTCAGCCCACATCCTGGGACCCTGTCAAATCCTGTGACTTTGCTTGGATTTATGGCCCTAAATGTGCACCTTACCTTCTACTGTACCCCACAACTCTGGAGGGGTGGAGCTTCTGTTTTTATGCTGGATATGGTGTATCTACCCATGCTGATTTTACCTTGTAGCGATCAACAAAGAAGTTCAATTCTTACGCCAGCAATATATCACCTTCAACTGCTTGTAGATTGGGCATGTAGTTGGTGAGGTGCTGAATACCCACATGAATATCCCACATCTGCTTTGTGTTGTTGCTGTCCAGGTGTTCCTTGATCTTTGTTCTATACTCTGCCTTGGCCTTCTTAATGCCTTTTTTTAGATTTCATCACCAGTTTTAAAAGCACTGCATTTAAATTCACATGGTTAAAGTCTCCAGTTATAAATATATAAAACAAAGCATCAGGATATTTGTAGTAAGCGAATACAGCTATGGTAATGACTGAGTGCCGCGTTAGCATCCAGTGGAATATACACGTCAGTTAGCATGACCACATTAAACTCCCTGGGGAGGTAAACAGACTTCTAGTTACAAACTCTAGGTCAGGAGAGCGGTAGGCTAGAGTCACTGTGTTTGTATACCAAATATTATCGACATACAAAGTCCCACTCCTCTGCTCTTACCAGAATCCCTGGTACTGATTCGTGACACTTTGCTTTGAAGCCTGCTAATTTGATTGCGGAGTCTGGAATGGAGAAATGGAGCCATGTATTGGTGATGAGAATGATGCAGCTGTCCCTGAAAATTTTATTAGTTGCAACTTGTAGCCACAGTACATCCATTTTATTAACACGGGATAAGGCATTATTAAGGAAAAGGCTGAGAAGTGGTTTATGCGGCTGCTCCCATAGCCTCGCTAATGTGCCAGCTCTGCATCCTGCTTTAGTTTTTTCTTCTAACATTGTCTCTGCCTCCTTCCAGTGGAGATGATCATCCATAGAGAGCTGCAACTCCTCGCTATGTCTGCTGGAATGTTAAATATTTGCATTAAGTATAATCTTACATAAAACACTCAAAAACTTTACCAAAAAATAAAAAACTTGTTTAAGAAAGAATTGTGCACACAAAACAGGAAGAGAAACACAACACACAATCCCACTTCATATTTAGTATATACCGTTAGTCCCCGACATATGAACGAGTTCTGTTCGGAGAGCACGTTCCGATTTGTTCTTAAGTCAGACAAAGTGAATCTTATTTGCCTTTGACACAAATATACAATGTAAAGCATACCGATCCACTTGACTATATCTGTCCCCTTTTCCCACACTGCCATCATGTGGCCAAAACCACAAACACACCTTAGGAAATGAATCTCAAAGTAAAAAATCTTAGAACTCTTTTTCCACTGTACTGTATTGGACTGTGAACTTCCAAACTTAGGATTGTTCACCATTGGAACAGCTTAAGAGGACAGCCATTTTCTATCATCATGCTTCCGGACTGATTCATTAGAAATGACTAATTTCTCCGGCGCCCCCACACGCACACACTTACAATATTTTATACACTCACTTACACACTAAAAATATTAATTATAATTGTCAATATTGGTATCTGGGTGATTGAACTGGAAGTAGAGTGGTGGTCTGTTTGTATCTGCAGAAATTCGTAACTTAAATGTTTGTAACTTGGGGACTACTTGTATTTAGTTGTTTTCTTCTCTCCTTTTTTATATCAATAACTAGAGGGTATCACGGCTATACCTTCATGCAAATCCTGACACCTACATGCTACCGTTACCTGCAAATGGAGTGTGCGATCAACTTTGGTGAAGTTTGGTGACCTTTGCATTTGCTGAGGAACGACTGTGACATGTATGACATAACAGCATGCATCACAGTATGATGTGTTGATGTTGTTGATGATGACACTAACATTCGTTGTATTCCCTACGTTGCATTCACAGCAATCTCTGGCGGCCATCTCTCCACAGATGAAGTGGATTTTTAATCAATAGACAGCAGTTGCAGAAGTTCTATTGAATTTGGGAGGAATGACTGTGACAGGGTGACAGTATGACATAACATGTGTCTGACCTACCTGCACAAGCAAACAAAGCCACAAACACGATTTTTTCAGCTTTAGATAGGTAGATAGAAAGATAGATAGATAGAAACATAGATAGATAATACTTCTTTAACTATACTTTCTACATTCATTATTATTATATAGTGGAAGTATTAGTAGTAGTAATAATGCTGTAGTTATTATTATTATTATTATTATTATTATTATTATTGATTTTTCTTTTTTTTTCAGTTTTAGTTTATTTTTCTATTATTCTGTGATTAGATTCTGAACTTTGGCCGTAGGAATTTCCATGTAGTTCTTTGGCTCCTGCATGACTGCTGCATTTCACATAATATTGCATGTGTTTTATTGTATTCTCTCTTAGTCAAGTTTGTTAGTGAGTGTTCCTATGAATGTAAATAATAAGGCAGTGTTTTGTGCTGTCCTATCATAGTGGTGGAGAGATGGGACTGTCTTTTCAGAGTTTTATTTATATTTTAGTTATGTTTATTAATGTTTATTCAAAATATTCTGAGAATTGAATTGCATTAAATTGTAAAGCAAGTATTGTGAATCTAATCAAATAACTGCATCCAAATGAATCATAACCGAAGAGTTACATTACCTTTTCAGTTATTTTTCAGTTGAAAATACACACACACACACACACACACACATACACATATATATACAGTATATATATATATATATATATATACTGTGTATATATATATATATATATATATATATATATATATATATATACTGTTCCCCCCCCCCAAGTTATTTATTAAAATTATATATAAATATATATATATAAATTTTAATAAATAACTTGGGGAAAAATATGTTTCAAGGTATTCATGCATGAATGAAAAATGCTTTTTTAAAGTGCTGTAGATTTTATGAATGTTATTTATATTTGTAATGTTATAAGAGTGTGGACTTTGGACTAAATCGCATGAATCTCGGTGGCAGGTCAATTCCGTATGTTTACCTGGTCTGGCTCTACAACTGTGATAAATGCTGATTCACTCTAGGCACTATGACTGCCAGCATCTAAAACTTTAATGGATAACTGTATTAACACAAAGGTTTTTTTTAGATTATAAAACAAGCCTTTGGTGAAATCAGTAATCTGAAGTAAATGCTTTATCTGTGCAGCTGCGTGAATTTGCTGTGATGTTTTTTCAGCATGATTTGAGGGTCACAGATATCAAACTTCTCAACCATAAAACCTTTGACACAATCGACACTCACAGCTTATCATTTGTACTCTGACACAGTTTTTTTTCTCTTTTCAAAGCGAGTTAATGTCTGCATATATTACTGTGCAAAAGTCATATGCAGGTAAATGCTGTAGAGCAAGGATGCCTTAAAAAACACAGTAAATAGTAATTAATGAAAGAAAGTCAGTATTTGGCGTATCAATGATTTGAGGACATTTTAATATCAGGTACAATTTGTGCAGTTTTATAGGGGATTTAGCTAATAAACTTTAATAAGCATCCTGCAGAACCATCCACAGTTTTTCTGAGGTCTTTGACTGTTACATCAGCTTTTTATTATTTTTTTTGCATAAAGAATCTGGTAGCTTTCATTTTGTTTTCTGTATTAAAATAAATTACATTAAATATACTGCTTTCTTTTCTAGCATACAAATATTTTTTGAGAAATTTGAGATTTTTGTACTAACTCAATAATAAAGTTATCAAATGTAAAAAAAAAAAAAAGTCCTTCCAGCTTTCTCACCTTCTTAATTATACACTCAATAAGAATTGCTTTCAAAACTTTTATTTTTATTTTTTGAATAATATTCCTGTCAAACACAAAACCTCATCATAATGTAGGCTGCTTACTAGATGAACAGAGTCTGTGTGGTAAAACCTAAGTCTTCAATAAGTTTGCTTTATACACAGGCTTGGGTTGAAGCAGGTTTGGGTCTCTTAGTTCAAATAAAGGGAAACTGTCACTGTATGCAATTCTGTGCCTTCATCTTTGTGGCAACAGATTAATGAAGTTTTTTTTTTTTTTAATATATAAGTTAGATAATATATTACTTATCATATAAGTTTGATGGCATACTTTTGGCTATGTAGTGTAATCACTGTGATGGTTAAACCTTCCATCCTGTCTGAAGTTATATTACTGTAAATATACCATGGTTGTTATTAGGGGTCTTCTTATGTTTGCAAGGATTAACATATATTTTTTTGTCTTAAAAATATATACGTATATGCAAAAGAAACCCTAAACCCTAAAGCTATAAAAATTTGGCATGCACATGCCCTATGCCAGGGATCATTGATTCCAGTCCTGAAGGCCCAATGTCACTTTGGTCATTTCTCTGCTTATATTCACAGCTGATTCAACTAATCTGTTAAATACTAGGTGTTTAGTATTAGCATATTACCAACTGTGCTGGACACTGATCCTCCAGGACTGTAGGTAAAGATCCTTGGTGTAGGATCCTACTCAGGCAAGCAGAATTATTATAATTAACCTAGCGGTGGCAGTACTGTACTGTGTTTAACCATTAAACACTATCACCTGAGAGGGAGTGCTGTTGTGCTTAATATTAGTATGGCTATGATGTGGCCGTAGTCATGAGGATGCAGCTTTTATACAATAAAAACCATTTACTATAAACGGATTATGATAAAATAAAAAAATATTTTTAAATATTTAAGTAGGTCGTATTTAACAAGCGTGAGAAGTATACCATTATTATGTATGCAAAGGTGAGAAGAATAAACCTCTTTACAGTCCTCTAAGCTTTTAAAGTTCTATTTATGATTAGTATGTCAGCAACAGCTGAGTGAAGTAAAAAAATTAACATTTTAAGTCTTATGTAACTTTTTTAATTTAAAATTATTTTTTATTTTCTTGGTGCAAGATATTTTTTAAGCCCACCTTTAAATATCTTCAGGGTTCATAACGTATGACATAAAAGTTGATGATGACACTTCCTACTGTTACACTGGTATAGCATTTCATTTTTGTAACTTTGTCTCCCTCTAGTGGAACCCCCTTGAATTGCATAGTTTATCTCTCCTTTTTTAACCACAGAATCCCATGATGCATTGCTCCTTCAACGGCTTCACTCAATTCAAGTAGCAACAGCACCATACTACCGGTGTGTGTTTCAGTGTGAATGTGTGTGTTCTCTGGTGGTTATTGAGTTGCTTTTGCGAAACCTTTTGGGTTGCTGAACGAACCGGATCCTGAGCCGGACCGGACCGGGCAGTTTAAGCGGTCGCAGAGCCGAATTTTGGCCTCATGCTGCGGGATGTTTTCCGGCCTGTAACGGGAAGCAGAAGGTTTAGGCGCCAGAATCGGAGCTTGACAAGAAACAAAACACAAACACGGCTGAGCACAACGCAGAAATATCATTGAATGGATTTGGATTCTGGACGAAACGAATCAGGAGCGATGGGAGAATCAATGCAGCCGGCTACGCCGAGCCGCCACGAGAAAAGCCTTGGATTATTGACCACCAAGTTTGTCACCCTGCTGCAGGAAGCCAAGGATGGAGTGCTGGACCTGAAGGCTGTAAGCATGACGTTAGCTATAGCTAGCTAGCTAGTTAGTTTAGCACTGCATCACTCACTCATTATTACAATGATATTGTTATTTCTTTACTATACCTACCTTACTTCTTTTTTTAACAAACAAACACGAGTGATGAAATATTATTCTCCTAACGTATTTTGTTTCTTCAGTATGTTAAAAAGAAAAGACAAACTAACTCTTGGCTCCGTCTCAAACGGCTGCTTGTTTGCTCGATAGCGTCTCTCAGTAGGCTACAAAAAGAATAGCGCCTGCACGCTGTGTAGTGCCCTAGATGTGTGTTGTCGCGGGGATTGAGACACATCCTTTCGGAAAGTTGGTCTTCATAGAGATCAGATGGGCAGAAAGAGAGCGCGTGGTGGTCTGGAAGTTTTAAAAGCCAACTATAATAGATTATTGTGTTTAACTTAATTTAATGAAACCAAACTATATATTTAAAAAAACTGAGATTTGTCAGAAAATGTTTTTTTATATGGGCTTTTCTTGAACCTGCCGCATGTCCTCTGCGCATGCGCACTGCGTGATAACGACTGCACTGTGAAAGCGTTCCAGAGTTAAAAAAAAAAAAAAAATCCAAAATGGCGGCGTGTTTTACTGAAAACCTGCGTTCAATTTCTAATAAAAGTATTTTTTTTTTTAATCCAACTGTGACGGCTTGGAGTAGTTTGTAGATGTTTTTAATCATTCTTATAATAAACATTATAAAAGAAGTACCTACCCTAACACAATAAGACAATAAGTGTGTATGTACACACCTCAGACAGGTGTCATTTTATCTTGTTTTATTTTTAGTCTGTGAAGAAATAGCCGGAGGGTCAGCTCTGACACATATTACTATTGTTGTTGTGAGAACATCAGGAAGATTTTTGTTTCTGTTGTTTTCATTTCACACTTCACAAACTAAAAGTGTAAAACATGTCCTGGTATAACTTTCAGTCACAACAAGGGAGGAACATTGGCGTAGAAATCACACGTAGCTCTACGCTAACTAATTTTACGTTTTACTAATTAGATAATGGGGACAGGAATCACCAGTCACCTCCCGGTACGATATCACGGTACCTTGGTGCTGATTCGATTCAAATTGCTATTCTATAAGTATCACGGTTTTAGAAATATCCTGTTTTGATAGAACATTTCCTTGATTCTGTTAAAAAAGTTTAACCAGTAATTAAATGTAACCCGTACTTTATACCATTAGTTTTCCTCACTTAGAAAGCAAGCACAGCATGTAAACAACATTAAACTGAGCAACGCATATCTAGGTCATAAGATATAGATATTATTTCTAAACAAACTTGGCAAATAATTCACTCCTACCACACAGGATGAAAATGTGTCAATAGTTCAGAGTGCACCACCTGTAGGATTATAAAGAGACGGCCATGCTTTACCGTTTCGAACGAGGAGCGTCTGGGTTGAACGACTGCGAGCACGCAGCTTCTAAGGCATGTGATTTCATGTTCGCTTTCTGTGGTCAAGTCAATTTGACGTTGAATATCTTTCCAACACCAGAGTCACATGTTTGTTTGTACACAGACCAAGAAACCCTCACTCAGACTCTCTGTAGTGTGATTCCAATCTACCTAAAGAACCCAAACTTCTACTCGAGTAGAAAAAAAAACACTAAATATGGTTGGTTTCTTTAGTACTTGGATACCATTTTTCAAGGTTTAGGTGTTTTACTTACTAAATGTTTTGTTCGAAGACATACAGCCTTCTTTAAAACGTGTTCACCGTTCGAATGTTTTACTGCGTTTAAGAGTCTCATCACCGTACTGTACTTTATGTCTTGTCTAAATGTCAGTCGCTTTTACACATTCATTCACCAGAAGGTCCCGGTTTGACTTGAACACTCCTTGTAAAAGCACCCTTTAAATTTTTACGTAAATCTGAACACACATGTAATAAAAATAATTACCAAAAACAATAAGAAAAAATCACCAGAACTCGCAAAAAATGCATTAGAATGCCACACATTTTATGAAAAAACACAAAGCATTATAGAAATGTGTGAAACTCTTAAATGAATGATTTTAAATAAATAACTAATCTTACACTGGAACTGTTTGAAAGTTTTCCCACCTATTTAATGTGCACAATATTTTAACACATCTGTCCTTTTTCTTTAACCACAAAGATCCTGCCTCATTCTTAACTTACATTCAGCTTTCTTTTTCTTCTCTTTACTACCAAAAAGAAAGAAATACCAGCTAAGCCACGACATATGCAGGGGCATCTGTAATAATCACAACTTCATAGTTATTTATGAAACGAGAAAGGAACAGTGTTACTGCATAAGAAGTAGTTTGTTTGTTTGTTTCCCCTCTTCACCACACCATGTGTATTATTGTTTGCTCTTTGCAGGCTGCTGATACGCTGGCCGTACGGCAGAAGCGGCGGATATACGACATCACCAACGTTCTCGAGGGCATCGGGCTGATTGAGAAGAAATCAAAGAACAGCATTCAGTGGAAGTGAGTAAGGCAATGAAGAGTGGTTAAACTTTATCAGTAGACTTAATCTGTTGTAAAGTATAGGCTTGCAAGTTTCACATGTTTTAATCGATATTTGAAAACATTATCAATAAATAATAGATGACTCATTAATGGAAACGACAATTTAACAAACGAAATAATAAAAAAAAACTTACTAGTGGTGTAACAGACAGCTGTTAATCCAAACAGATCTCTCCTCACTGTTTAGCACTCATGTGGATTAATTACAAAGTTTAACCATCACGGTGCATAATAGTTTTACTGATACTGCATGATGTTATATATTTTTGCACATAAATTATACTTTTGTTTAACTCAGTTAGATGAGTTTTTCTTTTCTTCTTTTCTTGACAATTCCTGACTGATTCATGGGTCACTGTGTGGCTTAACAAACAAAACCATTTCTCTGACACCGCTGAGGTACAGAGACTGGACAGAAAATGAGAGACAAAAAAAAAAGTCCTTCAGGAAGCCTGGAGAACTATTCCTCAAGACTACATAAAAATACAAGAAAGTCTGTAGAAAATATAAAGAAATAAACAGGGGTTTAAGACTTTGCTTACAATACTATTGTCCTGCATTATAATAATAAAAATAATGCTGCAGTCTGACTGAGCGTGAGATTAGGATTTAGAGCAACGGATAAGAGCAACATCATTGAAAAATTTAATGTGGCACAAGAATGATCTCGATTATCTGGTCATAAGTGTTTGTAAAATTTGTAATTTCAATTTAATTAATCACAGAGCTGTGGGTTTTAATTTAATCAGCACTGAGTCAATATTCATATTGCTGATTTTGTGTGTGTAGAGGTGTAGGTCCTGGCTGCAACACACGAGAGATTGCTGATAAGCTGATAGATCTGAAGTTGGAGCTGGAAGATCTGGACAGACGAGAACATGAGCTGGACCAGCAGAGGGTCTGGGTGCAGCAGAGCATCAAAAACGTTACGGACGACTCACAAAACAGCCCATATCCTTCACTCGCTTTTTCCGTCACGTTTCTCACGTCATTAAAACTGACGACGCACCGATTGATCTATCACTAATAATTTCTGATCCTGCATAATTTCCATAGTAGGACTTTGGAAAGAAGCAGTGATGGGGGAAAAACTACTCAATCAACAGTTTAAAATAAAATGTGATGTTGGGTCCATCACAATATTATATAATTGTATTTAATGTGGAAAGCTCATAACTATTCACAATGACAAAAGGCCTAAAGAGCTGAAGAGAGTTCAGTTAGAGAGAGAGATGCATCAAATCAAGGACAGTTTTCAGCCTGACCTGTCATGATCCGCGATCGGCTGATCAGCTTCAGATATAATCTGTTTTGTAGTGCAACAGAAACACATCTGCCAAACTGTGCGCGCGTGCAGCGGTGCAAGAAGCCTGTGTCTCAGAGGAAGCATGTTATGGCCTTCACCTCGCTGTTGAGTTTTCCATTTCAGTTAGATTGTATTTGAACAAAAATAGCTCCTTCAACCTTGTGCATTTTTAGAAAAACTGTAGGTTGTTTAATAGTCCATGTTTTATTGTATGCACCGAATTAAATATTTTCTTAAACTTAGGGAAAAAAAAGGAACAAGCCAAAATCTCTATCAGCAGGTCAAACATAAACACACACGAAAAAAAAGAAATCGGTGTGAGCCAAGACCCTGTTGCGTCTCAAGTTTCTGTTAGTTTACAGTAACACTTTTGCATTATTTAGAGATCATCTTATTCTTTTATCTGGTTTGTTAAAAAAATTCTTTTTAAAATTTAAGTCTTTGATTTTCCATAACTGTTCATGAAAGGGTGGTTAAGGTAGAAAATTGCAATTTCTCATAAAAACCCTCGTGCACCGCTACAAATTCTCAGTTCTGGGTAAAGTAGAAAATCTTAAACTTATCATAAATTTACTTACAGCATTAAAGTGAGAGTACCAGAAAGGAAGAAAAAAAACGGCGATCATGGCTTGGCTCACACACTGGCATCATTCTACCAAACTGGATAAGAACTCTCCCCCCCCATAAGTTGTTTGGAGGAGCGTTTACACAAACATGGCGAAAATCCACCAAAGTTCCTGAGTTTGTGCAAGTTTTCATGTGAGAACATGCACTAATGCTTATCAGAGTGTTAAAATTTTCGATGAGTTTCTGTGGCTTTTTAATGCACAGGTTACACTGTCAAGTTCAAATCACGTATTTAATTAAACACAAAATTGAACAAATTGTACTTGAAACTTAAACTTGGTGCCTTCATATGAATGAATCTTCTTTTGAGCTAGGGTGCTTTTTACACTCATGTTTACAAAGTGGAGAATAGTCTGACTTGGTCTTTAGGTTAGGTTTATTACTAATGTGGATAAAATAAGGATTCTGCCTTTTTTGTTGCCTTTTTTTTTTTCTTTTTTTGCATCCTTAACAGAGAGACACTCTGGCCTACGTGACGCATCAAGACCTCTGCAACTGCTTTAAAGGCAAGTCCACTTTGTCATCCATTATTGATTACAGTCCTGGGAAATTACCCTTACATTACAAATAAATATATATTTACTAATTATTTATGACTGTATAGTTGTAGCATTTCAAATAATATAACTCTCAACTCATTACAACACAGAATCACACCCTTTACTTTATTTAAAGACATCTTGCTGAAATCTTCACCCTCTCACAACTAGGATGCACCCTTTTTTTGCCTTATTGCTATCCTTTTAAGATCATATCTCTTTCTTTCTGTCCTCTAGGTGACACTCTGCTAGCGATCCGAGCGCCTTCAGGCACACAGCTGGAAGTGCCAATACCAGAGTCTGTAAGTGTTTGTCTTTTTTTTTTTCTTCTTCTTCTCCTCACAGCTCTTTGGTTTCAGTTTGATTCACGTCTGCTTACTCACGTCTCTCTCTGTGCATGCACGATGCGTCAACGATTTCTGGACACATGCGATAACCAGTGGGTGGGTAAGATTGCTAAATGTGGTTTAGCGTAGCTGTGTTTTTGAAGTGGAGCCACAAACTTGTGAGGAAATATCTTCCTGAAAGTCAGTGAAATGTTTATAGTGTGTAGTGTACAATCATGTTTAAAAAGTAATAAAGATTCTTAAAAGGGGTGGGGGGGATGTTATGAAATCACAAAATAGTGTTTTGCAAAAACTTTTTGAAGCTCATGAAGTAAAATAAAGAACGAGGCACCTTCCTGCACATGAATCGTAACTCGGTATGAAACCAGAACATCCCTGGTGTCTATTCTAATAGTTAAATATCAACTAAACATGTAGTTTGTTTGTTTACTATTTTGTATATACACTACCCTTTAAAGTTTTAAAACACTTGCAGATTTCTTTGTTTTTGTTTAGTGATTTATTTTCTACATTCTACAACAATACTGAGGATTTTAAAACTATAAAATAACACATATGGAATTAGGTAATTACGTAACAACAAGAAAAACAACAGTTAGTTGTTATTTTAAGACACAGAGGTCAGCGTTTCTGTAATAGTTCTTGTAAGAACAGTATTGTCAAGTGCATTTACAAAATCCATCAAGCACCATAATAAAACTGGCTCTCGTGAAGGCCGTCTCAGGAGGGCGAGACCAAAACCTACCTCTGCCGCAGACGAGAAGTTCATTTAGAGTTATCAGCCTGAAAAATGACCAATTAACAGCACCTCAGATTAGAGGCGTTATGAAGTCTTTACAGAGCAGAAGTAGCAGAAACATCTCACCATTAACTGTTCAAAGGAGATTAATGCATTTTTTGGACGCCTTCAGCATTCCTTTACAATGTAGAAAGAAATAAAAAAATCAGGAACCATCATGGAGTTAGAAAGTGACCTCAAACTTTTGTCCGGTAGTGTGTGTGTGTGTATATATATATATATATATATATATATATATATATAATAAAAAATATATAAAAATTCTGTGAGTAATGTATTATTTCACTTTTTTTTCTTTTTTTTTTAAGGTTGTAAACGGACAAAAGAAGTACCAGATCCATCTGAAAAGTTCCTCAGGCCCTATCGACGTTCTCCTGGTAAATAAAGATCCAGCCAGCGCCTCTCCGGTCGTATTACCCGTCCCCCCTCCGGAGGACATGCTCCAGAGTCTCCCAGCCTCCTCAGCCGCTCCTGCACCGTCTGCTCCCGTCACTGCCCCAACCGCCAAACATGCAAGCAACAGTACAACAAGTACAGCCGTTAACCAGAGTCCTGCTAACACGACTGCAGCACCCGTCACAGGTTTCACACCAAAACTTTATAACTTTTTTTTAATTATTATTTTTTCATTAATTTTTTTCAGCGCACTACAGCACCTGTTCTCAAATCCAGTATGCTGATGTACTGATTAAGCTGATTATATGTTTTTTGTTTGTTATTTAGGATAGATTAATTAACCACTATCACACTAGAGGGAGTGTGATAACTTTTCTGGTTCTGATTACTTGGTCGGAACCGAGTAATCAGATGTAATGTTCTGAGACAGTTGTTGCTTTCTAACATCTGGGCCATCTCTTCAAACTGTTAGGTCCTAGTATTGCATAGAAATGCAAAACAATATCACAGCCAAATGTTGTCAGGAGTCGGGGACCAAAACTGCTTCTCAGGAGGGACTCTCCCTCTCTCACTCCCTGTTTACGCTGCCACAGTCAGGGACATTAATCAAGCACATGATGGCTTACAGATTGGCAGGCAGAGAAACTAAATGCTTCCTTTTTGGGGATTTTCCACAATTTTCTTCCTAATTTAGTACTGAATAATTTTGATCCATCAGTCACTTCAGGTTTCCCTCTTTACCAGTCTAAAGGGCTATGGCTGGCATTTGTTTCTCTCACAACCCCATCTTTTCAGCCAGCAGGCCCTAACCCATTTAGAGGGAAGCGCTATTCTCCATCCTCTCCTTTTGATCCCAGAGACTTCCCAAAACCAAAACGTTAGTTTTCCAATAACTGACTGATGTATAAAAAAATATGCTTAAATGTAGGTTAAACTTGGTGCTTAAATACAAGATGATTTAACATCCTTGATTATGAAACTTTTGTTCTTACAGGTAAATCCATACTTAGGAATTAACTCAAATAATAATTAGGAAAGTCAGTCTTTTTGAAATAGTAAATATTAAACAAATTAGGGTATTATCCCACATGGTTACCATAAACTCAGTAAGATAAACAGTGTATTTGATGCTGAGAGCATGCTTAGATTCTGTTGCACACTTGGACAGAAAAATACTCCAAATATTCCAAGTACTCCACCACCTTCATGCTCTTATGATGTGAGAATTACTAACTGTATTAAAGGACCTTTCTGGTACTTCAGATTTATAAACTTGGACTCAAGCACCTCCTGTCTTTCTTAAATCTTTTCCATGTTTGGTTGTGTTTTTAAAGGTCCTACATTCTCAGTGTGTTGTCGTCGTGTGTGTGTGTGTTTTTGACAGAAGCCTCCAGCACTGCCCCCTCAGACACATCGGCCAATCAGAATACAGCAGAAGACAGCCAACAACTTCAGTCCTCAGCCCTGTTGGACAGCTCTTCATCGCTTCCCGTGTCCTCGGCTGTCTTCGAGCCAATCAAAGCGGACCCTTCAGAGTGTGAGTGTGCATCCTGTTTTTTCACGCTGCTGAATCAAAACTTAACTATGCTTAGTATGTCTGCTGGACTTGGTTTGGGACTTTTCTTTTAAAGGTCACTGTGCCTGCTACTCAGATCCTGCGTTCTGGCATGATTAATTTTTCTTTTTGTTGCGCTACTTTTCCAAACACGCTGTTTCAGTGTCTGTAGTTTTAATTGAATTGCTTCTCCACAGCCCTTTTAGGAAGTGCATTTTCTTAAGCCCTGGCGAATACAAAATGGGAAAAAGGACAAATGACGTGGAATGTTTTGTTTTTTCCCCTTCATGTTTGTGTATCCATACCAAGTGTCTGGTTCTGAAAACTAGTCCAATACCTAAACAAGCAGTTCCTCAAATGATCAATCCCCATAGAGCCCCATATTAAAATATCAAACTTAACAACAGAAATAAACATGTTTAAAGACTAAAAAAAAAACTTTGTTTTGGTCTCCATAGATGGGTTTTCCATTTATTATAATTGTAGGGTGAGGTTTTTATGTAACTCAGCTTTTAAAATATAAAGTCATAAAATTGTTTCTTGATGGTCGAATTAAGTGACAGCTACATTGCAGGGCTCAAACCGCTAGCTTTCTGCTGTGCATCATTTTTGATAACTAGATAATAAACAAAAATGAGTACACACTAAGTGAACAAGTCAAAACTGTGTCCAAAGTATCAGTATTTAGTGTGAGCACCTTTATCATCGAGCACAGCCTTAATTCACCAGAGCTGCAAATGTTAGACACATGGTGCTCCACCACCCTCCGCTTGAGGACTATGTCCCACAGGTGCTCAATAGGGTTCAGGTCTGGAGACGTACTCGGCCACTGACAAACTCATGAACATGATGAACCGGTCTTGTGACTTTGCATGGTTAAAGATGTACAGCTTTTATCACTTTGGGTGTAGCTGTGACAGTAATGGTTAAGTTATTTTTAGAGAACAGTGAATCTATACTGTTATACAAGCTGCACATTGACAACTCGAAAAAAAAAAGAAGAAAGAAAAAAATCCAAGTTTCATTTCTATAGTAACGTCCATTGAGAAGATACAGTATACTAAAATGTTTGCTGAAATTAGAGAGTTGTACTCACTTTTGTGAGTTAGTGTGTATACATGTACACAAAGTCAGCCAAAAAAAATGTGTACATACTTCAGAAAAAGTAAATAAATATTTAAATACTAAATTGTGATGTTATATATTGATGTATATTATATTATAATATTACAATAATGTTAATGATATATTAATATAATATACATATACATATAGTATATACATATACTATTTTTTTTTTCCTGAAGTGTGTATACAATACTTTTTGGCTGTGTGTGTTTATTTATATATATATATATATATATATATATATATATATAGGCAGACACTTACCCACATCCCTTTTTTATTTATTATATATAGCTTTATTAGGGCCCAACCACCATGACAACAGCGCTATGACATCACACTGTGTGAAAGGCCTTTTTGGTATATTCTGTAGTTACTGCACATATCGACTGCATAGCTATATTTTATAATAGTTACTGCATTTGTGTGTATGTGAATGTACATATGTAATCTATTCCCTTTTTTAAATCCAAATTAAATTATGGCAGCAATGTGCAGTATTATGTTTCCTCTAAATATGTCAGTAGCTGCACCATCGTTGATGTCAGAAGTGAGGCATACATTTTTCATGTTTACGTGTGTATACCTTTTAGTTGGTCTATGTATCTATCTAAAAATAAAATTAAATAAAGGTTGTTGTTTTTGCAGCACATGTTTGCTTTAAAGGCAAACTAACATTTAATTGTTATGATTGTTTTTAGTGCTGGATCTCCCTAAAGAACTGTCAGAAATGTTTGATCCTACTAAAGGTAAGAATGTTTCTCATCTTAGCCTGACATGTCTCTCTTAAAAAAAAAAAAAAAGAAAGAAAAGGCAGGGATAGCAGCTTGTTTTAGACAATAAGTAATATGTTTGCATTTAGTTCAGCCTGTTGACACGCCCACAACGCCCCTTTACATTAGTAATCATAGTGAAAAGTCGCATGTGTATGGAGTTTACCTCAGTTTTACAGTTGAATATCTTAGTGCGATTGAGAGGGAAGTCATGATGGGTCTATAAAAAGTACATGTTGTGGGCGGAGATTTGTGTAAAGAAATAGAATTGGGGTGGGGAAAATTTTAATCTCTCCACGAATCTTATCTATTGTAGCTTATAAATAAAATGTTTATTGCTGTTGGCACATCGGTGTTCATTTCTGTTTCCTGATTTGTCTGTGCAGAAATCATGAGTGCAGATCTTCTGGAAGAGCTCATGTCATCAGAAGGTAAAGCTGGCCATAAACCAAGCCATCTGTACATAGTTTACTACTAATCATGAAGAAAGAGAATTACAGAAGCTTCAGACCTGTGATCGCGGCACTGAAGATGTGTGTACGATTTATATAAACTATTGTGTATTAAGAAAATAAAATAGTAAGTTTATATATATATATATATATATATATATATATTTTTTTTTTGGCTGTCCTGAAAATCAAGATTTTTTTATTCTATGTTAAAGGAAAGGGTGTTTAGGGGATACACCAAATAAGAATGCATCTGGTGGGGAAAACTATGTCTTGTTTCAGTTAGTGTGGAGTGTTTCACGTGTCCCACCCGCTAAACGTTTTCTTCTAATAACCATAAATTAATCTGATTCCTTTTTCTAATAAGTCATTATGTAAGACAATTTCCCACAGAAAGGACTACAGAAAAATGGCGCATCTTGCTTTTCCTACATGATCTCGTCTGTGTAATTTGTGCACGTTTTCCTGCCGACTTCCTGAATTTTTCCATTACATTCCATCTCCAATACAATCCGAGAATTTTTTTTTTATTGAAGTGTTTCTCTTTTTCAAGCTTTAGTTTACACTGAAAAGTATCTTGTGATTTTCTAAAACTTTAAAGGAAAAAAAAAATTAGATTCTCTAAAAAATTATATTTTACAAATATATTTAGGGAATAAAAGGTATTTTAGGAAAAAGTTGATTTTAGGAGGTCAAACATTTTAGTTGATTTATAAATTTTTTGTTTTCATAGTTTTGAAATCTCCAGAATAGTTCTATAAAGTCGGCCATAAGTTTCCATACATAAGAAAAATACATTTATTCATTTTAAATTACACAGTGTGTACGTATTTAAATATGCGTGGGGGGGGGTACTTGTACATTTATAATTTATAAGGACTGCATGCATATTTCCATGTTTATCAACAATAGGTAAAGTGTATTACAATATGTTTTTACCAAACCATGTAGAGCATATTGTATGAATAAATTGTAACATAAAACTATTTTTTTTTCTTATGCATGAAAAATATTACACATTATATTATATCATAATGTCAACAGAAATCACTAAACAAAAACATTGAATTAGAAGGTTTGTTCAAAGTTTTGACTGGTACTATATATAGGTTTTATAAATATTTTTGAATAATTTCGCTCTTTATGAATAAATATGGTGTTTAATCTTTTTTTTTTTTTTTTACCACTCCATCTATTTAACACCAATTCCACTTTGGGTATCTACAGTCCTCTAAAATGTCCCAGTCTCTTTTTCTCACTCTCTCTTTTTCTCTCCCCCTTTCTCTCTCCTAGTTTTCTCTCCACTCCTCCGCCTCTCACCACCTCCGGGCGACCACGACTACATCTATAACCTGGACGAGACCGAGGGCCTGTGCGATCTTTTTGACGTCCCTATTGCCAACCTTTGACCTTCCACACGCACCTGATGAGAGTAGCGTACACTCGTATTTAACAAAAGAAGCCCATCTTTTATTTAAAAGGTGTGGCTGAATTTCAGATCCATGTGAATAAGCTGATTTTATGTGTATATAGAGCTGTATGTTTTTATGTTTTTGTTTTTGCGTTTACCTTCTTGTGATAACCTTTTTACCCAAAGCAGCGATCTACTGAATAGTGGCACAGAACTTGTTCCCCCAGCCCCCCCGGCCACCCACTGTCTCGACCCTGTGCCTGACACCAAGCGTCAGCATTTTATTTTTTAAAAGCTGTGCTTTTTAAACATGTTGAAAACCCCGACGACACTTTGAATTTGGGTTGATTACCCAGGATGAAGACGTTGTTTTAGCTACTTCGATCAAATACCCAATCAGAAACACCAGCAGGAATACCAGCTCTAATCCCTGACTTGTGTGTTTTGTTTGTTTGTTTGTTTGTTTTTTAACTGCCTGTCTGTTGATTAGTAGGAGTTAGTTTATTGTTGCTTACTTACAGAACATTTGCATTTATCACATACACAGATGTTTTCATCACGTTTGTCTTTGAGCATCTTAAAGTATGAGCGCTTGGCTGAGTCCTACAGAGTAGCAAAAAAACATCCAGTGTAGAGTTTGGTTTCCAATCTCTAAATGAAAAAAAGTTTGTAATTTTTAGAGCTGGAAGGGACGTTTTAAATAAAAAACAAAGTCGCTGATTAAAGATGTTTGAACTGTTATGACCTGCGTCTAAACGGAAAATTTACCATGAAAAACTTTAAAATTGACTTGATACTCAGCAGTTTTACACATTTCTGTGTCGATTTTATCGATTATGCATTTCAGTAATCGAATCAATCAAATGAATCAATTCACACTTTTAAAAGTTAACCTAAATATTTTCAAATGATAAATTCTCTAAAATTGACTGATTCCCTAGAAGTATACCACAGATTGGACCAAAAGAGTAACAAAACTGCAAAACTTTTTTTCTTCTTTTTTTTTTTTTTGCATTTTTGGCAGATGGTCACTTCTTTTTTTAACTTCATGGTTGATTTGATGCAATACTGGACTGTAGTATGACGCAGAAGATTTGCGGGAAAAGAGGTCAGATGCTTTCTATGAGAAATAACATAACACAAATTTACACTGCATTTTAATGGCAAAAAGGTACTATTTTTGGAGGTTTTAATGCTTTAAAACCCCTACAAGCTAGATACAAATCTGACACTAAACATTAGGGCTATTGAATAGAATAATCGCAGAGTCAAAAAATCTACTTGAACGTCTACCTATGATTTACAACTCTAAATAGCAGTTTCATACATTGCCCACAATCCGTTTAGGCTACCTGCTGATTGTGAGCCAGTGGGATTTAATTTCTAGATAAACACAGGAGTTTAGTCTTTGCTTCATGTCTTTATCTGTAAACGCAACTTTACAGACGCATCTTCCAACTCAAAACAATTAGCTTCCAAGGATTCAATCTATACAAGGATTACTGTTAAGATGTTTAATGAGAAATAAAACTATTGGTCTGTTGTTTGTCAACAAATTTAACTTGAACTTAAATCACGACCAGAATCACTAAGGACATGCTAAATACGTATATAATATGAGCACATTTAAAACACAATCCTTCAGGGTGATGATGCCCTTGAGGAAATCAGTCAGGTCTGTGGTGCTTTTTCTGATCCTTTGGGACGATTTGAAACTTTTTAGCGATTAACAGCTTCAGGTTGAATTAAATCTCATCCAAAGATGTTAAAAATTTTAAATCCTCGCTCAAGGACTCAGTGTCTCAGCAGTTCCTCATCCAAACGTCTGGTCCACTTATTCTCTGTGGATTGTGATCAGTTGTCTTGAGTCCTACTCCTACTATATAACACATATTTGTATATTCATTTAATCATCACTAAACTGGACAGAATTTATGGATTCATTTTTAACCCAAAACTAACTCCAGGTTTTAATGTATGTCTTTTTAGATTTTTACATAAACTGTGTCATTTAAGCTGTTAATTCTGCATTCAGTACTCAAACTTTATTTTTATTTTTTTCCCAATGTGCGTAATCCTTTTCCTCCTTCTGTTATATCCAGTCCTATAGTCTTTCCATCTGTTATTCATTTCCATGTATCTATATGTATTTCCACTCATCCTAGCTTAAACAAGTTTGTACTGTTTGTATATGAGCATGACAATGTAAAGAAGGAAATCTGTTCAGCACCACACCTATATCTGTAAACAGTTTTATCACATCATCTCCAGAACGTGACCGTTCTCTATTTAAAAAAAAAAAAAAAAAAAAAAAGCATTGCGTTTAGCTGAAGGATATTTTTATGGTTGTACACCATCATTATTTTTGTACAGGCTAGTTAGACAGACAACCATGGTATGCACAAAGCAGACTCGTTTCTCTGATGACGACAACACGGTCATCTCCATATTTGCACTTTAAGGCAGTACGATCACTCTGGGTCTCGTTCATCCACTCCTTTCTGCTGGACGGAGAGCTTCAGTTCAGCTCCAGGGAAATGTTACCTTCAACCTTCACTCTTCTGTCTCAATGCATTCTATTGAGGTTATTTGTAACCGAGTAGCCTGCCAGAATGGCTATCTGTAAAAGAAATAAATGAGAGTTTTGTAACAGTGGTGTATTTTAATGAGTCAATGTGCTTCAGGGATACTGTTCTGTTCTTCTTTCTCCAAAATGATTTATAGCAGGATATGACTCAAGTCACCTGAAATTCTACACACTGATTCAGAACTGGGGACTGATAAGGTCAACTCTGCATTTATAAACAACAGTATAGGGGGCGAGGGGCCCGCTGCGGGCTGTGCTTTTAGTGACTGGGTGTGATGAAGGGAAGTTGCTGCAACTGACCCTAAGCAGATTTTTTTTTTCTCACAGCTAGTCATAAATTTTTTTTTTTCTTTTATACTACATCACTGTTTAGTCATCGTACCCCTACTTCTACTGAGAGAGGAAACCTTTATAATAGCATACCTACCTTATCAAGGGTGTGTGTGTTAGTGCTGTCAATCTGTTAAAAATTTTAACTAGTTTATCAGTCATAGTCTTTATTATTATTAATAATAATAATACATTTTATTTAATGGCGCCTTTCATGGCAGTCAAGGACACCTTACAGTCAAAGTATAAGAACAATAGTTTAAAAACAAAACAGACAGAAAACTGCATCTAATCATCTATATGAAAACTAGTTAGAGAAAAGTACACTGTAATCTAGAGATTATGTAGTTTTGTAATGTCTCCAACATTAACATTTAACGAATGTTAAATTAAGATCTCTGAAATGTGCCTGGCATTGCATGCACTGGCTGGGTAGTACTGGGTGTGGCAACCCATCAACGGCGGGCTGAAACCCGGAACCTCAGATCCAAAAATCAACAAGCCAGAGCCTTAGCTGCCTGAGCCACCACTCACGTGTATTATGTTTACTATATTCTTTTTAATAAACACACTACCGATTAGAGCCGGTATGAAGGTTTTACAGAGCAGAAATGAATAAAAATAAGGAAACATCATGGAGTTAGAGGGTGTGTCCAAACTTTTGACTGATAGTGTATAAAAAAAAAAGAGAGAGCTAGACCAAGATATTGTGTGTGTGTGTGTATGTTGATCTGTACATACACGGCCTAAAACAGGCCCCCCAAAAAGTCACTGTTTCAGAAATGTTAAATTGTTGGCTTGCGTGAAAAAAGAAAACAACTGAAGAGATTTAAAAATAATTTGGGGTTGCTTGAGTTGATCAGGTCTAGCCTCAAGTCAGCTGACAAACCTGAATGTACTGAATCACCAGGTTATCAGTTTTTCAGATTGTGGGAATGTGAGGAGTCAGTTTCACACATAAACTTGTCACCCCATTGTGTGTGTGTGTGCGGTCAATTAAAGGAGGTTGAATAAAATATTACAGTGTGTGACTAGATATATAGATCAGCCATAACATTATGTTAAACTAACCACATGACATCAGAACCTAGAATACTTTACTACCCTTGAAGAGAATGAACTAATTTTACTCATCTCTTCTTCAACCTGTGAATTAAACCCTTTACCGACACATTTTCTCAAGCAGATAGAACTAGCAATAACAGAACCCCTGCTGAAAATAATTAACTGTTCACTCAGCAGTGTGTTTGTTCCCAAATCCATTAAATTAGCAGTTATTAAAGTGCTAATTAAAAACCTGACCTTGACCCCTGTCAGCTGTCCAATTACAGGCCGATATCAAATATCCCCTTTATCTTTAACATTCTGAAAAAGATAGTTCACATCACTTTTATGTTCATATCTTCATAGAAATAGCATAAACGAACTGTTGTAGTCAGGATTTAGACCTCAGCACAGCACAGAGACAGCACTTGTTAAAGTAGTAAATGACCTCCTATTGGCCTCTGATCAAGGTTGAGTCACAAAACTTGTGTTACTCGACCTCAGTGCAGATTTTGACACCATTGATCATAGTATTCTCCTTCAAAAATTAGAAAATGCAGTAGGAATTAAGGGAACGGCCCTCTCGTGGCTCAGATCCTATTTGACCGGTCGGTATCAGTTTGTAGATTTAAATGGTGACCGTTCTGCATGTTCTCAAGTGGAATTTGGTGTTCCACAGAGTTCAGTTTTAGGCCCACTGCTTTTTTCTTTTTATATGCTTCCTCTGGGCAACATAATTCATAACATGGTATTAGTTTTAATGTTTAATTAACCTCCTTCTGCTTAATCCTGAAAAGACGAAGTTCTAGTCAAAGGACCACAAGCAGCTAGAAACAAGATTTTAGATCACACTGTAACTTTAGATGGCCTTTCTGTTCTGTATTTAGCCATGCATTTTTGTAAATAGATTTTCCTTAGGAGCAGATCTGGGGGATTCATGGACGTAGTGTATTACGGTGAACTGTTATGTTTGGATGCTGTCTTCCCCACTCTCATTGATCACTCAGGTTTGTTGACAGTGAAGTGATTGGTCGCTTTACATCTCAGGAAGCCCTCATGTCTGTGTTTCCTTCTGGCCCCTCCTTTTAGTTATGATGTCATAGTTAGTCCTGCCGTAGTTCCTGCTTGCACTCTACACTAAATATACATTCACTTTATACATTGTGTGACTGTGATCATAGCTAACTGCCATCTCTCCTTCTTTTCTGCTCTCTCCTCTTCTCTCTCTTCTCCTCTATCTCTCTCTTTCGCCCTGTCTCACTGCCGAGCTATACATGTCACTCCTTAGCTGCCAGTAATCCAGACCCCCTCTGCCCTCTGAAGCTGTCTGAATAGTCCTGGTGTCCTGCTTCTGGCTGGAGATCTCCTCGCATGGATGCCCCATGTTGTCTGCCTGGGATGCGTGTGGTGACTTGGGACGGTTCCACTTTTCCACTGTTCTTTGAAGATTTATGACTTCAGTCACTCGATAATTCAGGGCTGGAGTTTCCTACAGTCTACCTGAGCCTCCAAGAACGAACTGGACTCCATTTTAACTTTAACACATCTGCTGTTATACTGAACTTCCAATCTTACACAGTATGAAGCAGATCAATCCCTGCTATCCGTTTTACCCAGATGAGGATGGGTTCCATGTTGAGTCTGGTTCCTCTCAAGGTTTCTTCCTATTACCATCTCAATGAGTTTTTCCTTGCCACTCTCGCAGTTGTCCTCGGCTTGCTCATCAGGCACTGTCTTATCATTTTGATTCATACACGTTCACATTTTATACAAACTTAAATAATTCTTTTGATTGTGTAAAGCTGCTTTGCGACAATGTCAATAGTTAAAAGCGCTATACAAATAAAGTAACATTTCAATTCCATTACAATGGAAACATTTCATAAGAGCTGCAGTTTGGGAGTTGCTCTGACCCAGCTACAATATCTCATGCCAATGGCACCTGGTAGTGGTTGGGTATATTAGGCAGTAAATAAAGTTTTTATCCCTAAAAGTTAATGTTGAAAATAGGACAAATGGTCAAACATAAGGTGATTTAGTGACTTTGACAAGGGCCAAAGTGTGATGGCTAGAGGACTAGGTCAGAGCAACTCCAAAAGTGCAACTCTTGTGGGATGTTCCTATATTAATGGTCCTAATAAATAAAAAGATTTTTATTTTTTTTAAAGTTTGAAACTTTTGCAAGTGCATGAAAAAAGTTTGCATCACGTTTGTTGTTCATTATAACCGTGGGTGTATAAACTTTTGTACAGTAAATAAAATTGATCTGATTTTACCACGGACAGGAATAACTATTTCAACCGACTTCCTGGTTCTTAGACTATTTTTGTCCTACTCCAGATTATTATACTTCAGTATTCGTGGTGGCCTAGAATATTGTACTTTTGCTGAAAGTTTTGCAGCGTTATAACACACTTAACTACTAAAGATGTGAATTACCAAGGACATTCTGATACGATATCATCACGATACCCATGTGCCGATTCAAGTTGTATTGCGATTTATTAATATACGTTTTTTTTTAGATTTTGTTACAATTGTAAACAAACAATAAATAATTCGCTCCTATCACACAGAATAAAGTGCTGCCAGCTAACATGTGAATAGTTTAGAGTGCACCCTCTGTAGGATTATGTAGGAACTGCAACATTTTGCCACCTCAATGCAAACATATTTGAATTAATAAATTAATTTTAAAAATCAATTTCAGTGTGGCATACAATGAATTGTTACATAAAAGAATTGAGATATGTAACTAAAAAGTTCATACCCCCCAATCTCTATTAACTACAAACAAAGTGCATAACTACATAATGTTGATGAAAGTTTTGCAACGTTCCAAAGTTGAACTTTTAGGTTTTGCTATTTCACTCCTGTTATTGCCCTGAGACTCTTGTAAACTGAAATGGCTGATCGACCCGGGCTTGGTTCCAAACCACACACTTCTGTACTTAAATACTATACCAAAAAAATAGTACGCTGCTGTAGGTTGCTAGTGGCGACGTACTAATTTCCCCCCCCACACTCTTTAGTACAGAAGTGTGCGGTTTGGGACGCAGCTCTGGTCTTCTTCCTTCAGCAGCGGGAGGGACGAGTTTCAACCCGGAACTGGGAATGCTGTCAGGCGGAAGCTCAAATTGTTTCCGACTTTCTGTACACGTGCACTATCTACGGGCGCTCGAGAACGGCTAACGAGCCCTACTTAGTGCACTTCGTGTTGAAACGCGATGGTTCTGGAGCATAAACCCAATTCTTACTCTGAAACTTAGACTGAAAGAACTGTTGCAACGCGCACGAAGCGTTCTTTTGATGTCCGAAACAATCGCCTTGTTTTAAAGGATCAGAGACGTTGATGTGCGGAGATTTTGTGTGTCAGCAGGTAAGAAAGACGTTTAAACAAGTTTTAGCATAATTAGATTATTGGAAGTGAACTCACTTCTGCTTGTTTCAGGCGTGTGCACTGCGGGTTGAGATTTGCTCAAAACAATCCATAGAACATAAAAATATTTTTAAGTTTTTTAAAACTTTCTATGAAGTCTGTGACATTAAAACAATTTACCCAGACAATTTAAAAAAAAAGTTTTTATGTTATTATGTATTTGTTTTAACAGCATTGTTATTCATTACTGTATGTAGTATAATGCATTCTATGATTTAAAAAAATATATTATTATTATTATTATTATTATTATTATTATAGCTATTTAAAATGACATGATCTTTATTTTCTGGTCTAAACTCTTTTCCTACATTTGAGACCGTGTTCCTAAACTAATGGCCAGGTAGAGGAACTGTGCCATCTCTTTGTCCTTTAATTAAGCAGTATAAAAGCACAACTAGACTCAGTACAAACACATTTCTCTGCTATATATATTCATCAGTGTATCTATTTTACCTTCCTGTTCCAGTTCCAACCCCAAATTATATTAACACTCACCTGCTGCACAGGTGAGTCAGATCAGATCAGATCAGGTGTGTGTATGTCCATAAAAAGATGTTGATTTAAGGAGGATACATTTTTTTTCCGTCATCCAGGTCAGATTATTCTCTGTTAAGAAATCTTGTAACGTGGATTGTTTCCCAAAACAAGATTTCTGACGTCTTTCCCTCAATGACCATTATATCAGGTTTTTATCTCCCTCTCACACACGCACACATATTTCTAGTTTGGGTCTCTGTTGGCTGACACGTCCATAACGCACCATCAGCAGTGTGTCTGGAAGAAGGACAAGCAGTTACCCTAACAAAATGATCCTCCTCCTTAACCAACAAACTAACTTTAAAACTCACTTATTTTGTTACATTTTAGTGTCTTAGAATTATACAGATAATGTATTTATCACAAATAAATCTTCATGCTGTGCAATTAGATACATTGTACTTAAAAGACCGGTATGTTTACGTCCCGCTCGTTAATGCTGCAGGACCGACTCGCATTTCACACCCAGTGAAAATCGAACCAATCATAGAGTAAACTAAGCACAATTCTTGTAACCAGTCATGATGAATAAGGTACGATTTGTTGGAGAAAGATAACCTGACCCCCAATATGATGATGCGATTCTTTTTTGTGGTGATTCACGAATGGATATAAACCGGTCAATCGACCAATGACCAGAACTGGCTTCTATTTAGTTTAATTGGAACAATTTGTCTCAATAAAACATTTCTCTATAATCCTACAGGTGGCGCACTCTGAACTATTGTTATAAGAAACTAATGGTATAAGAAACGGGCTACATTTGATTCATCATTAAACTTTTTTTAGAGGTTAAAAATTGTAACAGAATTGGTGAAAAATGTAATATTGAATACGGATATTTATAAAATTGTGATCGCAATTTTAATTAGGTGTCTTGAGGTTACTAGTGATTCTCGTACAGTAGCTAAAGTTTTTATCCGTCACATACAGTACACTTTGCAGCACTAGTTACTTTCACAGCTTTATGATACTGTACCCCTGGAACAGAGACGTTAAGGGCCTTGCTCAAGGGCCCAGTGGTGGTAGCTTGACCGCTGCCAAAGCACCAAGAGCTGCACTATCTCACACGTGTTTTGCGTTCTTCTTTTTCACTTAACTGTATACTTTAAGCTCTTTAGCCACATCCGTTGCTACCAGGTGCATAAAATCAAGCACATATAACCTTCATTCTCTATAGACACTGGCTCGTTCGGGTGAGCTTGGTGACATTTGCCCCAGCCATAATTGCTATTATTGTGACATGGAAGTGTCTCGCAGCAGCTCAGTGATAAAGTGGTAGACCACACAGACTGTGGTCATCGAGAGCTAAAGTGTGTAGCATGTGAAAAATATTCTGAACTCTTCCTTAGTACTGAGTTTAGTACGAACTGCCTTTCAGAGAAACAATGTTGGCACGAGATTGAGATCATCTGAGATTAAGATCACTAAACGCAATGCTACACATCGGCTGGAGTGGGGTAAAGTGCCGTGACTGGATTGTGAAGTGATAATCATGCTTAACTAACCAGATGTCTGATTGGAAATAAAGTTATTTTAAAGGTATAATCATTACTTATTTATGTTTTGTAGTTTCTAGTTTGTAGGTACAGGAAGCAACATTTTATTAGGCTAAATGGACAGAAATCTTCTTAACAATCCAAACCAGAACAATGCAGCTCTTGTTAACGCAGATTTGTGGTGTCTTGGTGATTTAGGCCAACGATTATTATATTTAATTACAGTTTATAAAATGCTGGTGTTCAGATCAGCGAGAACAATCATTGGCAACGACATCACAAACTGGCCGAGCATGAGAACGAGACGTTTAGGAGCTCAAAGAGCCGACTCCTACATTAGAGCCGAATCAAATCAAGCTGAAAAGGCACAGCTTTTCCACCTTTACTATACAGTGAATACATGGCAGTTATGTTTATAGTCTAATATAATGTATGGAGATCTTGAAAACAGCTTGCCGTTTGGAGACAATTCTGACGCAGTGCATTCTGGGATTTCAGATTTAGGGTGGACTGTAAGGTGAAGGTGTCGAACTGGAACAGAAAAAAAGAAATGATATCTTAATGTGTGTGTGTGTGGGGGGGGAGGGGGTCTTCAGTCCACCGAAACCGTTTCAGAGGTTGCAACGAAATCACGCTTTTGTGGTTTCAAAAGAGGTGAGGGATGTTCTAGTCGGTATGTGCAACACACCCAAGATGTGTGCTTGTTTTTTCTCCCTCTCTGACTCTTGATTTTTTCCATCATTCTCTTACTTTTTTTTTTTTTTCTTTTTCTCTCTCCCCCCCCTCACAACCTTGCTGTCTCTCTCTCTCTCCCTGTCTGTCGATTTCTCCGTCCCTGTTCTATCTTCTGTGTCGGTCATATTGTTTGACTTTCTCCCCCTCTCTCTCTCTCTCTGTTTAGTTCAGAAGGGCTTTAATGGCAGGAATGATTTTGAAAAAAAATTACATTGTTGCCAAAGCAATTATAAAACATTGATTACATTACAAATAACATCAATCAGAATTTATAAACATATCTAAACTTTGTATATAAACATATTAAATATGAAAGAATAACAATAATAAACAAACAATAACTATCTGAGCAATGGTGATCTTTCTCTCTCTCTCTCTCTCTCTCTCTCTCTTTATTTCTCTGGCACTATGTCTCAAGATTGGGAGCATGCAGGAACATGAAAGGAATGAAGTGGAATGAGGACTCAGAAAGTCCTGCCTCTGAGTCTCTCTCTCTATCTCTCTCTCATCCACTCAGGTTAATCAGCTTAATCTCTATATCTCAAGAGAACTGAAAAGCTGATGAATATGTTTTTCAGTTTGCGTTTCCGCTTCAGTGTTGAATTTTTTTTTTCCTTGCAGTGTCTGACCTGAAAACATGACCAGCTGCAGTCATATAATCAGTAACTCTTGCTACAACTCAACTAAAAAACAAAAAAAAAAGACTTTAGCCATAATATTTTTAATTGCTTGATTGATTATTTTTTAATAAGATTGTTAATAGGATGCATTTTAGATTTGGTTCTGATTTACAAAACATAATTGAATAAAATGAATCTGTCTAGTGTAATAAATGTCAGTAATGTGACATGAGGCATGGTCACAGCTGCAACAGAACGCTGGTGAAGTTACATACAATCGAGCGAAAACCGCACACACACCAACACACACACTTCTCTAATGGCAGTTTCGGAGACAACCGTGAGCGTGGAGCTGTGTGTTACTTTTCCTGTTCGCACATATGGAAGCACTTGAGTCTGTTAAACAATTCAGATGGTGCTTCTTTTGCTAAAACCTCAACCTTGAGTGTGTGTGTGTGTGTGTTTGAGACTGTGAGTGCTTGTATGCCATATAGAGTATCTCACAGGTTTTCCCATGTTCACATTTCTGATAAGCTGAGCTCACAAGTTCTCCTTAAAAAGAGGAAGGTCTAAAGTCATTATGAAAACGGGAGCGTACTCACGGTGCCCTTCTCTCTCCTGTAACATAAACGCCTGTGTCCGTGTTTCTGTTTCAGCATGTGCTTCTTATTTATTTCTAATCCAGGACCTTTTTTGCATTTTTGGTGGCAAAAGTTTAAAAATATAATAAAGAACGTTTTGGTAATTAGATTAATGTTAACCGTGGGATTAGGAAACTACGCATTTAAATGATGAAATATGAGAATGTTAAAGTATCCCAGACTTTACCCTTTTTGATCCCTAAAAATGATCTACATGGTGGAACAAATTCTATTAAATATGAATCCACATTCAAACCCTCCACCTCTGCCAAGTGCTTGTCATCTAATACAATTGTGTACTTTGTGACATTTTATAACTTGTATAGCTAGGTTGTGTAGCTTAATTATTATTATTATTATTTTTTTTTATTATTAATGTTGGTATCTTGCAGTCCTTTTCCTGATACAACAGCTTTGTTGAATTCTCAATTCTCTAATCTGATTGGTCAGAAGTTTAATGAGTCACTGGTCACTTCATGAAAACTGTCATGAGGTTAAAACTCTAGATAGAGGATTTAAAAAAATCATTCTGATCTCTATCCTGACCAATTTTCACCAGATATAATGGTGTCTGAGTCGAAAGATAAGATTTCCACTCAAAGGAGTTACAAGGCATGATGTTTACTGTGTTCCTCAAGTAATGTAGGCATTTATAAATTTAAATTCCTTCTAAAAATAGGAAAATGTTTGACAAGTCAATAAATAACATTAGCAGACTTTAGTGACACTTCTAGAAGGAGTCTCCAGTGTTAGGAGACAGTGTTCTGTTCGGTGATCTGGTGTTGCTTCAGTTGTTCAGGTTTAGACTCGTTATGTGGCAATAAAATGAAATAAGCTGACGACCTGAATAACCAGGATGGAGTTTTTATTCCCTGATGATGCTGACATATTCCAGGACTCAGATTGTGAGAGAGTGGTTTTGGGAGCACGAGAAGTCATTTTTACCTTAACACCATTGAAACTGTTGGAGAAGACTTTATGGGATGTTTCAATTCTCCCATAATCAATATAAGATCTCAGGCTGACACGGACGAAAAAAAAATGTTTTCTAAGCAATGGCGTAGTGAATTCATGAAAAAATTAAACCTAAGAATTATTAGTGATTATTTATTTATTTATTTAATTCTTCTTTTTTTCTCCCAGGAAGCATATAAATTGAAAAATGTAATACATGTCATTATTTAATGCGTAAAAAGTTGGCACATTTGTGAAGTAAATTGAAACACTTTCTTGGGAAATCCTGTTCTAGGGAATGAATCAACTTGGTGGCTCCACTTCACAGGATCATTGATTACTTTCCTTTAACAGCATGCCTGCACAAGTGTTTTATTCCTTACACATTGGATTTAATAGGTTTTGAGAGGTCATGTGAGGTTGGTAAATAAGTATGTATTGAGTTTAGGATTGTTTTAAAGAATAGCATACCTCATAACATAATACCTAATGTTGTCCATGTGCTGTTTCAGAGTTTCGAGAGCAGAGCAGGCATCCAGGCAACCGAGCATCAAAATGCCGCAGCAGAAGGACATCGTGAAGATTGCTATTCAGATGCCAGGGGCGTACCCTCAGCTCATTCAGCTCGATCAGGTGAGGACAAGCGGGATGTTCAGACTCACTGTGTCTGACTGACTGATGCATACACCAGCTGCTGAAACATGATCAACAGAAATGCACCTTCGCTGTAGAAGAATGTTCTACATGTGTCGTATTTGTTTGCTATTGGTCTGGAATGTTCCTGATTGCTCCAGGCTTCAGGTCTGCACCGTCTCAGGCTGGCCTCGCCCAGTTGGAATGGGGAAGTGATGTTGCAGCATCAAAGTGCTGTTTCCCTAATAGCCCTCTGTGTGTGCGTGTGTGTGTGTTGTGCATTTGAAGTTTAAATCAGCAGCAGGTTTCAAATTACAATTAGCGATGTGTGTGTGAAATGCTGAAAGTGCACTTAAAAGTGCTTTTCTCCTAATGACACTGAGAAACGTACAGCCTTATGTCATGCTTTTTAATAGTATATGTATTGGCATATAAATGCCATAAATGTCTGCTATAATAAGTCGGTGCATAAACCAACACATTTCATCAGCCCGGTTATTTTCTGTAATGTTTCACTGCTGCACAGATTAGTCTCGCCAAAATGTAATGCACACTATCTATTTTAACATTTTAGCGTTGTCGGTTTAATAATAATCCAAACTATTATTTTAGATATTTAGATTTTAGAAGCTATTCTCAAATCAAGCTTTAACATAATTAACTAGTTTGTTAAGAGCTATTCATTGACCGTATTTCTCTAGATGTGGTTTGGAGGTATTTTGTAACATTAGCAACTTTTTCTTTCTTCTTTTTTTGTAAATACTGTCCAGCTAGTTGAAGGTATTGTCTGGATTATAAGTTTTTGTTTGGAAATATGCTCTAACTGGGTATATTGGTTGGTAATATTCTGTGCTTTACCTACTTTTAGGATTGGATTATTGTGTAAAGTTAGTAAGAATTTTTTTAAGTAAGTTAACGCTAAATAAGTTTGCTTGTTTGTGAGAAATACTCCATACCTTTAGCTAGTTTTGTGGTGTAGGGTTTTAATTAGTTTTTTTTTTTATATATTCTCAAATTTAAGTCTTAAATTTAAGTCTAGCTTGCAAATAGTCTCTAATTCTACCTAGCTTTGTTTGGAGTTGACTAGTTTTATTTGGGAATATGCTCTAACTTCAGCTAGTTTGGTTGTACAATCTTACTTTAGCTAGTTAAAGTCTGCTTTTCCTATCTAACATCAACTATACAAACGGTAACATTAGTCAGGGTGTTTTTGTATTTATTTCTAGCTCTTTAGAAAGTTAGTTCAGCTTGCTAATTTTCTTTTGCTGCTGTGGTTTGTTTAACTTCCCTAGCTTAAGCTAATTTGTTTGTAGTTATCCTTTAACACTAGCTAGCTAGTTCTGTGTAATACTTAGAATTATTTTTCAGCATTAAGTATGTTTGTTTAGGGTTTAATCTTTTAGTATAAAAAAAACTTTTTAATACTAGAGGAGTAGTAATAGTTTTTTAGAGTTAATATTCCGGGCGTATAAATACAAGGATACCTGATATTAAGTATGACATTAAAGTGAGAAGTGTTGATTTGAATAGGGAATAGGAACTGAACACCCACTTTCACTACTGACGCACAGAGGACTGTTATACAGAATGGTGTGTTACTTGTACAGTAATTCTGCTAAGTTGAACTAAGTAGCGGAATTAGTTTTGAAATGGCAAAACGAAACAATAAATTTTAAAGCGCCATCTGTATGAAACTAGTATTGATGAAATAATTTTCAACTTGCCCCGCCTTGACTGTACATCAGTGATTTGAGTTGTGTGTTGTGACTAAATGAATGCTTAGACACACATTGTCCATTTCCCATGGGTGCCTTAAATAGACTAGTGAGACTGGAGCATTTATTTATGACTTTAATCATTTCTTTTAATTGTACATATTAATTTTTAGTTTTCCATTTGCACAAAACAGTGTTGAAATCCTGTCTCGTAATGTTTCAGCATATAGCGATCTCGAAGCTCTTTTCCTGTTTGTGTGAAGCCTCCCTAATCTTCGTGGTAGCGAGTTCTCTCTCCTAAGTTCAGTCTCATCCTTTGGACTCTCCCACAGCAGTGTCTTTTTGTTTTGTTTTTTTTACCCGGAGGATGGTTTTGCGGTTGTGAAAAGTGCTTTGTTACGACAAGCCATTTTTCTTTCTCCTTCAAAACCGCTCACATAAACTGCTCTTCTGCTGCGCTGACGGATTAAACCCAGGGCTTCCACTCGGTTGACCAGCCCGTCGGCCACAAATTACAGCCCACTGATTGGTCTACCACACTACACCGAAAACTCTAATTGGTTTCCCACATAGCCCGCCACTAATTGCTGGGTGTCTCGGAGTCAGATGTAGCAATAACATGTCTCCTCCATTTATTTTTATGCTCAGTCTTCTACTTAAATGCAGAGTGAAGTGACACACTTTGCCTTTGGGTTTGAATTCCTGATGGATCTAAAAAGTTCAAGATTTACAGATTATTTACTACTTCACTACGACATTTCCGCTATTTGAAGCTTTTCTTCCTTCTGTACCGTCTCGCGGCTCGTTACACTGCTCTGTTGTTCTAGCTTATTCTGGTTCTAGTGCTACAGAATTGTAAATTATGGGACCTTTAACTATTGTTCCTGGGTTTGAATGTGTAATTTTTGTGTCTTGCGGAATTTTAAAAGAATTTTTTAAAGTTTTAAGGAGGATTAGTCTGGATACAGTTGCTAATTTCACTCTATTACATAAAACCCGAAGGCTACGCGTAAGAAGGTTAGTGTAACCTTGATTTTGATCTTTTATTTAAGTCCCATAACAGTCACAGCTCTAACTGCAGATTATCATTTGAAAGAACACTGCCAGAGGTAGATGTGCTATAACACTACATGATGTACAGGCTTTTATAACCTCATTTCAGTTCCGTTAACGCTATGTAATACTGTTAAAGGTCCTTTTTTATTTTAAATTGTTCTTAGACCTTGAAGATTTTGTTAATCTTTAAAATATAATGAAACCCTAATGTCATGTGAAATATCTGCCATTTAAGGGAGCAGATAGGGTTAAGGGCCTTGCTCAAGGGCCCAACAATGGCATCCTGGTAATAGTTGTGATATTAATGGTTTAAAATAAAAAAAACGCGCTTCCGAGTGGCGCAGTGGTAAAGTGCTCGCCCTATCGTCCGGAGATTGCTGGTTCGAACCCCGGGTGATGCTGTTTTCCTCTCACAGCCGGAGACACAGAGAGAGCTGATTGCTGATTACTTGCGCTCCCACATTAATCACGGCTCTACAGCCAATCAGGGGCGTCTGTGAGCACGCACACGCTGAAGGAGCGGCTAGCGCTTTCCTCCGAGTGTGTTACTCCGCCCCTAACGGTGCGTGAGCGAGGAGTTCGAAAAGATGCGGTCGGCTGACGTCACGCGGTTCGGAGGAAACACGGGATAGTCTTCGGCCCTCCCGGCTGAATGGTAGTAGTAGCCTTAATGTGGGAGCCCCCTAGTGACGGGGAGGAATTGGCTTAAAATTGGAAAAAAAAAATAATAATAAAATAAAAATAATGTAGTGATATGGATGGACTTGAGTAATTTTGATGTTAATGGTTATAATGGTGTTAAATCTGGTCTTAATGATAGTAAATATTGATGTTATTGTTACAGTGTAATGGTGTTAACATTAGAGGTTTAAGTGGTGTTGTGGTTTTTTTAAATGGTTCGAATGGTTTTAATGCCAATACTTTTAATGGTGTTTTAATGATGTACAAAATTTTTAACTGTGGTGTTGGTTGTTCTTGCTAATGTTGCTAATTGGTGAAACAGTAAAGAATTTAAGGTTATTGTTGACATTCGTTTTTAGTAATGATGGTTGTGTTAATGGTCTTGGTATTAATTATATCCCCTGTAGCAGTGCTGTTAGAGTGTTATTGGTGTTAAAATGTAGGTGTTAATGGTGCTGGTGTAAATGTTGCTAAGGATTTTATCAGCAATGTTAATAATAATATTAGTGTGAGTGTGTTAATGGTCATTGTGTGTGTTTCTTTTTTTCTTTTTCAAAGTGTGCAATATGTTTTAACCCTATTCCAGATAATACAGATAACACAATGTGCAGTTTCTCATTTTAAACCTTTTTTTCTGTTTGTATTGTAGAAAAAGCCTCTCACTTCAGTAATAAAGGAAGTGTGTGACCGGTAAGTGTGTGTGCCCTGTGTACTTTGTAAGTCTTCAGCATTTAATATGAAATTGTTCTATTTAAAATTGTTTAATATGAAGTTGTAGCTAAATCATAACAATCTTTTTTTTTTTTTTTTTAAGGTGGAATCTAGCTGGTCCAGAGAACTACGCTCTTCAGTATGCAGACGGCGCTCATACCTACATCACAGAGTCTGTAAGTTCAGTTCTGTTTGATTAGGTTTTATTGATGTCGTGCAATTAATGGTCATTGTTGCAAAGCAGCTTTTCAGAATCAAAGGACAATTGGGGGAAATGAAGTCATTTCTGTTTCAGCAGTATGTGTATTTGTGATTTCCTGAACTGCAAGCTGGTGTGTATTATTGGAATGCATTTACATATGAATAATAACGACAAAACGTCAGCAGTAAACTGCACTTTCACAAGTACTACAGAATGTGAGAGTTCCTCTGAAAAGAAAAGAATCAGTGAGACAAACATCAGTGTATTGTGTTGCTGATATTTCTCTCGTTGTTTTTCTCTTATGTTACTGTTAACTTCTACTTAACTACTGCATGGGTACTGAATCACGATTTAAAAATATCCGGACACCATAATTTTCTTTTAAGCTGAGGTCAGAATTTCACATTTGTGTAAGGATTCAGATCTCTATACTCTATATGCAGCCATTGTTAGTCTTTTAAAATAATAAATTAAAATTTTTAATAGTATTTAAATAATATAATGTCAGTTTTCAGTGACCTCGGACCGCTCCGGGTATGTTTGCTCTGTTTTATGTTCGTGTGTTTTATCTCATAGTGGCACTTAACATTACTACTTTTTCTTCATCATCATTTCAAGAAATATGAGACAAACTGGTTTTAAACTTCCTGCAGGAAGAATAATCAATCGTGCATCTGTCCGTTCATCTTTAAAGGTTCAGTTTTTATAGTTTACTTTTCTTTTTCTAGGAGTAAGCCATGCAGTGTTGCGGTTTTGTTTCTGTTTCTCCCACAGTCAATACATGTTGATCATGATTGTTGAGTGATGCGTATAGCCTCGTCCACCTCGAGGGGAATAAGTGCTATATTATTGTATATTAATTATTCTTATTTCTTATTTAGAAAAGGACCAGTGTTCGGATAAAACAGTCACTCGGTCCGGATTTGTATTGCAATTCTGTATTCAAATAATTTGCTCCTTCCACACAATGTTTAAATAGTTTAGAGTACAGCACCTGTAGGATTATAGAGGAACAGCCGCATTATCACCTAGAATGCAAGCTTCTATAAATGAAAAATTATTTTTTAAAAGTTATTGTGGCAATACAGAAATTGGCGCACAAAAGAATGGCGAAACTGAATGAAACTAAAGCTTCCCTCCATCTCTAATTTGTTAACAATAGTAATAGGTAACAGTTAGCAAATTCTAAACTTCGGTAATGAAAATTGTGACCATGTTCAGTTGGCTTCCTGGCTATGCAAATACTAAAAAAAATTGTGAAACACAAATATTCTGAGAAAGATAATCTAAAGTTTAGTCTTAAGATGCAAGACTATACACACTCTAATCCAAAAAACTCCAAATGCATAAATGTAATCCCACCCATATCCCTCTCACCAGGTTCCCACCAGTAATCTTGATTTCTTGCATATTTACATATGAATAGCCTTCCCGTGTGAGAGGGCATGGCTTAATGGCTCAAAATGCAATAATTTTCCTCGGTTTTTGTATTTAAACTTTTTTTTGTTTTAAACATTCTTCTTCTTTGTCTTTCGGCTTATCCCTTTTAGGTGTTAGAATTATCTGCCTCCATCCAACCCTCTCCTCTGCATCCTCTTCTCTCACACTAACTAACTTCATGTCCTCTCTCACTGCATCCATAAATCTCCTCTTTGGTCTTCCTCTAGACCTCCTGCCTGGCAGTTCCAACCTCAGCATCCTTCTACCGATATGTTCACAATCTCTCCTCTGAACATGTCCAAACCACCTCAATCTGGCCTCTCTGACTTTATCTCCAAAACATCTAACATGGGTTGTCCCTCTGATGAACTCATTCTTGATCCTATCCATCCTTGTCACTCCCAAAGAGAACCTCAACATCATCATCTTTGCTACTTCCAGCTTTGCCTCCTGTCTTTTCTTCAGTACCACTGTTTCTAAGCCATAGAGCATCGCTGGTCTCACCACTGTCCTGTACACCTTTCCTTTCATTCTCGCTGATACTCTTTTATCACACAACACACCTGACACTTTTCTCCACCCATTCCAACCTGCCTGTACGCGCCTCTTCACCACCTCCTGGACCGTTGACCCAAAGTACGTAAAGTCCTGCACCTTCTTTACCTCTGCTCCCTGTAGCCTCACTGTTCCATTTCCAAATTTTCCTCCACCTGTTCCCTGCTCTCGCTACAAAGCACAATGTCATCTGCAAACATCATAGTCCATGGAAACTCCTGTCTTACCTCATCTGTCATCCTGTCCATCATCAGAGCAAAGAAAAAGGGGCTTAGAGCCGTTCCTTGATGCAGACTCGCGTCCATCTGGAACTCTTCTGTCACTACAGCACATCTCACCACTGTCTTACAGCTCTCATACATGTCCTCCACCACTCTAACATACTTCTCTGCCACTTCAGACTTCCTCATACAACACCACAGCTCCTCTCTCGGCACCTTGTCGTTCGCTTTCTCTAAATCTACAAAGACACATTGCAACTCTTTATTACCTTCTCTGTACTTCTCCATCAGCATCCTTAAAGCAAATACTGCATCTGATGTACTCTTTCTACATATGAAACCATATAGCTGCTTACAAATGCTTACCCCTGCCCTTAACCTGGCTTCCACTACTCTTTCCCACAGCTTAGTTCTATGGCTCATTAGCTTTATGCCTCTGTAATTGCCACAGCTCTGCACATCTCCCTTGTTCTTAAAAATCGGCACCAATACACTTCTCCTTCATTCCTCTGTAATCCTCTCACCCTCCAAGATCTTGTTAAACAAACTAGTTAGAAACTCCACTGCCACCTCTCCTAAGCACTTCCATACCTCCACAGGTTTGTCATCAGGACCAACAGCCTTTCCACTCTTTATCCTCTTCAACGCCCTCACCTCACTTTTACTAATATTACTACTTCCTGCTCCACAACCGTCACCTCTTCTACCTTTTGTTCTCTTTCATTTTCCTCAATTATCAACTCTTTAAAGTACTTTTTTCATCTTCCTATCACCCTCCTGGCATCTGTCAGTACATTTCCATCTCTATCTTTAATCACTCTAACCTGCTGCACATCCTGCACATTACTATACTCCCTTCAGTCCTCTCTAAGTCCCACTTCTTCTTTGCTAATCTTTTTCTCTGTACACACTCCTGTACTTCCTTGTTTCACCATCAAGTCTCCTTCCCCTTACCTGATGATACACCAAGTACTCTCCTTCTTGTCTCCCTGATCACATTGGCTGTAGTTGTCCAGTCAACTGAAAGCACCTCCTGACCACCCATAGCCTGTCTCAACTCCTCCCTGAAGACTACACAACATTCTTCCTTTTTCAACTTCCACCACTTTGTCCTCTTCACCTTCCTCACCACCAGGGTTATTTTACACACCACCATCCTGTGTTGTCTGGCTACACTCTCCCCTACCAACACTTTGCATAATGTCGACACAAGATGTAGTCTACCCGAGTGCTTCTGCCTCCACTCTTATATGTCACCCTATGTTCCTGCCTATTCTGAAAGAAAGTTTCCACTAGTGTCATTTTCATCCTCTTTGCAAAGTCCACCACCATCTGTCCTTCTACAGTACATTCCTGTCCTAAAGACCAAACCTCCATCACATTATAATCACCTCTGTTCTTTTCCCCATTGAAGTCTGCACCAATCACCACTCTCTCACCTCTGGGGATGCTCTGTATCACTTCATCTAACTCACCCCAGAATTTCTTCTTCTCTTCGAACTCACATCCTACCTGTGGGGCATAACCACTAACAACATCACCTCTTCAATTTCCAGCTTCAGACTCATTATCATATCTGATACTCTTTTCACCTCTAGAACATTCCTAACAAACTCCTCTTTCAGAATAACTCTATTTCATTTCTTTTCCTATCCACACCATGGTAAAACAATTTGAACCCTGATCCTAAGCTTGTAGCCTTGCTAACTTGTCCACCTGGTCTCCTGGACACACAGTATATACACCTTTCTTCTCTGCATCATATCAACCAACTCTCTTGCCTTCTCTGTCATAGTACCAACATTTAAAGTCCCTACTATCACTCCTAAACTCTTGCCTTTCCTTTTCTCTCTGAGCTTTCGAACACGCCTTCCTCCTCTCCTTTTTCGACCAACAGTAGCCCAAGTTGTTAACCCGGGCCGTGACCGATCTGGTATGGAAGCGATATTTGTGAATCGCATCATTGATTTGGCCATCATTGATGTCGGATGCCGTTCCTGACAAAACCCTCTACATTTATCCAGACTTGGGACTGGCACAAGAAGACATTGGATTGCGCCCCCTCTTGATATTGCTTTTAGGACACACATGGTTTCATTAAAATATTTAAACATATTGAAAAAATACTTAATGAATGTTTATTATATAATTTATTATATTATATTATAGAAAAAATTAACTTTGATACAAAAATCCTAAATGTATAAATACTATGAGCATACAAATAATGATTTAAAAAATAAAACTAGTTGCAACCATAACATTATGCGCACCTATCTAATATTGTCCCCTTGTAATTTTTTTTTTTTTAAACGTCATGGAACCACAGACGTCTGTTCTGTTGGATGTTACTTCTCACTCTCTGATTATCACAGTTGTGTGTTATCCAGTAGCTTGATTATTTTTATAGCTGTGTCTCGTGCTCGCTGTCTGACTCTTCATGGTGTATGTTGTAGAATCGCTTGGACATTAAGAACGGCAGCATTCTTCGGCTGACCAAAGCTCCGGTGAGTGACTTCGTCCGTATGCTGTAATCGGTGTCTTTAGCGTCAGAAATCTTTGTACTTTTATAACGCAGTATGCATGTGTTTGTGTGTCGCAGGGTCGTTGTGCAGACGACCTTTATAAGGGCATCCAGAACTCCGACTCAGACGTGCGCTGCGAGTCCCTGAAGCAGCTGGCTTCCATCTCCACAGACATCACCTTCGCTCAGGAGTTCATCAGTCGAGACGGCCACTCCCTGCTCGTCCAGATCGTAGAGGACGCTAAAGAGTGAGTAGTCTTTGAGTAAGACTTTGCGAAACACACTCCGAACACTTCAGAAATTCTGATCATTAAAGTGAATGAGCTAAAGCAAGTTAAAGAACTGGGACAGAGATTTCGGACGGAAAAGATCCGTTTCTATTTCTATAGTCAGGAATTAAAATGTATATCTTCTACTTCAAAAAGAGTTCGTAGAAAGAGTTTAAAGATCATCAGATATTTTTAGTTTCAACCTTTAATGTAATCAGTGATACTATTATTATTTGAGGTTGAAGCCCACGTACATGTCTGTCTGTCTGTCTTTCTGTGCAGCAGAACTCTCTGTCTAACTTATTAATACACAGAAATCACATTCTGTAAGGATGAGTATCCTGCGACTGGTTTACTTTACATTCCACTTCAGCCAAATACACTCCCTGTTCGGTATGAAAGTTTTGACCACGTTCAGTTGGGTATCTGCTCGTGCAAATTCATGAAAAATTGTGAAACAAATATTCTCAAAAGATGATCTAAAGTTTAACCCTGTGTGATGCAAGACTATTCACACCCCAATCCCACCCATATCCCCCTCGCCAGGTTCCCACCTGTAATCTTGATCGCTTGAATAGTCTTCCTGGGCGTGCCTTAAATTGTAATTATTTTCTTTGGTTTTTAAATTTAAACTTTTTTTTTTTTGACAACTTTACATTGCGAACATAACTTAAAAATAAAGATTCTATAGCGTTCAAAAATACAAAAAAAAAAACAACCTCTAACTCTAATTCTCTAGAGAATCACTTGGCATCAGAGGGTTAATGTATTTTTGCACTGAAATTGAGCTCTTTAGGCCACTCTAACACACACACACACACACACACACACACACACAGACACACACACATTCATTCATCTTATATACAGTTTGTCCTGTACAGGGTTGTGAGGCTTTATATAATCTAGTAAAATTAATCTTAATGTACATGTCTCTTTTTGTAAAGCAGAACTCTGTCTAACTTATTAATACAAAGAAATCACATTTTGTAATTATGAGTATCTTACACCTTGTTTACACTTAATCGGAAAGTGAATTATAGATGAAAAATCAAAAAAGTAGATCGGATAAAGATTTGTCTTAAAACCACTCCAGCAGATTAAAATTCACTTATTCCACTTCAGCGCTGTTATTTCAAATGTAAAAATATGAACAAATTCCAGTAAAAATATTCACTTTATCTTTTCTAATTAATATCTATTGGTGCAGGTGTTTGTTTACATTGAGACAGTAGCGCATTAGAGATTATTTTACAGTAGATTATTAAATCCCACACATAACTGTTTATAACATCACTCATGATGCAGGTTAAATTTAAGATGTATAAGGACCGCAAAAGTCTCATAAAATTCTGTCCAGCGGTTGATTTAAGACACGCCCACAGTTTGCCGCATGCGCATGCAGTGATTAGCGGTATATATTATCAATGATTTTATTTTAAATGTGTGTGTGTGTGTGTTTTGCTTGCAGGGCGCCTCTGATTATGACCCACACACTCACAGCCTTCATGGAGTTGATGGACCATGGGATCGTCTCCTGGGAGAACCTCTCCAGTGTCTTTATCAAAAAGGTACGGGTCACATCACACTCCTTACATCGTCACTGTCACGTTGTTTGTGTTAAACTGCATGTGTGTGTGTGTGTGTACGTGTCCACAGATTGCCGGGTTCGTGAACGCCAAGGTGATGGACACCTCCATCCAGCAGGTGTCCCTGGACATCCTGGAGAGCATGGTTCTGAGTAGTAGCAGCCTGTTCCACCAGATCCGAGAGGAGATCACAATGGAGAGGCTGATCGCCCATCTGCAAGTGTATGTACTGTATATCCATGCAAACACACACGCACACACACACACAGAACAGTGGTTTTATTGAGTTGCTCAGTAGTCCTTCAAGATTTACATCCGACTTCAAGACGAGCCTCATAATGTGTTAAGCGATAACCTGCTAGCTTGCGTTACATTAAAGATCAACTTAAATATCTATAAAATGATGTTATTGGTTGATGGATTAGATGCATGAGCACTCATGACATAAGTAAAATGCAAGAAGAAAAGCCTGGATCGTTCATCACAAACAGTGTGCGACATGTGATTTACACAAATCAACCATAATATTAAAACCAGTAACATTAAAATAACCTGGGTTTTGAGTTTCCCTTGTGCCACGCCTTGGGTGATCTGTTTAGCTCCTTTTTAAACTCTGTTTTTTTTTTGTATGATCTACATACTACACAGACAATGTCTGAGCCAAAGAAGCTTCTATGCAACATGGAAGTGACCAATCTTGCTTCCCTAAAATTTTTAAGTTCCTCACTTTAGCCGTTTTCTAGAGATGATTTTATTTGTGCCCCAAGAATATGTCCCGCCGTTTTGCAGCGCTATACTGTACCGCGTTAAACAATCATTTCAAATGTCAATTATTCGAATTTCTTTGAGTATTAATGCTGAAGTTTGTGTAAGCTTCTAGAAACATATTACCTGTAATAATTGTTGTTTAAGTTGGTTTTTGGTAAAAGCTTGAAAAGCAAATAAAATCTGTAGTGTCCGTAACCATGTCCAATTCATGTTGCAGTATCTTAATTAAAAATTTTACAATAATACACTTTTTTTATTTATTTTTTTTTTTTTTTAAAGTTTGTCTTTTCATGTAAAATCTAAATTGGCCAAGTTTCATCTGCATGACAGTTAAAATCGTTGAAAGGTTTGATTTCAAAAAGGTTACAGACACTACATAAAAGCACATGATGAATTGTATCCAGCAAATGTGTTTCTTATCTTTTTTTAGCAACAATACCGTGTTTTGGCTGTCAGTACACTACAATCTTTTTTTTTTTTGTATTATAATTAAGACTCTTTTTGTCTTTCTCTCTCTTTCAGGTCCAACCAGCAACTTCAGACCAAAGCTATGGCTCTCCTCATGGCCCTGCTGCAGACGGCTGGAGACGCAGACAGACAGGTTAGTACTACAGGACTCAAGCCTCACCTTTAATTTCACCCTGGGCTGCTTGTTTTATTTTCTGAGCATCACTGTTGAATTGAGGATCGGTCATGGCATGTCTCACCGTATTAGTCCAGTTATTCAGGCAAAATGCAGAACTTTGATTCTGATGATATGGGAAAGAGGAAGCGCTACTTAATATGAACTGGGTGTTATATTAAGGGTGATGTTTTTATACACGGTCTGCTGCCTCCTGCAGGCAGTACAATGACAGTGGGTGGAAAAAATAAAGTAGTTATAGTTTGTTATAGTTTTGTAGTTATTTTAATATTAACACTGAAATGGTTTAAGAATACAACTTGTTAAAAAACGCACAACTTAATACCACTGTTTTAATGAACACCGTATAGCGTTGCATCAGTAGTGCACTGATGTTTTGGGTTGTTTGTTTTTGTTTTTTAAGTGCATTTTGACCTCGTCCTGTTGTTCTCTCCCCAAATTTAGACTTATCCACTAGCTGATTAAAATCATGTTCTGATATCATTGTTGTGATTTGTTATCACTGAGTTAATGAGATGGAGGGGAAACTTACTGTATTTTGTGTGTATTATAAAAATGTCTCACTGCTTTGATTATAAAGGTATAAGCAGAGGGATTTCGAATATCTTCAATATGGATTATGGTACAATCACATGCTTACAAAAGTTTATTTTTTAATATGAATAATAATTATATATTATGTATTTTAGAATCTCTTTGCTTTTCTCGAGAAGAAGAATCTTCGCCAGTATATTCACAAGGTGAGACGAGTCCTACAAAGTTTTTTACAAGGCTTGTTCTTTATTTCTCGACATAATCCCCTATGGTTACACTAATGCATTTGTATTCAAGGTACAGCTGCCTGCCATGATCATCATTAATGAACATAGTCTTCTTTAAAACGTTTGCATCATTCAAATGTTTTATGCGACTAAGAACCTGATGACTATACTGTTCTTGAGTCTTTTTAAATATCTATTGTTTTTTTTTTTTTTTTTTTTTTGGCTTTTTTTTTTAAACCCCTTCACCAGAAATTATCACCAGTCCCACTTTGACTTGAACATGTACATTAAACAACTAAACAAATTTATACCCCAATGCTGTTGAATTCTGGATTCTCATTGTACAGTAGGTTATTTATTATTATTAATTTATCTAATCCGAATTATATATATATATTTAATTTTTTTTTTTTCAAAGAATATAATCCATAGTTCTGGTCCTATTGGAGACGAGATGGCTCACTATCTGTACGTGCTGCAGTCGGTGTGTCTGAACCACCTGGAGGGCCGAATGAGGACCGCTCTGGACTCCTTTAGTCAGGTGAGCTGGCTGGCTGTCCAAGACCTGATCTTAATCCACATGTCTCACATCCACAGGGTTCGATGACGCTGCAGTGCTAATGTGGGGAAACTACTGTTTCTCGCTTGCATGCAATTTCTTTGTGTATCTCAGGAACAGAGAGAGGCTCTGCATAGTTTGCGGCAGGCGGTGTTCGAGACAGATGCCGACGGCAGTTTAAGTACCGAGCGTCGCCGATCTCTGTGCGCTAAAGAGTTCAAGAAGCTGGGTTTCTCTGTAAGTGTGAGAGCTAAATGTTTAGAGGTTTAGAAGATGGTCATGGAGACGTGTATATGTATATGTATATATGAACTATTGTTCATATATTCTAGAACAATAGTAACCCTGGTCAGGACCTGAGCCGGACTCCTCCTGGGCTTCTCGCTCTGGACACAATGACGTACTTCGCCTCGCGTTACCCCGACGCCTACAGCAGGGTGAGATGCCCAGAGCAGCATGCTACTTTTCTATCGCACAAGCCTTAGCCATATACACATGCTGTATGTTTCTCTCTTCATCTCTGCTCCAGTTTGTTTTGGAGAACAGTAGCCGGGAAGATAAACACGAGTGCCCGTTTGCCCGCAGCAGCATCCAGCTAACGCTCATGTTGTGCGAGATCCTGCGTATCGGAGAACCACGTGAGTTCAGACACAACGCCAAGCACGCATTCTCTTTTATTTGAGAAATTCGCACATTGTTTCATGTATAATATCTTAAAAATATTCTCTCCCTTTCCCTCCTAATCTCTCCCTCTCTGTCTGTCCAGCATCAGAAACGGGCTCCAACTATCACCCCATCTTCTTTGCCCAGGACCGGCTGCTGGAGGAACTTTTCTGTATCTGCATACAGCTCCTGAACAAGACCTGGAAGGAGATGCGAGCCACACAGGAAGACTTTGATAAGGTCATTCACTTTTTTTAAATAAAGATGCGCAACAATGAATTCTCAAAGTGTTGCTGAACTCCAGATCCACTGTGACCCTGATTGAGATATAGTCAATCAATCTTTTTTATAGAGCCATGTTGTATACAATATATCCATGTTCTGTATACTTCTATCTACGCCGGTCAGAGAACACCCAGTTGTATCTGTGTATACAGTAAGTGAGGTCTGGTAGTACCTGGATAGGAGATTGCCTGGGGAGACCAGGTGCTGTACGCTGCTTTCCAAATTTTTTCAAGATGATTGATGAAGTCTGTTCGACCATTCAGCCATCCTGAAAAACAAAGTAAACTATTGGAAGGAAATAAAGACATGATGAAAGAAAGAAAGTGAAGAAATGATGGAAAAGAAAGACAGTTAAGATTGAAAAGGAAAAAAAAAGAATGGAATGAAGGTAAATAATTAGAAGGAAGAAAAGAAAGGAAAAGGAAAATAAGGGAAAGATTAGAAGGAAATGAAAGACAAAAGAAATGCGTAAATAAGACAAATAAAAAAATTTAAAGGGTGAAAGAAATTTAGGAAAAGAAGAACAGAAGGGGTGAGAAAGTGTATGAAATGTGTGAAATAAATAGATTAATTAAATAAATAAATAGGCATGGGTGGTAACAATAAAGAACGGAAAAATTAAGTAAGAGATAGGAGGTAAATTGAGAATAGAAAGCAAGAAAGAAAAAAACATTCTGAATAAAATAAATAAATAAACTTCATAGCACCCAAACCATTAGTTATTGTCCATCTGATCCACACAACAATTCGGCAAATGGTCTTTTTGTTTGTTTTTGTTTTACACCCTACGTAACGTGGGTCAGGAGTAGCTCCCTGGTTAAGGCATTGGACTATGGTTCGTAAGGTCCCAGGTTCAAACCCCACAACCATCAAGTTGCCACTGTTGAGCCCTTAAACAAAGCCATTAACTCTCAACTGTTCAAACTGTTTTAACTCTGGTTAAATGTAATGCAACCCTCCCATTTTATTCCGGCTTGGCACCAGTGGCTGAGGTTTTGGGGCACCGGGTGGGAACTGAACCCGGGCCTTCTGCATTTCAGGCGAGAAACCCACCACTAGTTCCAGTTGGTACCCAATTTAATTAGGAACCTAAAAGAATCCCTTTTTTTTTTCTTGAAGATTACTTTTTTCACATAATCAGGCAGGTTTGGACAGCCTTCCCCATCCATTAACTACCAGCATTTTAGAAAATAAATTCTGTCTGTCTCTCAGAAGTCACTGAATATTCGGGTTTGTTTTTGCACCCAGGAGGCACCAGTCTGGGGTCGATAAGAAGCTTCGGATGTAAGACGGGTTCCGTAATATTGTGTAAACTTGGTGTTTAGTCGATGAGTGAATCATTTTGTGAAATGTTTGTGTTCCTGTGAAATCCACATCCGTGAAAGATGCTGAATGTTTGTGAATCATAGTTTGTGATGAACAACACTTAGACTGGGTCTAAACCCGCTCATCCTGACAAGCCGACAAAGCTGAGACACACTTAGCTGATGGAAAAATCTACTCGTAATCCAGTTTTCTCAAGTGTCCACTCGGTGCATCCTAGCTCCCCAAGGGGCCCAACCTTTTTTTCTTTTTTTTTCCTTTTTTTTTTTTTTTTATAAAAACAACCCGACCTTTTAACCTTTAGGCTGGAATTTAGGCTTTTGTCCTCATGGCCAGGGGTGTTGAGCGTTTTTTATGAGCGTATTAATGCAACAATAGCAAGCCCACTCTGTAGCAGGAATAAAGAGAAAGTGAGAGAGAGGAAAATCTGTTCCTCATCACAATAGCTTGGTTAAATCAGCACTAAGTAACGCGCATGATGGTCAAAGCCTGGGACACAGACAACACAATGAAGGGCAACGTAAACAATCAGCATTGTAAAGCTGTTCCTGTGTAACTTACCAGCCCAAACAGTCCAAACAAGAACCAACTGCATGCTGGTTGTAGTTCGTTCCCCACCAGATTGAATTAATGAAGATGATTAGTTTTTTTCACCCTGGGGAGTTTTATTGCTCTTGTGCCACAGCATGCTTCCAACAATTACTTTTTTTTTTTTTAAATGAATGACAAAACTAAAATCCCTCTTATGGCTCAACTGATCAATTCATCATCGGTTGTTCCCTCACCAGACTCTGCTCTTTCACCCCTTTTGGCACACATTTAAAATACAATTTCCATTTCCTTAAATAAACAAAAATAAAGGAAAATAAATTGATAGAAGAAAGGAAAAAATTAAAGGAAGAAAAAACAAAAAAATAAAGGAAAAATTAAAGTAAGGAATAAAAATAAGAAAAAAATATAAAAAATGAAAGGAAATTAAGAAAGTAAAAACTAAAAAGAGACAAAGTTAACAGTTGTAAGGAAAGAAAGAAAAGAATGAAATAAAGTTATTAAAGAATAGATGTTAGAAAGACTTAAGACTGGTTGGAGAAAAAGTATGAAAGAGCTAGAAAAGCCAGAAAGAAAGTAATAAGCAATTAGAAGGAAAAAAAGGGCGAAAGAAATAAAAAAAGATCAAGGAAACATAAATATAAGATACAAAAGAAAGAAAGAATTGAGTAAACAATATAAAAGAAGGAACAAGAAATGAAAGATGAAAGAAAAATGGGAAAGTAAATAATTGGAAGAAAGGAAAGGATGAAAGAGAGTATGGGAAAGTAGGACAAAGAAAGTAAATAAGACATGAAAGAAGGAAAAATAGAAAGAAAGAAAATAATGAAACTATGAGACAACAGCAAAGAAATTAACTTTACTGTTAAAAAATGAAGTAAGGGAAAAAGAAAGAAAAACAATTATAATGTTAAAGAAATAAACCAAATTAAAACCAGTTTTTCAAGCCCTCGGGAACTAACTGAACCCATAAATTAGTTCCTGTTGGTACCAAATTTAATGAGGAACCAAACAGCATTCAGCTGTACAGTCTGTACGAGTCGCTGGCAAAAATGAAAGTTTTTGGGGGGGAGGCGATGGTGGGGTTTCAGAAGTTTCGGTACTTTTTGCTTTCTGCAGCAGAAGACTTGGACCCGAGTTGCGTACGGACGCTGCTAAAGCACTCAGGCTTCCCCTCACAGGATATGATGTCATTGTGCTGGTTCTCATGTCTCCGTATGTGACGGTGACTCTGTGCTGCGTCCTCCGCACCTCCGTGTTCCACCGTGTCACTCTCACCCTGGTTTTCTCATTCACCCCCCCCACCTCGTCTCCTGACGCTGCTGTTTCTCCACATTCATAATCGCTCCTGGCAGTCTGCTTCTGCCAGCTGCCTTCCCCAGGCCCAACTGAGCACACGTGTGTCTGTGTTTGCGTGCGTGTGAGAGAGAGAGAGAGAGAGAGAGTGTGTGTTTGGCATGCACTCATGGGCGTGTTTAATTTTCATGAAGATGCTCCCTGGTTTGGGAAATTCGCATCAGTATTGAAGGTGGCTCGAGTCAGTGGTTTGTACATGGACGGACACACACACACGTGAACACACACACACACACCAACAGACTGAGGTGAGGACGCGCAGCTGCTTTACCCTTCAGAACTTTGGCAAAGGTACTTTTACAGATTATTCTTATAAAGCAAAGGTGTGTGTGTGTGTGTGTGTGTGTGTGTGTGTGTGTGTGAACTTCATTCCTGCAACAGATGCTTTTATTCTGCTTTTGTCTTTTAAATACGTGAATGTGCCAAACCTGTCAAATCATCAGAATATTCCAGATTTCCATTACGTTTGCAGTCAGACGTTCACGTTTCAGCTGCACGTGGTGTTGACTTTCATCTGTTCTAGAAAGGTGTGGAAACTTTTTTTTTTTTCTTTTTTGTTGTTGTACATGTGGTACTTCTAACTTGTGCCGACTTAACAAAATCTTGAGCCACAGCCCGAGAGAGGCTGGTCGTTTAATTGTACATTTTTGTACTTTAAGAAACGCAAGAGATTATTTACATATACCGAAGAAACACAGACTTTTAAGTCACTTATGTGTTCACTACAATTTCTACTTCTCATTGATTTCCATATTTCTATGCATTTTCCTGTAAGTACTTTTGAGACAGGTGAAGTTAGAGCAGAGTGATCATTTGTACGTCACCGTTTTATTTCTCTGGTGGGATTCACCTCGAATATTTAAATTCTAAGCTGCACATTTACTCAGCAAGATTCCTCTAGCTGGCTCATTCGGTTATGAGCAACAAGAATACTTTCTATTAGATGTAACTGTATATCCATAACACATTTAAATCGCATCTGTAAAGCTCGAAAGCGTAAATATCGTGAATAAATTAAAAAGTGTGACTTTTTATAAAACACAAATGTCTGGCTACAGAGAAAATGTCACACTTTACTGTATAAATACCTAAAATGTTAGGTTTAAAAATGTAATGTTATATACAAATAAATCCTCCCACGCTGTGCTGAAACCGTCCTACTCCAATTAACACCAGGCCAAGTTTTAAGACTCGCCCTAGAACTTGCACATCAGATTAATGATATATATATATATATATTCACATGATTCGTTCCATTAAACTGAACCTGTTATAAAACCTACCAAGCAGGGAGGACGAAAGGCCATCACGCGTTTTCTTCCACCCATGTAACACCAGCCATATGCATCATTGGGGGCAGTGTGTAACAATTCAATGACATTTTATTTGTATAGCACTTTTAACAATTGTCATTGTCGCAAAGCAGCTTTCAATCAAAACACAATCAAAAGAAACACACCCGGGGGATAGCGCTGTCCGCTTGCTAAGCTCACAGACGCTCTTGATTGGTTAGAGCCGTGATTGATGAGTAATCCCTCCCCTCCGAGAGAGCTCGGCCAATCAGCTCTCCCTAGGCTCCAGGCTGCGGGAGGCTACAGCGAATTTTCTGTGATTCCATTCACTATTGTTCAAGGAAGGTCGGTACCTTTTTTTTTTTTTTTTTTGAAAAATAGTTTATTTGACAACGTAAATGTTTTCATAATGTGGGAATAAAAATAACAACCTGTATACCTCAGACTGCACTGTAATTTAACAACTGAGTATTGTAAAAGTGCATGTGTTGTGTGTTGTTTTTATTTAAGACCATGGTCAACAGTTCCTTACTTTAAGTCTTCCTTAAGTTCGACACATAATAAATGGAAAGCAAATATATATTTCTCTTTTTTTGTTTTTGTTTTTCTGGGATCAGACCAATGAACAAAAACAATAATAAGATCCAAACCGCAAGTGTCACATCCATAGCACATAAATGTCATGTCTGTATGATAAACATCATGTCTGAAGCACTTAAGTGGCATGTTGATAAACTTCATGTCTTTAACTCCAGAATGCCCATGTTGTGCGTCACATCAATAAAATGGAAATGTACACCATCTGCCTGTCATCTTTATGATGTGTTTATGTCAAATGGACACAATGGACACAAAAATATAACAAATACTTTAATTATACATTAATGCGGCACTGTGGCCTCGCTCCTCCAGGGTCCGGGTTCGATCCCCGCCTCGGGTCTGTGTGTATAAAGTTTGCATGTTCGCGTGCGTTGAGGGTTTCTACTTGGTTCTCTAGTTTCCTCCAACAGTTCAAAGACATCCAGATTAGGTTGATTGACATTCACAACATTGCCTGTAGAGTGTGAAATGAGCGTGTGTGTGTGTGTGTGTGCCCTGCGATAGTTTGGCACCCCATCCAGGGTGTACCTCGCCTCGTGCCCCAAGTCTATTGAGAAAGGCTAAACTGATATTCAATTTCAAACAATAATCTTAATTCTTATCATTTTTAAAATTTGTGGCAAAAGCATTTTGGTGTTGTAGAGACAGACCGAGGGAGAGAGCGAGAGTATACCAGCCAGCCAGGGTTGAAATGTGAGCATGTGGTCAGGGGTCAGACCTCTTTAAACGACTGAGTTAGCATGGCATTGTGGGATTGTCCCACACACAGCTGGAGGTCCCACGGTCAGACACCGAGCCGATCCCAACTCCATTGTGTCTGCGCCTTCGTTACCTTTTCATTTCCTTCGGTCTGTCTTTTTCACAGTTAGGCCTCTTTCAGTCCCTCGTTCCTGACCTTTGACTTGGGTGCCTGAGGTCAAGCTGTGTCTATGGCATTACGCTCACACACGCTTTCGTGACGACACACTGCGCTTTAGACTAATTAGAATTTAACACGTGTGTGTCAAAGCGGCTCAGAATACTAAACCAACCATCTAAGAAATGTTGGGAGGCTGTAGTTCGCTTTGTTCAGTTTTGATGGGAGTGAAAGTCTACTGGATTTAACAAATGAAGAAATCCAATCATAACGTGGTGTAACACCTACAACACGTTATGATGTGTTTTATTCCCCTTATTCCACAGCTGTATGATACTATTCAAATGATCTATTTTATTTTTATATCAGGAATGATTTTGGCTGAGAGACTTCTACGACTGACTTATGAGTCCTACGAATTCTAGCGTCCGTGTAAAACTAGAGACGAACTTGAGACACACTGATATCTAATTACACCACCCCGTCCTTACAGATGATATAAAGTGCATCGTTCTTTGTGCATTTTTTTTTTTTTTTTTTTTTTAAAAACAAATCCTGTCGAAAAAAAAATCTGTCAATTGTAACTGATGAGAGTGTGTGTGTGTGTGTGTGTACAGGTCATGCAGGTGGTGCGGGAGCAGATCACAAGGACCCTGTCCAGTAAACCCACCTCACTGGAGCTTTTTAAGAACAAAGTGAACGCACTGAACTACAGCGAGATCCTCAAACTGCGCCAGACCGAGAGACTGCACCAGGAGGAGACGCTCGCACCACCCGTGCTGTGAGACGCATTTACACACACACACACACACACACACACACACTGTACTACTGTATATTCTGTTACCTGCTGCTGATTTAGAGGGATCAAGAGTTCAGTCGATCAAATGCAGTCTGGATTCCTTTTCCCATTTTTAAACATGAGCTTTGTGACCGATGTAAATATTGAGCAACAGAAGCTTAAGTCGTAAATTAGTAATTAATAAATGTCCACATTAAAATGACTCCAAGTCTTCTGCGGTGTGTGGTTTAGGACACACTCGGAACTTGCTGTAATTTATACACACGATCAAACCCTCGCTTTGTAGTAGGGCTGGGCAATGTGAGATAACATCGATATCGTGATGCATTAGATTTTTGTTAATTAGATTAAATGAAATCAGTCAGATTATAAATGTTATTGTAAGGAATCTTCTGTATCATGAAGAATTTTTAGTCATGAAGTTTCTGAAGTTTTTTTTTTTTTAAGTTTAATTTTGAGCTCATACATTAAAATATTAACATCATTACAGTTTAAATATTTTTTATCTTTTCATTTTTAAATGATAGTTTCAGTTTTTGTATTTTTTAGTTTTTGCATTTTTATATGCACAAAATAATAATTAGGCAAACTTTGTTTTCTTAAGTGTTTCTGGATGTTTCTTTAGCCAAACCTGTATCTCTTTAAAAATATATATTTCTAAAATATGATATAAATAAAAAAATATTGTTTTTAAATTAAATCTTTGTCTAAGATGGGCGAGTCTATATCGTAGCCAACGTCACTGCTATATAAATATACTTAGTTTATTTCTTTGTAAAGGAAATAACAAAAAAATTAAATTAAAATTGCAAAACTTTGAGCAAGTATGGGTTAGGCCGTGAGGTTTAGAAATCTTGCCTACTGCGCTATGATTGGCTAGAAGAATTCATTCTCATCTGTGATTGGTTAGATATAAACACAGGGCATAGAGGCAGGACTATGAAAAACACTCTGGGACTCTGTGCAATCTTTTATTTATTTATTTTTATTTTTATTTTTTTGTAATTTACTTCACACAGAAATAAACTATGTATATTATAAGAGTATATTTGTCTAGCAGTGACTCTTCTCACGTTGGCCTAGATATCGACTCGCCCATCATATAATTTTTTTTATGTCCTTTAGGATCACCAAAGCAAAGTGTGTGTGTGTGTGTGTGTGTGTGTGTGTGTGTGTGTGTGTAGTCTGCTGTGTACAAAATAATAATAATAATTAATTTGAGAGTGAGATTACAGGATTTAACGATGGAATTTGAAGAGAGAGTATAAACATTTGTCTGTGTATTAGTGTAAGATCATGTGTATGAGAGGGTTTGGCATTTAATTAACTCTCACTCGCAAAACTGAATCAGCAAACGTCTGACACGGAAAAACTTTTTTTTTTCCAGCATTTGAAGTAAAGGATTTTTTTTCCCCAAAACATTCCTTTTAAAGCGGATGAGCATTAATAGATTGCTTTGTGTTTGCGTGTGCTTGTTCGTGCAGCGAGCTGAAGGAGCGTCTGAAGCCAGAGTTGTTGGAGCTGATCAGGCAGCAGAGACTGAACCGTCTGTGTCACGGCACTCTGTTCCGCAAAATCAGCAGCCGCCGGAGACAAGGTGAGGAACTCCCTCACACACACACACACGCACAACGTCCCTTGTTTTGTATACGTGAATGATGTGGGATTACAACTCTTTAGGAAATGAGTAGAGAGATGGTTGTGATCGCCCACTAGTGGACGAGTAGTGAAGTGCTAATAGCTACTTTTTTTTTTTTTTTTTTTTTTTTAAACGATAAATATTTTTTTAATTTACAATTTATTATACAAAGGCCTTTTTAATAGATAAAATCTTTTTTCAGCTCTGTTCGTATTTTATTTACCAAGAATTGTATACTTTTAAACAAATTTAAACAAATTGGCACAAATAACTGGAAACGTTTTTTTTTTTTTAATTTATTGTTGTCGCACCACTGACCTGTTTTTTTTCTTTTTTTTTTGGGTTGGTTGCATCATCACTGTTAATTTCAGATAAATTGTGGTACTGTCGGCTGTCCCCTAACCACAAAGTCCTGCACTATGGAGACGTCGAGGAGGAGACGGAGACGCCTTCCATCGAGAGTCTGCAGGACAAGAGTGAGTGATGCGGTCACATTTTCCAGAGTTCACCAGAGAGCAGTGTTAGTGTTATAGTGGAGTGCAAAAGTCTGTAGAGAAATTAAATAGTGTCCGAATATCCTGTATAACAAAATGGTCTATAAATATTTATAAAATGAAATCAGATTAAAAGTTTGTATCAGATATTGTTTCAAATGTAATGCACCTTTTTTTTTTTCTTTTTCTTTTTTTAGAAAAAAATGTTGGTTTGTATTTTGCTCTACATTTTAAATTGCATGTCTTGTTGCAGGACACGATCTTTTTTTTTTTTGTTGTTTAAAATATTTTTCACTTAACAAATTGCATATAAAATTTGAATGCAAAAGTTTGTTGACATGTAGTTGACCGTTTTTTTTTTCTTTCTTTTTTTCTTTCTTTCTTTCTTCTCCTCTCCCCAGTACCTGTGGCCGACATTAAAGCCCTGCTGACCGGAAAAGACTGTCCTCACATGAAGGATAACAAGGGCAAACAAACCAAGGTTCATCTCCATCTTCCTCTTCCGTATTTATTTTATCTAATAAAATATCATCTGTTTTTCAAATCTGTTTCTTAGGCGTCACTTTTCACACGTTGGATAATGTAGTGTTTAGATAATGTAGTGTTTTTATATCTGGTGTAACGTAACAGCAAATTATAATTATTATTATTATTATTAGTATTTTTTTAAGCATTAGAAGAACTTTAGCCTTACCTCCAGGGTGCCTAAAGTTCTTCATATTTCATATCTGTAAAAATGATTGTCTTTGGATTTCTTTTGGATCGCTTTAAGTCGTGTCTAGCTCTGACGTTCCAAGAATCTATAAATTACACATCCTGAGGGTTCATAAGCATATAAATGGTGTCATTTATTTATTTTTTGGTAATAAATCCTGCAGGAGATGTTGGATTTGGCATTCAGCATTACGTATGATGTCGAGGAGTACAGCTTGAATTTCGTCGCCTCCTCCAGAACAGATGTGAGTGAAATTTCAACTCTTCGTCATCTTTCCATTAGCTATGCCTGTTCCATTTCCATGCCTCACTCTCTCTCACTCTTTTTCCATCATCTCTAACATTTTCCAAATTGTCCTAAAGAGCTGGAGAAAATATCTATTACAGGTATAAAAGCAACACATTTCTGTCCTTCCTTAACTCTCTCTCACTCTCTCTCTCTCTCTCTCTCCCTCTCACAGTTTTGCTTGTGGACAGACGGCCTGAGTGTTCTACTTGGGAAGGAGATGAGCAGCGAGTCCATGCGCAGTGAGCTGGAGATCCTCCTCTCCATGGAAATCAAACTCCGCCTCCTGGACCTGGAAAACGTCCCCATTCCAGACTCAGCCCCGCCCGTCCCCAACCCGCCCAGCAACTTCAACTTCTGCTACGACTTCAGCCAGACGGAGCATTAAAGCCAGACCGTGGGGCGTGATTTCCTCCTCCTCCTCCTCCTCCTCCTCCTCCTGCTCCTCCTGCCCCTCCTGCCCCACCCAAGTGAGTCGACGAATGAGGAAAAACTCAGCGGGAGATTTGTGGAGCCGAGGAGCAGCGAGTGTGAAGCGGTAGGACACAGAAAAGCCCACTGCGGGGTGACGAGGAAAGCCGTCTAAAGAGGTTGTGACAGAGACCCACGCTTTCAGGACATTGTGAGGGTGTAGGTGTATGTCATACATGTACACCTGTTTCTGTGTGTGTGTGTATCCATCAATATAATATTTTTTTTTTTTTACCCTTTTCTAACAAGTACTGCACTCATTTAATTTCTTTATCTAAACTTTTTTGTTTCATTTTACTTCCTTAAACTGGTCTTCAGGAAGGTACGGTACTCAAGTGGCCTTTTTGAACCACAACGCTTTTATAGAGGAACTTAAACTGACAAATAAGGAGTAACACTCGTACACAATATGTAGAAGTACTTTACTCAAATCAACCAAATCGTGTGTTCACATTATGTTGGAATTACGGTGATTACCAGGTTATACTATTTATAGCATGATGTAAAAAAAAAGGGGGGGGGGGGCTCTTCATGGGTATTTAGGGTCAGTTAGATCATCATGCGTTCTTTCATCATGATTTAAACCTGATCAGGATCATCAAGATTCCAGAAGCTTTCCCAGGATCTCTACGTTTGAGACAGAAATATTCAATTCAATTTTATTTGTATAGTGCTTTTAACAATTGTCATTGTCGCGAAGCAGCTTTACACAATCCAAAGAATTATTTAAGTTTGTATGGAATGTAAATGTGTATGAATTAAAATGGTCAGATAGTCCCTGATGAACAAGCCGAGGATGACGGTGGCAAGGAAAAACTCCCTGAGATGGTAATGGGAAGAAACCTTGAGAGGAATACACTGTGCAATCGATGTTGGTTCATCTCAGAGCACCGCACACACACTCACTCTACACCTAGGGTAGCCAGTCCACCTACATGAGAACATGTCAAAGTGTGAAAATCTACATAAGTAACCTGAACATTTTCTAATTAAATGATTATTATCCTTAAGCGTTGTACATTTTCCAGGGTCTGTAGAGATACTGTAATCCCAACGTGATGTGAACATGCTGTCTGGTCAGCCACTGCTCTTCCATTTAGAGCCTGATTACATGGTTCCAGCCCTGAAATTAGCCCCGTCCCCCAGCCTTAACAATGCTTCTCCACTCTGCCCTTATTGCTTAAAAGGAAATGATTTATGACAAATTATTGATAGTTAAATATATATATATATGGGCGGGGTCAGATTCATGTTAAGGCTTTCATTGAAATTCATCTTATGGGCAATAGAGGGCGCCAACATTACAAACAGCTAGTTTTAATGTTTGGGGAAATTTTTTCTCGCAATAAAGCGAATATACGATTAAATGAAAAGTGTACATATTACGAGAGGGTATCCATCCGTGGATAAATGTGGAATACTTTTACATTGATGGCGCACTGAAATGTTTTTTTTTTCTTTCCTTTTTTTGTTAACAAAATATAAGAGTTTTGTTTTATTGCGTATTGTGAGCTGTTGCAGTTGAACAAGACTTCAATAATAGCAACTGGCGCACACAGGAAACATTTTCTTTACATGTAAACGGTACATCATGAGGTACTTGGCACATTAATAATAATAATAATAATAATAATAATGGTACATTTTGCGATATGTATTAAATTTTCTGCACATTTGAATTGTAAAAGCGGTCACAACATCATACAGGGGGGATCTTTTAAAGCACCGTTATGGATCTGACTAATATTGTTCACCATTTAATCTTGCAAAGACAATAGAACGTTGATGAAGTCACTAACAGCTATAGTGATATGCAGCTCGACAGCAGCAGATAAATATATGAAATCTACACATTCTGTAAATATTTTAATGTGAATTAAAACGAGTAATAAAAAAAAAAACTCACTACTCTACCAGATTAATGATGAATCAGTCAATGCTTAAAGTTACAACCAATTTCCTAACGTCTTCCTTAATCACATCACACGAACCTCCTGCTCAAGAAGAAAGTTTTCGAATCAGCTCTTCATTTTTAATGCATACAGAGAAAACAAACCGAACAGTAAAATTATAGCGAGGAATAAGATGTATGAGCATTAAATAAATATTTTGCACAGTCCTGCAGTTATTTAACGAGATTTAAGAACTACATTCGTACTATAGAAAAAAACTTAAAATTTGACACAGTTTTGTTTATTGGTATCCAAATCTTGATCAAAGGCTATTAAATGAAATCAAAATTGTGTTGTGTTGCACTGTATCAGATCGCAGATGCCTTTTGTATCAGATGTATTGTACAATGCTGCCAGTGATTGATTTGAATTGTAATTTAATTTAATCCTTTAATAATAATCATACACAGTACATCTTAAATAAAAATGACATGGTACAATATGCTGTGGTTTTGAACATTGCTAATGCAATAACGGCACAAAAACACTTTACTTACAGTACTTTTTATCTTTCCACCTGCTGTGAACACATTTCAACTTGGCAACAGGTGAAAATCATGATTTATTAATAATAATAATAATAATAATAATAATAATAAGCAGCAAATCATTTGTGTTTAGAGACTCACTGTACTGTAAATTACTGTTCTGTCCCTTGGGATTTTTTTGGGGAGATGTACTTTACATTATACTGTAAAGACTGACAATTATTGGGATTTTTCTTTGTATAAAATTCATAATCATTAAAACACAGAAACATCCCTGATGGCCTTGTGGTACTCTTTGACGTTTAAATGTCGATGGACTTGTTTTTGAATAGATTTTTCGAAAGGCGTTTAAACCAGGACTTGCAATGACATTTCTGGTGAACGAAGATGTAAAAGTGATGGACATTTATATAAGACCTGCACCTGTACCGATCAGCAAAACAATAAAATTCTGAACACACATTCAGGTGTAGCTGACCACAACAAAGTTACCTTTTAGCAACATTACTCTCTGAGTAATAACCTCCGAGTGTTACAGTATATTTAATAGTTATAGTTGAATACTGTAGTCCTTAGAAAAATTACAGCGAGAAGAAACTTAAACAAATACATACGTAAGATTTCTGGAAAGTGTTCTGTGCAAGTTTGGTCAAATTCCCATAAATGGTATATTAGGATTGTTGGACAGCAGATATATAAAAATAAATAAATAAATAAATGAATGAATGAATGAATTGATTAATATTTGAAGATGTAATAGCTAGTGTATGCATTGCTTCCTAAAAGGTTTGGTCAAATTTTAACGAATAGTTTGGAAGGAGTTGCAAAGAAGGAAAAATTGGGACGACAAACAACAGACGTGATCCCTGTGCTTCACAGGCAGGTGACAATTTTTTAGACAAAATATTTGGAATTCCTTTCTATTAAGGCCATGTCTATACTGACCTATGAATGCCTTCACAAAGGGTTATAATGCATTCATATGCCCCGATACACACTGTACATATAATCTTGGGAAAGGCACTAAGGTTTTTGGAAGTGTTTAAATGCATTTAATATCGCCAATACTGAATAAATATTATCACTGATGAGTTATAAAGTTTTGTAGGATGATTTCCTGATAATCTTTCTGGAATGATTATTAGTTTGTTTGTTTTTTTTCCTTTAACAAATGATTCTTGATTATAACCGTGTATAACACCTTGATAATGCCTTATAGCTCAGTATGAATATGCTCGTTGACTGAAGTTTAAGAGATAAACTTGTTAGCTATTTTCCAGCTGTGCCATTGTTCGAGTGCTTGCATGCAAAAGAAGCAAGATTATCAGAAGCACCGTCGGATTAGGGATTAAGTTTGGACCAGGTCCTCTACACATCACATCGCATAATTTAACTAGCAAAGCCGCCTGGTCAAGCGCACAGTATCATTAATCAGAGTGTGAGGTTTAGGTCGGCTCCGCTCACAGAGCAATACTGCACGTTCTCCAGAAAGGGCAGCTGGGATTGAAGGACGTCCACCTTAGTTACAGTAATGTCTCTGCACTTGGAGATGTCCAGCGTCCTCAGTCTCTTGCAGTGCTGGGCGATGAGGCTCAGGGACCTGGTGGAAGACGGGAAAGACAATAACAACAACATAAACACGGAGCCAGATTTACACGACCGTGTGTGTATATGTATATAATAGGGAAGGGAATCACCAGGGAGCGCTCGGTACGATATTATCACGATAAAAAGGCACAGATTTTATTTGCATTGCGATTTTGTGTGACTATTTTTTATTAATATCCTGATCCAGATTTTAATATGATTCTAAACAATGTAAGTAAATAGTTCGCTCCTACCACCCATGATGCTATGCTATGCTATGCTATGCTGTGGGACTAGTTTAGAGTGTGCCACCTGCAGGACTGTAGAGAAACAGCAACATTTTACCACCTCAAATGCAAACATACTAAAAAATAATTTTGGAGTCAGCGTGAATGGTTTTGTTTTGTTTCATATTTTATTCCTTTTGTACTGAGCAGAAGCCGACGATGAATTACCTTTTTTTTTAAACCAGTTTTATAGTTATAATAAATATTGTTGAATGCAGCGGCAAGATGGCTTAGTGGTTCACACTGTCGCCTTGCACCTCCAAGTTTCAGGTTCGATTCCCGTCTTAGGTCTCTGTGCATGTGGAGTTTGCATGTTCTTCCCATGCTTGGTGGGTTTCCTCCGCGTACTCCGGTTTCCTCCCATAGTCCAAAGACATGCAGATTAGGTTCATTCCCAAATCGCCTGTAGTGTGTGAATGAGCATGTTAGTGTATGTATATGTGTGTGCATATCCAGGATGTACCCTGCCTCGTGCCCCAAGTCTCCTGGTATAGTGGTGTAGATGATGACGAAGATAACTGCTGAATGTCTGTGAAAATCCCATTAACACACTGTAACATTAGAAACCAGACTCTCCTTTTCAGTTAATAAGGGAAAAGGAACCTGAAAAGGCACAAAAGTTACAGCTTGTTCTCAAACCTGACCATCATAAAAGTCAAGTACTATAAATACCCTAGAGCTATTGCTATAGAAACAATAACGTATCAGAATGAGCGTACTATCATGAACCTGTGATTTGCAGCTGCACTAAAGTGAGAGCTCTGTCCGGGAGAATTAATCAACACCTTCACATACACACCGTCCACTGGACAGATGATCGCTACAATAACTGGACGCCTGGAAGCCGACTAACGAGAAACTGAAACATCAGCGAGAACAAAACACACCTCACATTTAAAAAAGAAATTGTGGTTCATAGGGACAGTGATCTTGATAAAGCAGTCAGGTACGGCGTGGGCTTGTGCCAGCTCACCTGTCCGTGATGCCGTCGCAGTAGGCGAGCTGCAGATGCTGCAGTCTGTGCAGGTGAGGCAGGGCGTGAGCCAGACCCTCGTCTGTGAGCCAGGAACAGCCGCTGAGCGCCAGGCTGGTCAGGCTGCGACAGTGATGCGCCACAGACGCCACGCTTTCGTCACTGAGCTCCGGCAGCATGGCGAGAGAGAGGCGCTGGAGCACGGGGAAACGCAACACCTGGGGGAAACGATGACCAGGCTGAGAACACTCTACTGTATGTGTGCTACGAGATATCGTTTTCATCAATCATTATTTTTTGCTTTTATTTAGATTGCAGAATTGTATTTACTGCTGACTGGTTACATGTGAACCGGAAAACAATCTTTAGTTACATATCGCGATTCTTTTGCGTGGCGATTCATGTATCGATTGACAAAATTTGATTTTGATACTTGATTTTTTAAAATAATTTTTTACATTTGCAACAGAGCTCCTCTGGTCAATCGGACAGTGACTGCAATTCCCTGTTTTGCAGTTTGATTGGACGAGACCGATTACCATCCAAACAGATATCAGATCCCGTGCCGAGTGCAGAAGCTTCCGAGTGGTGCAACAGAAACACTTTTTAATTGCGTTCCAAAACGTGCATGGTAAAAAAGACTCGATCAGTCTTTTCTTCTAAACTCTGCAGGCAAATTTATCTCAAACCTACTCATTATAGACGCTTACAACAGCGTCAAAACACTGCAAGAACAAATTCATCCTGAAACTTGCGAGTGTTAGAGGCCAGACATGCCGGTGTTTTTTATCGAGTTGAGTTTTGAGACTTTGGAGGCATTTGAGGGGATACAGTGGGTGCGTGCTAAACTATTCCCACATTGGCATCCTATGCGAAAGGAATTAATCGTTCGCTAAGGTTGTTTAGGACATAACACTTATAGTGGATGGCAGATGCCTGCTGATCAGAAAAAAAAAGAAAAAATAATTTTATTAAAAACGTAATTGTTAAATTCTTGTATTTTACATTAGTTTATATTGTTTAAAGGCTGCACTACCTTATTTATTTACTTTTAATTTTTTTTGTGCACTTGGTTTATAAGTGAGAAAACTAATGTTATAAGGAACGGGATACATTCTGTATAGCATTAAACAGTTCAATCGTATTTAATTCACTTGTAAAACTGTTTAATTATGACTCAACTTTATTTTTTTTTTTAGAGGTTCAACGTTTTAAAAATGGAGGAAAATAAGAAAAATAATCTAATGATTATAAATTCGCCATTTTAATAAGATCCATCTCAGCAGAACATTAAATTCCTAATTATATTGTAGTTCTCACTACTAATTATGGATTTAAAAATGTCTAATTTGTGTTTTTTAAACAACTAACCTTTTAGTTGCCTTTTTACATTTGCCACTTTTTTTTCCAACATTTTGTTGTTGTTGTTTTTTTCTGTTTAGAATAAATCTTATTTATAGTACAAGAACCAGTCCAGAAGACACTGACAGTATGTAGGAGGTACTGACTTGTGTTATGCTGATGTCTGTCAGTTTGGAGCAGGCGGTCAGGTCGAGCTCCTCTAGACCTTTGATGGCTCTCAGCGAGGTTCCCTCCTGCTCCCTGAAGGTGCCCAGGTCCTCGTCAGTGACCAGGCGTGGCTTCTCATCAAACGGCATTCTGGGAGGCTGAAAGAAGCCCATGTTCCCGAAGGTCCGAGTAAAGCTCGGCCCTGTATCCTCCTGCCACGTAGTGAAGAGTTATGATTTAGTTCTTTGTGTATTATGCAATCTAACAAAAAAATTGAGGTCAAAATCCATATAAGTGCTTTTTAACTCTTTGTATTTTTACGACCATGAATACATTTGTACACACCGTATCCTGGACAACAGACCCGATAATACTTACTTTCATTTAGGCATTATTATTAAAATTACTATTGAATATCACAGAGCTGAACCTCAGTAGTATTGCACAAGTTTAGCACTACTGTATTACTAATGAAGGATTTATTCTGTGCACTTCTACTTATATAATATAAGCAAGTGACCCTAATATATATATATTGGGGTCACTTGCAAATTTATTTGATTTTGTTTAGTGATTTATTTTCTACATTCTACAACAATACTGAGGATTTCAAAACTATAAAATAACACATATGGAATTAGGTAATTACGTAACAACAAGAAAAACAACAGTTAGTTGTTAGTTTAAGACACAGAGGTCGGCCTTTCTGTAATAGTTCTTGCAAGAACAGTATTGTCAAGTGCATTTGCAAAATGTCAAGCACCATAATGAAACTGGCTCTCATGAAGGCCGTCCCAGGAGGGCGAGACCAAAACCTACCTCTGACACAGACCAGAAGTTCATTTAGAGTTATCAGCCTGAAAATGACCAATTAACAACCAGCACCTCAGATTAGAGGCGTTATGAAGTCTTTACAGAGCAGAAGTAGCAGAAACATCTCACCATTAACTGTTCAAAGGAGATTAATGCATTTTTTGGACGCCTTCAGCATTCCTTTACAATGTAGAAAGAAATAAAAATCAGGAACCATCATGGAGTTAGAAAGTGACCCCAAACCTTTGACCGGTAGTGTATATATATTTATATATATTTTACAATATATTTACTAAATAAAAAATTACTACAATGTGGAAGTGATGAAAGGTGGAAAATGGATGTGACTCGATTAAGGAGAAAAAAAAAAACATAATAGAAAACTTGTTTAAAAATCTAGAAAATAAAAAAATTTAGGTTTGGGAATTCCCAACAAAATAGTACTGCTGCTTTTTTTCTTAAAGGTGTTGAACATTTTTGCAGATATTACATTAAGTATTTTATTTTTGTTTTTCATTTTTTTTTTAAAGAATGTAAAAAAAAATAATTTTTTAAAAATATTTTTAAAGTTTGAAAAATTGAAAAGGTGAATTTTTCTTTCATCTAAAAACATTTTTTAAAATAAAATACACATTTTAAAATTAATCCATAATAATATTTACAATCTAATAGTAATCTATACTATTATATCATTATATCTTATTGACCCCCAAAAGAAATTCAACATAAATACGTGTTGTTAAAAACAAGGATTTATACACTATCATAAAAAATTAGCCTACTATATTAATAAATAATTAAATAATTATACCATTGAAGCAGGTATTAGTGATACTAATTTGAGTATTCATTCATTTCCTTGTTATTCATTTATCTTATTTATCGTGTTCGTGGATTTATCTTCAGCTTCATGCTACCTATAAAAGTGTCCAAAAGTATGTGGACACCAGACCCTCATGCTTATGTGGAGCTTCACTAAAGTAAAAATACACAACTATATAGAATGTCTTTGTACACTGTAGATTTCCTTTCACTGGAACTGAAGGGTCCAAACCGGTTCCTGATTAACGATGCCCGTGTGCCCAAAGTGAGCTCCATGAAGACACGGTGTGTTAAGATTGGAGTTGAGGAACTCAAGTGTCCTGCACGGTGCCCTGACTGAACTCACTGCACCATCACCATGGGGACGAACTGAAATTGGAGGCTCCTCGACATCGCAACATTAGCACCTGAGCTCCATAACGCTCTCATAGCCGAATGAACACGGACATATGGGCCCGATGGTCAGGAATATGTAGTCACACAACTAAATAATGCTTTTTTTTCCTGTCCGTTGGTGGAACGACACTGGACAATCGAATGAGAACATATATTTCATTTATATCTTTTAACTCTATCTCATATAACTTATGCATTTACTGCTGAAGCATAAACGACTCTGATACTGAAGGTTATTTTATTAGTTCACTGAAAGTAAAGGTTTGATTTTTAACAGTAAGACCTTCATCTGTTTTGAACCTTCCTCTCTCTTACCGCGTACTTGCTGGACTCTTTGCCATCGCTGGGCTCCTCCATCCCGAGCAGCCCCCAGTCGGTGATCAACTTACACAAACCCAGACGCAGCACCTGCAGCCCGGGCAGATGGGTGGCGATGGTGCGGACACTCGAGTCTGTGAGGACGACGCAGGAGGTCAGATCCAGCTCTTTCAGACTGGACGTCAACAACTGAGCAAGCGAGCACACGTCCTAGAGTGAAAAACAAGAAGGAACTATTAAAAACATGGAGGAGAAGGAGGACGTCTGGCTAGTAGCTGGTAAAGAATGAAGAGATTTTCTCTGCAAAACACCTTACGTAAAAGGATTTCAGTACATTTTTAGATTTACGTGTTTACCTTAATGAATATTTAATTTGACTCGCAACTGAAGGACATGTATTACATAAACGTGACTGGATCAGATATTAGATATTAGATCTTATCAGATATCAGATCCTGTAAGAACCTGCAAAGTGTGGAAGTTGAAATGTTTAAAGACACTTGTGTGTTTTTCTTTCATTAGGACTGATTTCATTATATTAATCACTGAGGTCGTTCAAGCCAAACCAGGACTCTGATTTATGCAGAATTATGGAACACATGTGTGAGAGTAAAAACTGCCTTTATTTCTCTATATAATCTCCTGCTACACTAATGCACTTATCCCAGTGCCTGCTTCCCGTCTGATCCCTGGCCTCCCAAGAACTTCTTTAAAGGCCCAAACATGTTTGGAGCGAGGTCAGGACTATATGGGGGATGTGGCAACAACTCCCAGCCCAGTTATTTCACAAGTGGGTGACAAGTTGTCTGCCGATTTTCAAGGATCAGACGTTCTACTCGCTGAACGTTCACAGGAACGACTGCAGTGGGCTCCAGGTCACCTTGGCCGGGATCGTCCTTCACGAACCTATCGCCTTCTTTAAAACGTTTGCACCATTTAAATGTTTTACTGCGGATGAAAGAGTCTCATAACCTGAACATAATACTGTGCCAAGTTGTTTGCGGATCAGATGGTCCGCTGTTGTGACCCCTTCACAAGAGCAGTCAAAGTCCAACCACATAAATTACTTGTCTAATCTGGATAAAGTTTGGGCTCACCTGGATGTAGGTGCAGTTCCTGAGGCTAAGTTTCTCCAGCTGTGCTCTGGGCTGTGGGGACGACAGGCCCTTCACCAGCTCCATTCCACACACGTTAACACATTCAGCCAGGTCCAGTGAGGTCAGAGCGGGCAGCGCCATTAAATCTGCTAATCCTTTCTCTGTCATCTTCCAGTTGCGGGACAGCGAGAGACTCTGAAGATGTTTGAGTTCGGCAGTTACAGCGACCATGCTGCGCCTCGTCAGCTCCGTGCAGCCGCTCAGGTCCAGCGTGCGGAGGCCTCTCTGCTGCCGGCAGAGCTGCTCGACGGAGTAATCAGTGAGCTTCTTACAGCCAGACAAGCGCAGCTCCTCCAGGTGGAGGCCGGGGACGCAAACCAACGAGCGCAAAGACTCAGGGGTGATGGAGGTGCGGCTGAGGTCCAGGCTGCGCAGAGTGGAGCTGTGATCCTGGACCAGCCGGAGAAGATTCCTCAGAGACAGCATGGCTGATGAGCCCGGGCCCACCGCGCGGCCTCGGTACGGGTCAAACTCGAAAGCGATGTAACAACCAGCCAGCGCTAGACGACCGAGTCTCAGGGTGCAGCCTGTTAGACGGTTAAAGGTGAGGTCAGAGAGGTAGCGCAGGTCAGACAGGTCCAACTCTTCCAGGTTCTTCAGCGCTGTACGGACCTATCAGCATTACATATTGTTATATTTAATAATAATAATAATGAGTTTTTAAATAACAATTACACAAATTGATTGAAAAAGGTTGGTCAATTGGATTGAAAAAGCTCTGACCTGCTGTCGATGCTCTTCACGGCTCAGGAAAGCTCCTGACATGAAGAGACTGTCGAGGCCGTTGAGGTCAAGCTTGTGCAGGCCAGTCAGGCACGGCAGCAGTTTCAGGAGGGACGACTCCATCATACTGCTCCGGGGCAGCGCCAGACCCTCCAGCCGAGCCCCGAGGTGAACTCTGACCTCCTCTAGCACTCTGCGAGACAGGTTAGAGTCGTCCACGTGGCTGATGATCAGACTGCATCGATGCCGGTGTGCGAGACTACGAATAAACCCTACCGAAGACGTAGAAACCGGGAACCTGAATGTGACATTTTTCTAAAAGAAAAAGGAAAGGAAAAATATGAGCGGATAATAAAAATAAGGATTATGAGAATTTCAAACCTGTGCAAAGCATCTGCCGGTGCTGATGTTGATGCTGACAAACATACAGTTTTTTTTAATATATATAAAATTGCGACATGTATTACCGTTACAAGCATTTACTTGCTTGTTATTAATGAACACGTCCTTGTAATATTTGCTTTTGTTTTGCTTGTTAAAGATTAAAATAAAATAACAGTTTTAAACATTACAATATTATAATAGGGCATTGGTGGTAGGTTTTGCACCTGCCATGCAGAAGGCCTGGGTTTAGGGGGTAAAACCTGTGCTGTTGTGGTGCGGATCAGATGGTCCCCTGTGGCGACCCCTCGATACGAGCAGCCGAAAGACCACCGCAATATGTAGTATTATAGTAGAACAAAAATTGCTGTTATTCCAAAATCTTTTCATCAAGCAGCAGGTTTTAATTAAATGTCAAATCTCTCCATCAGGATCCATTCGTTCTTTTTTAATTAGATTTCTGCCAGATACAAGAACAATCTATATACACAAAAGAAAGTTTTAGTCTGTAAGTTGGTCAGAAGCTCTTTCAATGATATCTTTATGTTTCATACACTGGAGGACTCGAAACCCGTCTCAGAAAAAATTGTCTGTCTGTATGTCCAGCCAGATTGTGTCACAGCATCACGCAAAACTGTCTCGACAGAATTTACTGAAACTGTTGCAGTATTTCGATCTCTGCCTGGAGTTTAACCTGCACCATCAGTGAAATCACAATATTAATTAGAAAAGATAAAGTGAATATTTTGACTGGGATTAGTTCATATTTTCACTTTGGCTGAAATAACAGCGCTGAAGTGGTATAAGTGAATTTTAACACGCTGGAGTGGTTTTAAGACAAAACTTCATCTTTATCCAATCTACTTTGGCCCTTTATACTCAACCTTACAGAATGGGATTTCTTTGTATTAATAAGTTAGACAGAGAGTTCTGCTGTTCAGAAAGACAGACAGACATGTACGTGGGCTTCAACCTCAAATAATAATAATAATAATAATAATAATATCACTGATAACATTAAAGATGAACCGATTATTTCAGCTTTAACCTTTTAATTATTTCTACAAACTCTTTTCCTGTCAACAACACGTACTAACTCTAGTATCCAATATTATTAACTTAGATTGAGCAAATAACCTGAAACTGATGATCCTGGCTCGCTTCGTACCAGCTCCTGCAGACCAGCGAGGCTTCTTTTCGGTCTGACGGATGAAGGAAGCTCAGGATGTGAGAAATGACCTGTGACAAGAGGAACAACTTCACATGATTGCATCTGCAACACTAGTTCAGCTTCCTCTCCTTGATTTAGTCACATCTCGTGATTCAGACAGTGGCACCGTATTACAGGGACATGTCGGAGCAAAAGTTTGTACCCCCCCCCAACAAACAAACAAATCAAAAGTAGGTAGTATTGTTACAACAGGGATGATTGAAAAGCTGCGATTATACAGTAGATCTGTGTGCAGTCTCTCAGATCACATGTTTTATGTTGCTTTGATCAGTTACATGTGTTCTTTGATCATTTCCTTCCTTAAAAATCACTTTGCTTTCCCTGTCAGATCAGACTCACCTCATGTGGCAGTGCAGGAGTCTCCATTACTGATCAGTCATTTCACCTGCACAGGTACAACAACTCCACACTGTCCTCACACTGTCCTCACACACTTACACCAGCATGTCCCAGCTGATGATGACGTCATCCACCCAATCCATAAAGAAGCGTCTTCTTGTGATTTCCTTAACTTATTCCGTCAAAGCCAACACGCCCAATCAAACTCCAGATTCGATGGATCTCTGTTTTTAATAAATCCAACCTTTAAAATAAGACCTATATGTTAAGACATATAAATAAACGAGGATGAAAGGTACGCGCACGTTAGAATGACCACCAGTAGATCACGTGACAAGGTATGACGTGTGAAACCCGGAAGTGTTGCTGGGTAACGGAGTTCCTCCTTCCTGTCTAAACTTGGTGCTGGTCTTATTTTTCTCCGCTAGATGGCGTAGATTTACCCCGTTTGAAAAATAATCAGTTTTGTTTTTTAGATTAGCATATTAAATTAGCTATTTAATCACACACAAAGAGCAGCCTTTACAAGTTAAGAGTGACAACTGGAAGTGATTTAAATGCTGAATCAAGAGACAATGAAACTAAAGATAACATTTAAACCAGAGTTTATGCTTAATCCGTGTCAGATTACTGATGTACCCTTGTTGTGGCTAATGACAACCCTTTGAGTCCGGTTACTTCTTTTTCCAAAATTACAATTTTGTATTATTTAAAAATGATAAATAACCCTGTATACAGGAATGAATGATTTAATTAAATATTTCAAGTTAATAAACTAAAGAACTAATATTACCAAACACTTGGACTGAGAAAAAACAGCAGCAACAACCACAATCCACTCGAAAGCATCTCAAAATCCAAAGGATTTAAACCCTAAAACAACACTGGACAATTTATTCTTTTAAATCATGAAATAACACATATGGAATTAGGTAAATAAGTTACAACAGCAACAAGAGTCGGTTGTTATTTTAAGACATGAAGGTCAGCTATTCTCGAACAGTATTGTGTCAAAACCAGAGGTGGAAAGTATTTATTTAAGTATAACATTTACTCGCGTTACTGTAATTGAGTAGATTTTTTTGTGTACTTCTACTTTTTAAAGTAGTTTTTTAAATCTGTAATTTTACTTTTACTTAAGTATGTTTTGTTTAAAGTATTGTACTTCACTACAGTTTAAATCATATTCGCTACTGAGTAAAAAAAAAATGAAAAATTGCACCCCGGAAACCACTGCACTGATTGATTGATGGAGAACAAACGCGCTAAACTCACAAGAACGATGGAGACGGACAAAACAGATGCCAGTGATGCAGACACAGCTAAAAGTGAAAATGGCATCAAATTCTTATGAAGCGAGCCCCTGGTCATATTTAAGCGACCACTTTGATTTCAAGCACAACAAAGGCAACAGATTTATTATGCACGGGTGTTTCATCCCCCACCCCACCCCCGCGGTAAAAAAAAAAAAAAAAAAAAAGTAACTCGTTAACTTTTACCCTGAGTAAATTTTTAATGAGCTACTTTTTACTTTTACTTGAGTAGATTTTATAAGGGTAACTTTACTTGTACTTCAGTAAAAGTTCACTAAAGTAACAGTACTTTTACTTAAGTACAAAATTTTATTCTCTTTCCACCTCTGGTCAAAACCCATCAAGCACCATGATGAAACTGTCTCCCATTCAGACCTTCCCAGTAAAGCAAGACCAAAACTTACCTCTCTACTGCAGAGAAGTTCGTTTAGAGTTACCAGCCTCGGAACTGACCAATTAACACCATACCTAATTAAAATTATTTAAAAATATTACATTTATTGTCTTTTTCTATTTTATCATCTCTGTATACATGTAAATTTTATGCATTGCACTTTTTTATCTTCTAATCCTGTGCTTTTCAGAAATAGAAATCTCAACCCACCATTAGCCATTACCCAATAACATATATGTTAATCTGTTAGTCCATAAATAATATCAGCTTGAATCTAATGTGTCCTGATGGAAACTTCAGAAATCAAAAACTCAGTGGCTTTAATATATAATCACAGTGTTACTGCACAAAGTGGATATTAGATCATTAGATCATAAGTCCTCTTCATCTGTACTTTATCTCCTGTATCCATGACAGTATGATACTGATGAAGTCCTATAATGGATCCCAAATCTCTTGGCCGTGTATACTACTGTCCCTTATTACTTTACTCACAGGTCTAGGGTTAATTCCATGCGTGGCATCTGCATTTAGAATTCATTGCTCTTAACTTTTGACTTATATATCAAATCCAAAAAAACTGTCCCTGCCAGTAAGGCAAGCCATCATTAGGCTAAAAAAATCTAATTAAATTACTCAGACCAATCAGGAAGATAAGGTGTGGGCAAAACAACTGTATTTGGTGCATTCTTAAAAAATAAAGAAGGCACTGTGATCAACATTTAGAAGAATCTTTCCTCTCATGGTTTCTTCTTCATGTTCTCTCAAGGATTTTCTTTCCCCCAGCAGCATTTGGCCTGAATATTAGGGATCTAACTCTACATTTATATTTTTATAAAATGGCAATGCCAAAATTACAAATAAACGTAATTAATTTGATAAGAAAATGATTTGAAACTTTTTCTAAATCTAATTTAATAAGACATTGTACATTAAGAATTTACGAATACAAACCAGCGTCTCTGTGTATATGCTTAAAATTTGTGTGTTGAAAAATCAAGAGTAAATTAACTGAATTCCTCTGAAGATCATAAAGGGCCACACTGATCTAAAATTTCACAACTATTTATTAAAATACATATTACAAATTTATATAACATAGTGAGAATATTAGTGAGACAAATAGTTTGTTTAGTCCTAATATGTCATTCAAGATTATCAAAAATATCTACATTTGAGGCAGTGTATGCTGCATGTTACAGTAAATGCATTTAATCTACGTACCAAACAAAAGAGTGAGATGTACACTTTTCTTGTAAACACAAAAAAAATCCTCATACATGATTAATAAATAAATACATAAAATAAATAGTCTCTTCACAAAATCAGACACTAAAGATTGAAAGATATGTAATACGTTACTATATAATATTTACAGACAGGTCTAGAAATAGCACTAAAGATGTTTCTCAAAATTATTCTAGAAATTACGTAACAAATTGGAAATAATCGCAAAAAATGTATATCTTAGCAAGTCAAGATATCTTGAATATTATTTCTCATTATGAGATTAAAAGACCATTAAGCCTGTCTGAAGATATAGTTCTTTATTTAACTCTAGAAATAAACATATTAAATAAGTACAATTATACAACAGTTTAGTCGTTTGATTGGAGAAGATGCTTTCCACGAGTGCTGATATAGAGTATAACGGCACTGGGACATTTAACTATGTGTATCATCACTGGTGTTCTAATAACTGTTAATTACACTAACTGTTGGTTCCAGCGTGGGTGAAAATACAGTATGTCTGTATGGTCCGCAGTACTGAAAAGAGGGGGGAGGAACTTCCTGCATTCAATACCAGTCACAGAAGCACGTTCATCAAGAAAACACACCTGATAAGTGTGGGGGCCAGGGGTAGCTCAGTGGTTAAGGCATTGGACTACGGTTCAGAAGATCCCAGGTTCAAACCCCACAACCACCAAGTTGCCACTGTTGGGCCCTTAAGCAAGGCCCTTAACCCTCAACTGCTTAGATGTGTAATGAGATAAAAATGTAAGTCGCTCTGGATAAGAGCGTCTGCCAAATGCCTAAATGTAAATGTAAATGATAATCTTAAGCAATACTTTTTCACCTTAATAATTGCTTTCACATCTGCACCTTCTGTGTTTTGCTGTTCAGGGCTAACGCAACAAGCCTACAAAACTAATTAGCTTCTAACATAAGGCTTAATCCTAAATCCCTCTCTAACAACCTGAACAAGGGCACTGCTTAGTGTGGGGACCAAGGGACTGTACACTCTACAGTACAATACACACTAACTTTCCATTTAACCCTAAACCCAGAAGTAAGATGATATTCTAAAGTAAAATTAATGGAAATATGAAGTTAATCTCATACGGTTCTCAGGACTGTCCACCTCCATGGTTTATTCTCTTCAACTTTTGTCAACATAAAACTGATAATGATTTAAAACTACTTTCACCCTTGTTTCACACTAACTGTGGGGTTGGTAGCTCCGCGAGTCGTGGGTTGTTAGGATAGGATATGTGTTGGTAAAGCAAAATGTAGCCTCACCGTTCCTCTTGGGTTCCTCTCATTCACACACATGTATTCCATCTTGCTGTGGCTAACCTTCATTCCTCTGCTCTCCAAATTTTCCTCGACCTGTTCCCTGCTCTCGCTACAAAGCACAATGTCATCCATGTCGTCCATGGAGACTACTTTCTAACCTCATCTGTCAACCTGTCCATCACCAAAGCAAACAAAAAGGGGATTAGAGCGATCCTTGATGCAGACCCACCTCCATCTTAAACTCTTCTGTCACACCTACAGTACAGCACATCTCACCAGAGTCTTACAGCTCTCATACATGTCCTGCACCACTCTAACATACTTCTCTGCCACTTCAGACCTTCTCATACAACACCACAGCTCCTTTCTCGGCACCCTTTCATACACTTTCTCTAAATCTACAAAGACACAATGCAACTCTTTATTACCTTCTCTGTACTTCTCCGCCAGCATCCTTAAAGCAAAATCTGCATCTGATGTACTTTTTTTAGGTATGAAACCATATAGCTGCTTACAAATGCTTACCCCGGCCCTTAACCTAGCTTCCACTACTCTTTTCCACAGCTTTATTGTATGGCTCATTAGCTTTATGCTGCTGTAGTTGCCACAGCTCTGCACATCTCCCTTGTTCTTAAAAATTGGCACCAATACACTTCTCCTCCATTCCTCTGGAATCCTCTCATTCTCCAAGATCTTGTTAAACAAACTAGTCAGAAACTCTACTGCCACCTCTCCTAAGCACTTCCATACCTCCACAGGTATGTCATCAGGACCAACTGCCTTTCCACTCTTCATCCTCTTCCTCGCCCTTCTCACCTCACTTTTACTAATATTTGCTACTCCCTGCTCCACAACAGTCACGTCTTCTACTCTTTGTTCTCTTTCATTTTCCTCATTGATCAACTCCTCAAAGTACCCCTTCCATCTTCCCATCACCCTCCTGGCATCTGTCAGTACATTTCCATCTCTATCTTTAATCACTCTAACCTCCTGCACATCAATTTTTGCAGCTTATGATGAAAAAAATTCAGGCTTGAATAAATAAACTTAATAAATAAATGAATTCATAAATGCACCAAAAGTTACCTCAAGTAGGTGTGAAAAAGGAGAAAATCTCTTAAGTGTTTCGTTTAAAAATATTTCCACCATCTGTTCCTTGGTTCAAACCCTTCTATATCTTTCGTTTTTATTAACGATGGTCTGTCAAAATAACGCCCAGCCCTGTTTTTCCTTAACATCTGGATGTTATAATGTAGGAAAGTCTGCTTAATGTTCACACCTCAATAAGTGTTCATCATTCCTCCTAAAGTAGGTGTGAACATTTCTTCTGAGTGCTTTCTGTCTCAGGCCTTTTGATTGTTCTTAAAGGTGCAGGGGGTCTTTATTAAAAAGTGCTCTAACTCTGTACAAATAATCCAATAAAAATACTTTTACAAAAAAACAGTGCATTAGTTGTCAGTTAAATGCAAGCTTTAGTGTAGCTTATGCGAGTGTGTGCAATCTCCTGCAATGATAAGTGAAACAAACGAGCACTGTGGTGTGTCACACTATCATGAAGCACAAACTAAATTATAAGAAAAGCAAATAACAGTATGGAGCAGATTTGCCTTCGTTGACTGTTGAACACATGTACATGTCCATAAGGCAATTATAAATAAACACCAAAGCCATTAGCATTTATCCCAGATGCCCAGGCTACTGATTTGTCCATCCCTTATATCACCCGTGTCCAATGAGAATCCAGACAGCATTAAAGCATGACTACAGCCTAATTAGTGCACTACAAGTAGAGAATAAATACACTATAGACTGCGTATAATTTTTTGGTTGTACTTTTCCTTTAAAGATGATGTGAAAGTGCTTTACCAACACTTGACAGTGATCAGGGTTCATTAAGGCACATGGCGGGATATTTCGGAGACAGACAAACATTGTGTTAGCCTGACTAATGACATTTTGCAGGAACGCTATAAAGTCAGTATGCTTCGCTCTAACAAGCACATTGGATCTCAAATGAACTGAAGCTATAACAAATTACATTAAATGTGAAAATCATATGTATTAAATTATATAATTATTTTGTTAATGAAAAATGTATTAATCATTAATCAATTTATCTACACAAGTGTAACATGTGATTGCTATTATCTTAAAAAAATACCTTTAAATGAAAAACAAACCAAATATTTAACATTATTACAGATTCAAAGCTGTGGCATTACATGGAATATGCTTTGGAAGAAAATAATTATAATGGATACTAACAAAAGACTTAAAAATGATAATATTAGGAGGTGGACATTAGAGGATTTATTACTGATTACTGATTTAAACATTCTTGTAATACAGTAGCTAAAACACAATTGATTATTATTTTTCACAAATTATACCATATAGTCTTTTCTTCAGTCGGTTTCTGGAGGTGTGCAAATGTATCCCTATAAAATATAATAAGAATAAACATGAAAAGTATACTTATGGGGTAAGGTAGCTGTAAAAAAAGATGTGCGTGTACTAAAAAACATTCATATAATAAAAATATGTAAAGTAAAATGTGGAATCGTAATTACATGCCTGAGAATTCTGAAATAGGAATTAAAGCACCTCCTACCTTGGCCTTAATTATGGGATAAAGTTAATTAATTCATTTAGTTATCATGAGCTATTTCTTTACACAAAACAATACGATCAATGTACAAATCATGTAATGTCAATTTGCACTGTACTTTATACCTTATACCTGCTCTTGTGCCTTGAAAGATTTAATCTAAGCTTTAAATATGAAGTTGAAACAAATTCTTTGTCTTTATATATTTGCTCTCCCTCGTCATATACAGGTTCAATTAACTCCACACATACTTGTGTTTTTCCTACTAATGGACGACTTTAGGAGTGTGACAAGTGACTCCTATTACCTTAAAAATGACAATTCAAGGAAAACACAAATAAAAAAAACAAAATACAAAACAACAGATTATCACACATATAAAACAATGGTGTGACATGACACATGGGTTGGGAGGCAATTCTATTAAATAGTAATAAAATGTAAAGACTTGTTGTTACAAATATAATGTTGAGAGGTGGATGTTAGAGGATGTACCACTATAATTTCTTAATACAGTATAAAAGATTTGAAGATCATTGTAAATGCTAAACCAGTTTTTTTTTTTTTTTTTTTGTGGTTTATGATGATGATTAGTTCTTGTCCTATTCAGGTTATAGGGGTGTGTAAACTTTTGCATTAATTTATATAGAATATAGTATAACACAAAAATTACATGTTGTAAAACGTGTCATTCTCATGCACGAAAGGTCGGAAATAGAAATGAAACCAACATTAACCTGAGCCTTATTTATGCAAATAAGTTAATTGGTATCTTAAGTCTTTTCTTGAAACCATATTTAATGAAGAAATTCATGTCCTTAACACCTGACACCTAAATGATCTCATGGGTTAAAAGATCATTGGCTATAGATGTACAAATGTTTATTTATTTCTCTTTTAAAGCTGGCATTTTTATCTCTTTATATAGCATACTTATTCATCCATGCGATCTTTACAGGAAAATGAAGATAGAAAAATAACCCAGCTGACCGATCATACCCCTGTTACCTCATCACCTAATACTCTTCTGGGTTACTCGTCTGTCTTGTCCTTCCCCAATACCATCCTCTCGTTTAGCCCTTGTCCTTCCTGCACTGAGCGGCTGTCGTCTTCCAGGCCGGAGGGGCTGATGGGAGCTCCTTGTATTGTACTGTCTGAGATCTGAGAGATGACATCGGCCTCTTGCTCCGAGTGCTGCCTCTCGATCGGAGAGCCAGGTATCACAGAGGAACAGATGGATGGCTGGATAGTAGAAAGGTGGGAAAAAAAGGTCAGCATGACAGAGTCATGTATAATAGGATAAGCTGGCCCTGAATCAATTTAGTCATTAAATAACTTAACTTTAGTTAACAGCTCATACTGGTTGGAGTTATGACAGATTAATGAAAACCGGAAGGCGTCCTTACTGTAGATTTAATGAGACATGCGCTGTGTGTATGTGGATACCTGCAATGAAACACAGGACTTGTTATGCTTTTTTCCCTTCAGCTTGGCCAGAGTGCCTCGCAGACCCGATCTCTCAGTCATTTCCAGCGCTGCCTTTAACAGTTTTGGGGTTTCTGCCCGCGCAGGGATCACCCGCACTGGCTCCTTCTCCTCCTCTTTCTTCTTCTCTGGCTTCTTATCTGCCAGCATTTTCCTTCACAAGACACAGAAACCACAGTATCAGCCAAATAACACACTACTAAGGTCACCTGCCATGCCTTGATAAATCTGTCTACAAGATATTCTGAAGAAGGTAATCAATTGATCTGATTACCTTCTTCAGAATATAATATAATGTTGCCACATCATGTGCATGGCGTCTTACTTTGCTTTCTTGCGTAGCAGTTTCTGAGACTCGGGATAGTGCACTAGGATTTCGTTGAGGCCCTTCTTTTCCAAGATGAAAAGATTAGCAAAGCCGTGCGCTATGACGTTGGCAGTTCGACGGTTTCCTCCTCCAACCGCTAACAAGCTTTATGCCAAAGAGACACAAACAAACACAGGTTAGCTTTGAGTTACCCTGAAGGATACCTGGGGTGAAGGATAACTAGCTAAATGTTTTTACCTGATTTCGCCAAACACAGATCCTGCTTTCAGCGTCACAAATATAGTTTTTCCATCTGGTCCGCCAACCACCTGAACCTCTCCTGACTTTATGATGTACATCTCTCGACCAACTTCCCCCTGCACCAGAACGAGAATGAGTACAACAATAAGCATGGCCTGTCTGTTCTTGTAGCTTTGGGAATAAAACATTCTGTTTTATCCAGCGAAAGCAAGAGTTAAATGTAGAAAAAAGGTGGAGTCTAAGCCACACTTACAATAGATGCATAAAAAATATATATACTATAGATTAAATAAAATCTGCCAAACAAAGAACCCTATTCGCTTAAATGGAAGCAGATAGCTGTTAACAGATTCATATTCATCTGATCTGATTAACCTTGAGAATGTCAAAAGGAAAAAGAAGCTTGGGTCACATCCTCCTGGAACAGCTGCTTCTTATTATTGTTTCAGGACAACAAACTACCATGTCAAATTTTATTATTAAATTCTTATTTTTTATATTCTTTATTTGAATACTTTAAGGTCATGGGCGGTTATTAAAACATTTCACTGCATATCATACTGTGTATGACTGTATGTGAGAAATAAAATTTTCATTTTAAATGGTTTTAAAGAAGGCCATACATCTGTTAATGACGATCCCAGCCGAGGTGACTCGAAGCCCATAAGCGAGTGGAACGCCTGATCCTTGAAACTTTACGAATAACTTGTCACCTTGTCACACTTGCGATAGAAACGTGTCTGTCTGTGAGAACTGTACACACAATCATTCAGCAAAACCACTTGCACATTACAGGAACATTAAAGGAGTTCCTGGGAGGCCAGCGCTTCAGACTTTCAATCATGGTTCCGGCATAACGAGAAATCTTTCTACGGTACCTTGATGGTATCCAAGCACTCGTGAAACACTGGGATAAGTGCATTACAGTAGCAGGGGATTGTAATATAATGTAATATACCATTTAACATGCTAAAAACAAGATAGCAGCTTTTAGCGGTGTATAAAACCAAAATTTTCTCTTGTTACTCAAAAAGTTCAAAAAAACTCTCTGGCTAATGTTGATTGTTTACTAAACCAGAAACCTGTCGCTCCAGGACCATCTAACATCCACTGATTTCGCTCTGCTATTTATATAGGGTTCATGGTATCAAAACTGGATTTGTTCAAAATAAATAAATGTTACACTTCAGTCATTACATTCCTCTGAAGCATAGTTTAGTAACGCGACAACTACCGTATACTGTATGAACATGTATTTAATAAAAAGAATGTCTTGTTAAACCTTTTTGCAGACGTAGTCTCCAGGAAGGTACACGACTGATCTGAGCCTTTTCAGCATGTCATAGATCATCTGCCTGTCACAGCCCTGACATCAAGAAAAGAATAACACAATAAAAAGTCACCTTGAAAAGTCTACAATGTAAAAAATTAGTGCAATATATTGCATTTCAGTATTGTGAATGCTAGTTCATACCAGATGTGCTTAAAATTATATAAATATTTATATAATTTGCATTTAGGGGCTCTTTTAAACATTATAGTTTACACACTGCTATGAAAAATTAATATGCACATGGTTAAGTTACAAAAAATGCGGGCTATTTAAAGGAATCTCAAAGCAGGTTGTTCATACCTCAAACAGTGGCACTTTGCTGACAATTGAGTAATTCACATCCACTGCTATATCAAGCCTCATCTTGTCTGGCAATTGCACAAGCAACTCTTCTTCATCTGGCACAGAATTAGAGAAATGTAAGCTAAAGTAATAGGCCATGTTTTGGTGTCCAGGACAACTCTAATGCAGTATTCTGTTAGTCATTTCCCCCTTTTTCTTCTTTTTAATTCGCCAAACACACTTGATTACAAGGCCTTCTTTAAAGAATCAAAACTAGGAACTGGCACATGGAATAAAAGAAGTGAAAAGATGCTTTTTATGCACGTTATGTTGTCTTTTGTATAGTTCTTAAATAGTTTTTTGTTAATGTATATTGTTAAATTGTTGCTAGTCAGCTAATTAGGTGTCTTAGTTAGCTAGTTATATTCCAATAAAAGCCTACTTGACTTGACTTGACTTGAGGATCTTAGAATCTTACCCAGCATGCCTTGAGACTGCCAGGTGTAGTTGTACCAGGTCTTTACCCGGTACTGCACGTCTTTGGGGATGCGGTTAGCGGCCATGTACTTTGCGGTGCTGTCCATGCATGAGCGGTAGTGTGTCTGATCAGCTGTTGCAGCACCGACCACATCTCTCATCTAGCACAACAAAGAGCGTTTAATTTTATGAGGCTGGAAGTGAGCCATATAACAAAACCTATGCATGATATACTGTATAATAATAATCATCATAATAATAATAATAATAATAATAATAGTACATTTTCTTTATAATGCACTTTAAATTTGAAGCAAATCTCAAAGTGCTACAAATGATTTTCATCCCAAAAGCTCTGATAAAAAGATAAGTTTTAAGACCAGATTTAAAATCATCAACAGTCTGTGGTATCCTCAGATACTCTGGATGAGCATTCCATAGTCTAGGTGCCGCTGAGCAAAAAGTCTGCTCTCACATAGTACAAAGCTCTGTCTTCAGAAGATGAACTGAGACAGAGCGTAGGGTGCGTGTAGATGTATGTGAAGTAATAAGTTCTTTGAGATACGGAGAGGCATCCCCATAGATGCACTCGTGGATAAGAAGGGCAACCTTGTATTCAATTTTGAATGAAACAGGAAACCAATGAAGACACTTAAGGATAGGCATAATATGGTCAAATTTACGTGCCTGCATCAGGATCGTAGCAGCGCAGTTTTGAATATACTGCAGCTTTTAAAGGCATCTTTTTCCAGAAGTCCCAATGAGGAGTGCATTGCAGAAGTCCAGCCTGGAGGAGACAAACGCATGGAAAAACTTTTCCGCATCTAAAAATGAATGTGCTGGACGCAGTTTAGTAATGTTCCTGAGGTGAAAGAAAGATGTCTTACACAGATGTTTGATATGAGCCTCATCTGTCAAATTACAGTCCATTTTAACCCTAAGGTTAATAACAGATGTTGACAACGGGATATCCTGACCAGAAAAGGTGATGCTAGTGATGTAAGATGTCTTAACCTGGTGTGGGGTGCTAAAATAGCTTCAGTTTTAGAGCTGTTCACTTGCAGGATAAATTTTGCTTAATCCATGACTTTACCTTCTCCAAACAGATGGTCAAAGTGGATGATGGCAGAGTAGATGAGAGGTTGATTTTATTCTGAGGTAAAGCTGAGTATCATCAGCATAGCAATGAAATAACATTTTATGCCAGCTGATGACCCAGAGAAGGCATATACAATATTAACAACATGGGGCGAGCACTGAGCCCTGAGGAACACCACAGGTAACACTGTGTGTAGCGGATTTAGCGTCTTCCAGGGCAACATCCTCCGTACTTTCAGCAAGGTAAGATGAGAGCCAATTGTCAACAGAGTCAGAGAGACCTACAGTATGATGTAATCTGTGAAGAAGAATGTTGTGATCAACATTAGCAAAGGCCAACAGAATGAGAAGTGATGGGGAGCCAGCATCAGCCGCCATCAGCAGGTCATTCGTGACTCTAACCAGAGCTGTTTCCACACTGTGGCAGGGGCGGAAACTAGAATGGAATTTCTCAAACAAATAATTTTGTTTTAGATGAGACTGAAGTTGTGCAGCAACAACTTTTTCCAGAACATTTAAAAGGAAAGGGATGTTAGAGATAGGCCTGTAGTTTGCAAGCACTTCTGGATCTAAGGTGGATTTTTTTAAGAAGTGGTCTGATGACAGCAGTTTTCAGTAAAGGGGGAACATATCCATACTGAAGAGAGTGATTTATGATCCTGGTAATCAGGAGACTTATAGCACACTGGTTGGATTCAACCAGAACTGCCGGAAAAGGGTCCAGAGCACAATTTGATGGTTTCATCTTTTTAATAATGACCTCAACCTCTTGCTGCGTAATGTCAGAAAAACAGCTAAAATGTTGCAAAATCCCTGGCCGTTGGTCATCCATCAAGACAGGCAGTGCAGAGGAACTGGATAGAGATGAGGGGAAGGTATCCACTTTTCTCCTGAAGAAAGTAATGATGTTATTGCATCTCTCCTCTGTAGCTTCCAAATGAGATTGAAATTGTGGTTTTAGGAGGCAATTAAAAGAAGAGAACAGTTGCTTGGAGTTTCCAACTTGGAGTTTTGCTTGTTTATGACATTTGAGTAAAACTGTAATCTTGCAGCTCTCAGCACACTTGCATAGGCCTTTTGATGTTCCCTGTAAACTTGCTTGTGAACAGCGAGTCCTAAGGCTTGCAGACAGCACTCAAGAACACACCCAGCTGTGTTCATATCCCATTATTCACAAGTATACCAGGGGGCTGAACGTGAGAAGCAGACAGGGGCATGGAGATTGAGAAGACTGCTGAGGCATTTGTTGTAAAAGTCAACTGACTCGGTGACTGAGGAACATTCAACAGAGGAGAGATCCTAAAGATCTTTGCTCAGGGTGTCTGGGTGGATCTTTTTCAAAATTCTGTAACATATTTGCCATTTTGCTTTTGTGGGAAAACAAGGGAGTTACAGCTCCATTGAAACGACATTGTGGTCAGACATCTTCAGATCATACACAAAAGGTTTGCTTATAGGGACAGAATTTGTAATAACCAGATCCAAAATATACCCTCTGAAATGTGTAGAACCATGAACATGTTGTTAAAGATTGAGGCAGTCCAGTAGTTGCAAAAACTCAGCTGCCAAATGGCAGGAGGGGGTGTCTACATGAAGATTAAAGTCACCAAGGATAATAATGTTGAAAGAAGTGGGACAGAAAGATGTAAGAAAATCGTGGATCTCTGAGATAAACAATGGGTTTGGTTTAGTGGGTCGATAAATAAGCAGTATTGTCATGGGGAGAGAGACTTTACAAAAACAGCATGGGCACAGGAAGGGGACACAGGTCCAGTTGCTGTCGTTATATAATACAGCTAAGCCACCACCACCTCAAATGCTTCGGGCTTTCTCCAGGTAGCTATAACTAGGAGGACAAGCCTAAAAAAAAATGCTAAAAAGACCTCAGGTTGATGCCATGTTTCTGTTAGGCACAGAAAATCCAAGCCTTTTTCAATCAGATTTATTTAAGAGAGATTGTAAATTAAAAAGTAACATTTTTTAGCATTTTTGGTTAAGTATATTTCTGTAAGCCCCGTAATACACTGAGATTCACTCCGTGTTTTCTATCCAGCTTTGTGAGTGGTGATCTCAAAATTTTTCCCAAACTGTCCGACAGAAATCTTGCGGTGTATCCCAAACTACAAACACCTGGTGCGTCATTGCTCTGATGACGTGTTTGATGAGCGACATCGGTCCAGATGGATTGGATGAAACAGAACAGCCAGGATGATGATAAACAAACTTTCGCCGAGAACTTCTATGGACATAGATGGACATGTTCAGCGCAGAAGTCCGAGTTCTCTTATGGCAGCAATGCACGTTGGAATGGAATATTTGCTATGACTTAACAACTGCGGGATAGTGTACTTGAGCTTCATGCCAGTTGCCAAAAGAAAAAACGCCCAAAAAAAGGTATAAACTAGATTTTTTTTTAAATGGTAGCTAAAAAAAAAACATCCTTCGGGTTACCAATAGTATATATAAAAAGGCTAGAAAACATAAAAATGCTAAACTTTTAAACGAGATAAACATAAAAATAGAAGTAAAAGTAGCAAAAGAAGCGGCGAACAGCCAGCGCCAGAGTCCTCTCCCTGCATTTGAAAAAACCTACTACATATTGTCTGTATATAAGGAATTAAACACTTCTAAGGACTATAAGGACTTAAACATGTTTATGGGGTGGTTACATGGAATGGTTACAGGAAAATCATCAAAGACAGAGAAGAGGTTGATTAAGTGTTTAATTGCGCTTATACCATAGAAATAAAAATTCACGAAATAATTATACTTAATTTAGCTCCTATTAACACTTACATTACAGCAGCAATAAATATATGTTCCTCTGATTGCTCCTCTTATTTTTCTTTTTCATAATACAAAAGAATAATGCACTTTACTGGCTTGACTGTCAAATAAATCTCTCACTAAACAAAGTAAAAACATGTGTATTCTTTAATTAACAAGACATCTGTAAATTTTTATTGTTAGCCTTGTTAGATTTTATGGAAGTACAATTCCATGTAAATGAGCAGTTCCTATACAGAAAATTAATTAAAATCTGCTGACCAATTGGAATTGACAATTCCAGTGTGCTCTGGTATACAGTATATAATAATAAACAGCTAATGTACCTGTCCAATCATGATGGAGAAGGCAAGCACGCCAATAAAATAGTTGACAAGCTGAAATATATACTCTTCCTGTGTAGTCGGTTCTGGCAGTCCACCGACCGTGATCAGAGTCTTTACAGCGAAGTAGTAACACCGGATGTATCTGTGGAAAAATTGATACAGAGGATGTTAGGTGGCAGGTAAGAACCCACAGTATGAATTAACATTACAATTAGATATAAAGTTGAATTGATATTAATAAAAAAAAATTAAAACAAAGATTAAATAAATGTATCAATTTATTTTGTAAAAATATATATATGAAAATAGTTTCATTAGTTGTTTATTTTTCCTTTGAATACATATGAGGATGAGTCCAAAATTTTCCACACTCTGGCTGTAAAATTTATTGTTCAACATAATCTCCTTGCTTTGCCCATCGGTCAACAAACTTTTATATTCCTCCATGAAAAAATGGTTAAAACCATGAATGCGCCGCTGTCTTCACTTCTTCATCAGAAGTGAACCTTCATCCTCAAAGGCCTGCTTTCAGGAACAAACAGGTGAAAGTCCAATGGAGCAAGATCAGGACTATAAGCTTTAACACCTCAGAACAAAGTTTTTGCAGAGTGTCGACAGTGAGGGCAGAAGTGTGCGGACGTGCATTGTCATGAGAGAACACAACAATCAGTCCTCTGTCCTCCTTCTGGCCCTTGAGAATCCCAGAAAACTGTAAACACTGATGAATTTTCCAGCTGATGGTCGACTTTTAAACTCTTTCTCGGTCGGCAATTGAGGATGTTTCCATTCCATACGTTGTCGTTTACTCTCAGACTCGTAGTGATGAATCCGTGTCTCGCCACCTCCAGTAATGATTCTCTTTAAGAAACTTTTAGCTTTCAACTTTCAGTCCAAATTTTGTCGCCAGATATCCGAACACTTTCTCTATACTGAGCACAAAGTCTTTGATAAATAACAGCAAGATCACAAAAAAGTAAATCACACCATTACATTTTTGCTTGCACCACAATTACAAATAAACTGATGTAACACGTTAAGACCTGAACAGCAGTGCTGATAAGGCCAAAAGAAATTTTTATATAACCAGAGTATGCATAATTTTTTACTCTACCTTAGTATCTACCTTACATTTATCTCATAAAATTTCTTTTCCGAATGAATTTCTCCTGTTTTTTCTAGACATTTTCTACTTTAAATCCTCCTAGTGAAATGCCAAGATTTGGCCAACAATAGCAACAATCAGTTTTTCTGATTTTGGAGTATGAATACAATTCTCTGGGCCAAAATCATCCCCTATATCGGGAAGGGCATCTGGCGTAAAACCTGTGCCAAGGTGTTGTGCGGATTGGATGGTTTGCTGTGGCGACCCCTCGGATGGGAGCAGCCAAAAGACTAACAACAAATGTAATCAATGTTGATAAAAAATTAACCCTCATTAATAGAATAATAAAAACACCTACGCATTTCCAGTTCCATTGAATACCCACGGGGTAGCTCCAATTCCTCTTAGAGTCGACATCCAGTAATAAAGGCAGGCATTAACATGAATGGAGTACAGAAGGTAACTGGTGGTGCGAATGACTCTGGGAATGGAAAAGAAAAAAAGTAAAATACACTGTATATATTTTTGGGAGTAATTTATTCACAGGAACGTGACCTCATCTAAGACTAATAGTAATTATGTTGTTGTTCAACCAAGAAAAATACCCAAATGTTAATAAATGTCATGCATGTAGAAATTTATTTACCATTTATGGAAAGTTTCAGCAATTTGTAACAATCAGAGATCAAGTGTTTCCACCAAAGGAACATCTTCAAGACAAAGGAGTTGACACCTGCATTTCTGCCTAAGCACTTAACAATAAAGTGAGGAAACCACTGTTTATAGATCTTGTGCAATTATTTTAAACATTGTCATGTGATTTTTGTTGCTACAGCCATCTTGCCTGTTATACTTACACCTCTACAGTCATCAACTTGCCAAGTGCTTGTGCTGAGTTCAGAAAAGTCTGCACTTAACTTAACTACATCTTAACTATAGTAATCTAGACACTGTAGGACTACAAAATAAAGTGAACGTTGTAGACAGCCTAATAGCCTATTAAATGTGTGTTTAGATCCAGATTTAAAGAACTGACTCCAAGACATCTCATTAATTCTGACTATAAAGACTATATAGGGTCACAGGAGCCTAGAGGCTATCCAAGGGGACTCGGGACACAAGACAGGACACTCACACTCCTCCTCACAATACATGCAATTTGGGTCAAATATTAAATGCATGCACGGGGGGCGCAATCCAGTGTCTTCTTGTGCCAGTCCCAAGTCTGGATAAAAGCAAAGGGTTGTGTCAGGAAGGGCATCCCACGTAAAACATTTGCCAAATCAATTATGCAAATCACAAATATCACTTTCATGCCCAGGTTAACAAAGACCGCCACCGGTGCTGTTGACCTACAGGGTGCCGGTGGAAATTGGAGAGAAAAGGAAAGGCAAGAGTTTAGGAGTGATAGTAGGGACTTTAAATGTTGGTACTATGACAGAGAAGGCAAGAAAGTTGGTTGATATGATGCAGAGAAGGAAGGTGTATATACTGTGTGTCCAGTGTATTGGTGCGGATTTTTATGAACAAGGGAGATGAGCAGAGTTGTGGCAATTACAGAGGCATAAAGCTGATGAGCCATACAAAGAAGCTGTGGAAAAAAGTAGTGGAAGCTAGGTTAAGGGCAGGGGTAAGCATTTGTAAGCAGCAATATGGTTTCATATGTAGAAAGAGTACATCAGATGCTGTATTTGCTTTAAGGATGCTGATGGAGAAGTACAGAGAAGGTAATAGAGAGTTGCATTGTGTCTTTGTAGATTAAGAGAAAGCGTACGAAAGGGTGCCGAGAAAGGAGCTGTGGTGTTGTATGAGGAAGTCTGAAGTGGCAGAGAAGTATGTTAGAGTGGTCCAGGACATGTATGAGAGCTGTAAGACAGTGGTGAGATGTGCTGTAGGTGTGACAGAAGAGTTAATGTGCAGGTGGGTCTACATTACAAAAATCGTCTCTAAGCCACTTTTTGTTTGCTCTGGTGATGGACATGATGACAGATGAGGTTAGACAGGAGTCTCCATGGACTATAATGTTTGCAGATGACATTGTGCTTTGTAGCGAGAGCAGGGAACAGATGGAGGAAAATTTGAAGAGGTGGAGGTATGCTCTTGAAAACAGAAGAATGAAGGTTAGCCTTAGCAAGACTACATGTGTGTGAATGAGAGGGATCCGAGTGGAACAGTGAGGCTACAGGAAGCAGCGGTAAAGAAGGTGCAGGACTTTGGGTTAACAGTCCAGTGTGGAAACGAGGTGAAGAGATGGGTACAGGCAGGTTGGAACGGGTGGAGAAAAGTGTCATATGTGCTGTGTAATAAAAGAGTATGAGTGAGAATGAAAGGAAAGGTGTTCAAGACAGTTGTGAGACCAGCGATGCTCTACGGCTTAGAGACAGTAGCACTGAAGAAAAGACAGGAGGCAGAGCTGGAAGGTAGCAGAGCTGGAGATGTTGAGGTTCTCTTTGGAAGTGACGAGGATGGATAGTATCGAGAATAAGTTCATCAGAGGGACAACCCATGTTAGATATTTTGGAGATAAAGTCAGAGAGCCCAGATTGAGGTGGTTTGAACATATTTAGAGAAGAATTTGTGAATATATCGATGGAAGGATGCTGAGGTTGGAACTGCCAGGCAGGAGGTCTAGAGGAAGACCAGAGGGGAGATTTATAGATGCAGTGAGAGAGGACATGAAGTAAGTTGGTGTGAAAGACGAGGATGCAGAGGATAGGATTTGCTGTGGCGACCCCTGAAAGGGAACAGCCGAAAGACAAAGAAGCTTTTAATTTTTAATATTTTAATTTTTCACATTTGGGAAATAACTATAAAACTGTTTGTTTACTGTTTTCCTCTCACAGCCGGAGGCACAGAGAGAGCTGATTGGCCGAGCTCTCTCAGGGGGGAGGGATGAGAGGTACTTGCGCTTCCACAGTAATCACGGCTCTACAGCCAATCAGGGGCGTCTGTGAGCTCGCGCACGCGGAAGGAGTGGCTAGCGCTTTCCTCCAAATGTGTTACTCCGCCCCTAACGGTGCGTGAGCAAGCAGTTCGAAAAGATGCGGAGGTGGTTCGGAGGAAACACGGGATAGTCTTCGCCCTCCCGACTAAGGTGGTAGTAGTAGCCTTAACGTGGGAGCCCCCTAGGGACGGGGAGGAATTGGCCACGACTAAATTAGGGAGAAAAAAAAAAAAAAATAATAATAATAATAAATAAATAAAATAAATTAAAAAAATGTTTGTTTAAAACTGGGTTAAAAAAAAAAAACTTTACAGTGATCACATCAGATAAGCATTTCCGATTGCCTTGGGGTGATCAATACTGTATTCAATTTTTCATCAATTAGAATATTCTGTGTTCACCACACAGCGAGTCTCTGGCATGGTCAACTTAATAAGCCCCGATGATTATCTTTGACTTGCGCTGGAGTGGAAATTTGGTGGCCTCAACAAAGGGACGTCACTAATTACATCACAAGCCCGATAGGAGCTAGAACATATCTCGGGAAGTCAGTCAAATTTTTAACATGAAATAACATCCCACATCAATTAATAATTTAAAAAAAAGGCGAACTGGTATGCTAATATATAAAAAAATAAAACTCAGGTTTAAAAATAAAACAAGGTTTTCTTGTTATAAAATTACATCATTAACCTGTTGTTGATTTATTTTTAATAGCTGCACACTTCACGAGTTTTTATTCCTTACTGTAATGGGAACTTGTCAAAACACTAGAAAAGTATCTCCGAATCCTCAATGCAAGCTTGTGCTCACCTGTAGACATAGGCTTTGGCCAGAATGGCCTCCAGGCGGGTGTTAAACTCAACGAAAGACAAGACCTGAAGCACAGAAAGAGAGATCAAAGTGAATAATTCTTGATTCAGCACTGGGTTTTTAAGTGGTGCAGATTGTTGAAACATGCTGCTACTGGTGATAATCACTCAAAGCTACCAATAGTGTCTCAGCCTGAGAATTAAATTGTGTTTACATACTCTTGAAAGAACTATTTTGGTTAACTGTTCAATTAAAATTAGACACACAGAGAAAAATCTGAGGCCTGCCTTGAGTATACGTGAGCAGCGGAGAAGAGGTTTGACCCCATCTATGAGGTAAAAGAGTTCCAGGGGAAGAAGGCTGATCACATCCAGCTGAAATATATGTAAAGAAAAACCATATAAGCTGCAGGAACCAATGGACATCAACAATTCCAACACAAGTCAGAGTAACTGAGTTGACTGCTGAGAACGACCAAAGCTTTGCTCCAACCTTAAATCGCAAATCTTTCATGTAATTGGCTCTCATTTCCTTCTTGTCACTCTAGAAAAAAGACAAATGCAGAGAGGTCATTTCTGCGGTGTTTAAATCAAATGTACATCAAACTCAAAAATCTCAGATCTAAAATCTCATGTTTGGTTTGACGGCTCTAATTCCTACTGGCTGTGATTTCCCAAACGGCACGTACGACAATATCACCGCCTCGAATGAACTGCAGTCGTGGCTGAAACAGGAGGATGTCCAGAATGTAGATGGTGTCACACAGGTAATCAGCAAGCAGCCACAGGTAAAGGGAGCCATTGATGTCATAGGAGAAAGCCCAGCGCACTGGGATCATCCAGACGTTCCAGTTCCAGGCCACTGTGACTAAAAAGAGCCATAAGACATAGCCCAGATCTACAGACAACAAAAAGACAGGACTGGTCTGTTTATTGCGAAAACATAACAAATTCATTTGAACTGATGGATAGCAAGGTGAATGACAGAAGATGAGATAAGAACTCACTGGTGAACGGGTCGATGCTGGCTGGGAAGCGGTAATGAATCAGGCGCGCAATCCTGGACTGAGGCCTCACCATAAAGCACAGCAGTTTGGTATATTCTTCTTGTTCAACCTTCTCCTCAGTAGGAGCAGGCTGACTCTCATCAGCAGGTGCTGGTTCCTTTGCAGGCTCAGGAGGAGGAGGAGGAGGCGCTGCAGGAGCTGTGGTGGGTTAAAAAACAGCAGTGTGTGGACCTTATTCCTTTTTTAGATAAGAATGAAATGCTTTATACTCTTCTGAGTCTTGGTTCTAAACATTCAAAAAGCATGTTTCTGTTCATGCACTAAATTGTGTTGTTCTATGCATCTTCTTCAGGAAGGTTTATTAGGTGCAATCTGGGAGGATACATTTGTCTAATGAACTGTAAAACGTTGCATTAATTAGGATATTACGTTATTGGACTGGGGAGTGACTAACTATACCCAGCAGGATCTTTAACTTTGGATGAGCGTTGTAACATACTTGTAGAAATGTTTGGGTGACGTCCATCATCAAGACAAAGTCAGATCTCCATTATTTTGACAAAATTCGACTTTAATAAAATGATGCTGAGAAAACATTGAATAAACTGAAACACAACATTGCAAATGCTACCTCGAAACAACAAAATTTAAACCTTTATTTGAAACATTTATGCCGATTTACATCTATTCAAACAACATCCAACCACATCCATCGTCCCTGATGTTTCCAACGCGGTTTAGAATTCTGAGCATGGGACGACACAACAGCTTCCCACACACAGTGTGTGTGTCTCAGGCATCTCATTCTGGTTTTGCAAAACAGATCTCAGATCTTAAGCATTTTTAAAAGTCTATTGGCTGCTTTACAATTTAATATTTTAGTAAATTCCTGTCATCTGCTGTTTTTTTGTGGTGCTTATTATTTTTTACATCCATTTACTAGCCTCAACAACATGTTTCCTAGTGGCAAGTGGCAAAGCTCCCACCGCAGTTACTGGAGTTTGGGAATAATGTTGTTTTGAGGTCGTTTTTGCAACATTGCAATTATTTTATCAAAGTAATTCTAACTTACATGTATATGTAAAAACAGCCTAACATCAACAGTTTTTTTTTTTTTTCAACAAAAAAAACTGGTAAGAAAAGTGAAAAAAACTAAGAAAAGTGAAAATATAAAACTGAAAAAAAGTGAAAAGATAAAGAAAAGTGAAAACTCAAAAGAAATTGAGTCAAAAAAAAGAGAAAAAAGATAATGCATAACCTTGTCTCAAGGAGGCAGGGGATTTCTGTGTTCATGTTTGGTGTTTAAGTTTCGTTTTTGTTTTATTAATAAACCCACGATATCTCCAAATAGGAACCTTCCCTGAAAGTTTGCTCTTCCGTGGCTCACACACACAGCTTCCACGCAAACGCTCTGCATAGGGGCTCTGCATAAAATCATCCAACGTGCTAACACTATGTGCCGTCCCTTCACATCATAACATAAACATGACCTATTTGACATATACTGTATAACTGGGCAGCATCGCACAACGATCAGCAGCAGACACAAGAGAACCCAATTATTCTCTTTTGTATGTATGAAATTGGCAAGAAATAAGATAATTCTGCCACACAGGAGCTTGTGTTTGAATTAAGGTTACAGCGAGTTGAGCTCACTTGCAGGTGGTGTGTCCTCATCCAAGTCGTCAGGATCTATAAGTTTCTCCTTGGCGCGTTCTGTCCTCTCTTTAAACAGTTTGACAAGCTCTTGAAGACGCTCGTTCACCATCATGCTGGCTTGACTGGCGGCTGATGACGGACGCTCCTTCAACCTGTAAATGTCACGTATAAAGCTAAGAACAGAACATACTGAAGCCTACAGGAATATCAGTGCACACTATTTATTTATCTATCTGTCTGTGTATCTGTTTGTCTGTCTATGAAGTGTACTTCAGTCATATAGATAATTTCCATCCATCCAAGTCCCCCGTCTATCCATTCAATCATCCACTTTATCGATGTAGCTACACTCTACTTATCTACCCTACATTTATTTAAGTGTAGAACCACTTTAGGTTCTTTGTACCTTGGGGATATATATATATTTTGGAACATCATAAAATATATTTTATATAAATTGTTATTTACAATACCTTATAATTATTAAGACTAACCAAGCACGCAAAGCATTTCCATAACATTAATACGCACAAAATTATACATTGAACAAAAAACTATTTTGGCAGCTCTACTGTAAGACTTTCATAATAAAACCACACAGTTTTGCCAGACATTCCTCAGAGATGATTATATGTGCCTCTGGCAGGACATCTTAAAGATTAGCTGTTCAGACATGTCTTTCTCACAGCTTTGATGTGTTTTATAGAAACATATTTGATCGTCTGGTACTCAGGTGAGGTGTTATGTTATTTTTGCTTACGGATCTTCACCACTCGTGATGCTGCTCTGGCTCGGCCAGGCCCTGACTGTAGTCTCCAGCTCCTCATCTTCCTCATCTCCTGAAGAGTACAGTTTCTTTCTGTCACAAAATAATATAAACAAAAGTTTTTTTTTTCTTTGTCTTATTCCTCTTATACCACAACAGTTTGCCCACACTGACAATTATTTTGTCAAAAATTATTTTTAAATCAATTAATAATTATTTTTAATGCTATGTAACAACATCAAAACTGTTACCTTTCTCAGTTACAATAATTAATGTTAGCACTGATATTGGAGACTCCTTCCATATAAATATACATTCTAATCAGGATGCTGCTTACTATTTAACTTGCTTATTAAACACTGCTTGTTTATTGTTAGGCTTACATCACGTGGAGCATCCTCCATCAAATCCCTTTAAAGAGCTTTTACTATAGAAACCATAACATATTAAAATAAGTACATCAATGTTAACTCATGATTTGCAGCTGCACTAAAGTGAATAGATGCAGAAATGGAATGAGGGTGGATAAAATGCTTGTCACGCACAAGACACTTTTTATGACTTTATGAGTTTGCGACAATGGGATGAAGCCAGACAATAAATCATATTAAGCTTCTTACATTTTCGTCCAAATAGTTTGTGGCTTTCGGTCCCTTACAGCAGCATAGTTTCCATCGCAGGTTTACAGTATGTGTGTGTGTGTGTGCGTGCGTGCGTGTGTGTTTGAGTATGCAAAAATGAAAGAAAAAAAAATTATATTAGACAAAATAAGTAAGGTCATAAAATAAGGTAATTGCATGCAAATTCATGTAATATATTTTACAGACTTTGCTACCAAACATGAGCTAACCTGTTATTATTCATAAATATCAGCTAAGCTAGCAGAATTTCTGAAAGAACTAACATTTGTAACTGTTAGCTAACTATTTAACCTATACTTCCTGAGATGACGTTTAAAGTCAAATTTATAAATGTTGCTAAAAATGTAAATGCATGTCACAATGCTCACTTGAGTTAATATTTGCTAAGCCTTATTGACAAACATTAATAATATTAATTCCTAGCTCTAGCTAACTCTCTACCCTAAGCTAATATAATAGCTTAGGTGGCTAACAGTATACCTTAGAATATTTAATCCTAAAAGCATAGTCCTAAAAAAAAAAACCAACTAGCATAAGTTTATATGCTTATGCTAGTCAACCATCTAACTTGAGCATATCTAATATCTAACGTAATTTTTTTGGAGCTTTTCCCCCTTACTGTTTATGGTACCTAGGATTTACCAGAAGATTATTAAGGCTATATTTTATTCTTATCTAATTAGCACTACTACCTCACATGAAACTTCTTAACATATCTTTCAGAAAACCTTGGTTTATCTTAATCTTATCTTAATATCTTACGTTTGTTTGCCTATTAATGCTAGCTAGATTGCTTCAAATTTTAAACATTACTATTCATAAACATTTTATTAGTTATTTAGTTTGTTTCAGATGGAAAAGCGAAATATTTCACAAGATAAAGAATATAAAGTAAATCGCTTCATTTTAAAGAAACAACTGCTTTAGATATACAGTATATTAAGAAATATAGCCATTTAATATAATTAATGTGCTTAGTTATGGTTGTGAGTATTGCTATGCATTAAGTAAAGATCTTCAAAATTACAACAAAATATTTATATTGCATTATTTTCTTACTATTAGGATAGTAGTGTTTGTTTGCTACACTTTGCATTCAGAGTCTTCTTACTGACTAGGGGAATAACAGAAAATCCAAACCTGGTTCGGCTTGTTTTGGACGGTCCTGGCACAGTGAGGGTTTTGAGGTTTGGGTCCTGTGGGGTAAGAATCTGAGGCATGTGGTGGGAAGATTTCCCATGTTGCTCATTATCTGAGTCCATGTCTTCCACATTTACGGCTGGGTGCACGCTCAATCTGGAGCTAGCTACAAGTAACAGATCGTAATGAAAATCAACAATGGGATATGGCAAAAATATAAATCCTGGTTTGTTAGTGATGGTTTTACTGTAGTAATTCAGCAGAAAGCACTATTTACAGTATTTAGCATTTATTTTTTAAAGCCTATGTGATTGCATAATGTTCAGCAGATACATAAGAAATTGCTAAAGTTTGGCTTCATTATTGGATTATTGTTTGGATTTGGATTATTGGATCATCTTTATTTTGTCAGTATACACTGTTAAAAGGTTCACTCTAAGCCAAAAGATTTGGAAAAGAAATATCTTTTTGCTTAGGCCTGATTTTGCAGAGTACACTAGAGTGCTTTTATACATACTATATACGGAGACATTAAAAAATATATACCATGCCCTACAGCGTTTAGATTTAGCAAGAGTCACAAATGGATCACCTGAAGGTCTACTGGAGGCAAGTTCATCTTCACCATTAAAAATGGGGTTAGAGAGACCTGAGAGCTGATGTGATGGGCTGATAGGCGGCAGACGAGGATAGAAGGGCACATTGGGCAAGTCCTGAACGGAGCTGGGCGAGGAAGGGGACGGGGTACGGGAGATCTGGAGGGGGGACTGGCGGACCAGACGGTCCAGCACCAGATCCCGACTCTGCTGCTGCTGCTGAGGTTTAGGCATTGTTCTGAGGTCTGATGCTGCTCAGATGATTCTGAACAGTGTTGTAGCACTGCCGAGGAACACTAGTCAAGTGCTGAGGAAGGTTGGATAGATGGTGAGGAATGTTAGATAACCGCTGAGGGAAGTTGGATAAGTGTTTTGAGAAATCTGGTAGCTTCTGTGGAATTTTGGGAAGTCCGTGAGGAAAACTGAATGAAATTCGTTCAGCGAAAGCAGGAAGCTTCCGTGGTAACGAAGGGAAGTGCTCAGGAAGCTTGGGTACACGCTGGGAAATCTGCTGAGGGATTTGAGTGATTCGTTGAGGTAGCTGGTTAAGTCTTGTAGGCAGTGACGAGAACTGCTGGGTGACCTGGGATATGTGAGATGGCAGGTTAGGTATGGGGGCCACTTGGGGCAAAGTGATATTGTTCTGTTTGAGCAGCTGGTTAATGTGATTTAGGCAAAATGGAGCACAGGGAACTTTCATGAGGCAGGCCTTCAAGGTGTCACACCTGGAGGAAACTGAAAGCAAAATGGCAAAGTCATTACCTGCATCAGGAGAAGTCATTTGTTCATTTATACATTTTTCAAGCATGGTCAGGGTAAAGGCAGAGGCAGAATGAGTGGCACATCATTCTGTCACCAGGCACAAGAAACACTCACTCACAGCCTCTTTTTATGCTTCATGCTTGTAATTAAATGATGGCCCCATGTCTACTGTAGTTTCCTTCTCCAGTTTCCTTTTATCTCCCCAAAACATATTGAAACATGTTGAAAGGGTACTATATATTTCCTGTAGGTGTGTGTGTGTGGATTTGTGTAGTTGATAGTAGTAGATAGTGTGATAGTTGTGAACACAAAGTCTTGAGCAGTTTGCCATCTCCCCGTTGGCTTTAAAATTCCCCAATGACCAGAGCATTAAAGCAAACAATTCCAATGAACATACCGAAAATATATTAAATGATATATACATGGATTTTCATACTATGTATATATATATATATATATATATATATATATATATATATATATATATATATGAATCTGATTTATATAACATATAATATTATATAAATATATATTTATAAAACAAAAAAATAACTTACCATTAGTTCCGTCTTCAGTTAACACGCCTTCATCCTAAAAGCAGAAAAGGTACTGTGACAAATAAATAACAGTGATCTGTAATAAATAACTCAAAAAAAAAAAAAACTTGGATAGGAATGATAGAAGAGCCTCCAGGATCAAATTGCTGCAGTGACAGAACGTTCAGATTAAGATGTAAAGATTAAAGATCCCGATTGTTTAGATTTTGCAGTATTTTTATTATATAAATACAGATGTTTCCTTTTATATCTGGATGAATAGCAGCTGTTTCGACAGGGATTTCTGGTCCCAGGTCAGTGCCCCTTCCTCAGAGATCTCGGATACAGATCGGGTGTGTAAAGAACTTTCTTCTAAATGATAACCAGGTCTTTTTTCTTTTTTCCTCACAAAGTTCAATTATAGCCAGTATTAGCAAACCCAGATCAAAGCAAATTAAATGTGTTTAGAGGACATATAAGAGGACTGACAGAGTCAAAACCCGATTTAAAAAACTGTGGAGTGAGTTATAGAGAAGAGTTCACCACGGAGGACCCTGCATCTGGCAGCTGTGGAAAGAATCTGCAATAAGGTGTGGATTGTGCTGGTATGCTAGCAAAGCACAAAGTACTTTGAACTGTCACATATGCTACAGTATTTGGTTACAATAGTTTTATTGCAATCAAATCGTATATTTTAGATCATTTTAGATTTTGGTTAATTACACACAAAGACCCATCTTACTTAAAGGTGCCAATAATTCTATCTTCTATACTGCTTATCCTATATATAGGGGAAGATTCAGGAAGCCTGAAACCTATCCCAGGAAACTTCGAGCACAATGCAGGGTACACCCTGGACAGTGTGCCAATCCATCGCAGGGTGCACATGCACACACTACACACTCATTCAAACATTACAGGGAACTTGGTAATACCAATTAGTCTAATCTGTATGTCTTTGGATGTGGAAGGAAACCCACCAAGCATGGGTTTGAACATGCAAACTCCACACAGAGGCCACACACAGAAATTGTACCATCGACCCTGGAGATGCAAGACCACAGTGCTAACCACCAAGCCAGTGTCACCGCTGACAAGATTTTGGTATACCTAATTTGACATGAAGGTAGATGTAGTTGTTTATGCATTAGCCTTTAAAGAAGCCATTTGTACCTTTTGAAGCTATATTGTCTTTGTCATTTTGTAGGGGAGAGGTAGCCAGATTTATTGCATTGCAATATCGCAACTCTTAGATTTTCAAAATGGCATGCTTATTATATCTAAATACACTTATTACTTAAACAAATATTGCGCCTTTAATTAATCTTAAATAGTAACGTATTCCTTGTAACATATGACAGAATATTAATAAACTCTGTAGCCCAATGTATTTAATAGCTAAAGCTTTTCAGAAGAATAGGTTTGCCCTGACAGTGTAGCCAGGTGAATCCTAACGTGTCACTTCTCACCTGGATGACGTTCTGCTTCTCGCTGGCTCCGGCGCTTGACTTTGGCTGCTGAGTGATCGTATCTGACTCTGATTCAGTCTCTGATGTGCTACCAGACTCCTCCTCCTCTGGTTCTACTGCAAGAAAGGTTTGTGGTCTAAAAGGTTCAGGAGAAACAGATTGATCTGCTGTCAAAATGTTCGGCTTGGAAGAAGGAAGTGCTGGATCTTCTACACCAGGTGCATCTTTATCCTCATCATCTTCTTCTCCTTCTTTTTCCGGATCATCAACCTCCTGGATGAAGTTCTCAACTGGAGATAGTTCCTGACACCTGTTGCACACACACATACACACACACACACACACAATATTATATACAGTATTGTTTCACATAATGCAAATATTATATTACTCTCATAATCATGTGATAATTCATATTATTTCAATGTACGCTGATCAGCCATAACATTATGACCACCTGCCCAATATTCAGTAGGCCCCCCTTCCCTTTGCCACCAACTCATGACCTGTGTGTTTTGACACCTTTATACTGGCACCAACATTAACCTTTTTCTCAAATTGAGCTACATCTATTGCTCTTCTATTGGATTGGTCTACATGGGCCAGCCTTCATTGCCCATGTGCATCAGTAAGCCTTGCCCACCCATGACCTTGTCGCCAGTTCACCGTTTTTCCTTCCTTGGATTACTTTTGGTATGTCCTGACCACTGCAGACCAGGAACATCCCACAAGAGCTGCAGTTTCTCTGATCTCGCTATTACAATTTGTCCCTTCTTACATTATATCTCATTACAATGGCAGCTGGAAGTGGGTGGGATTATTAGGCAGCCATCCATCCATCCATCTAGAATCCTCTGTAGTCCAACTAGGAAGTGTGGAGGCTAGTTTATTTATTGTATTTATTCCCATTTTTATTACGACAGTGGTAGGGTCAACAATCACACATGCACTTACACACTACGGGCAATTTCGGAACACCAGTTAGTGTTCTAATCTGCATGTCTTTGGGCTGTGAGAGGAAACCAGAGTGCCAGGAGGGAACCCACCAAGCACGGGGAGAACATGCACACAGACCCGGAGGCGGGGATCGACCCCGAACCCTGTAAGTGGGAGGCGACACTGCTAACTACTAGAAAGTTGATCTGTTGGAAGCAGAAAAAATGGGTAATGATTTGGGGCCAGATCGTGATGGCTAAACGACTGGGTCAGAAAAACTGCAGTTCTTGTGGGATGTTCCCCGTCTGCAGTGGTCAGGACATACCACAAGTGATCCAAGGAAGGGAAACTCGGTAAACTGGAGACAGGGTCATACATGGTCAAGGTTCACTGAGGCACATAGGGAGCAACGTCTGGCCCGTGTGGTCCGATCCAATAGAAGCGCTAATGATGGAAAGGTAAAAGCAGGTGGTTATAATGTTATGGCTGATCAGTGTGTATAATATTCCATATTAGAACACTATAAAAATGCATGTACAAAGAAAATAAGAAACAAAACTAGCATTTCATGTTAGCAAGGTTCGTAGCATATAATAATTATATATAAAAAAATAAATTCTGAATGAAACAAATCCCCCAGAATATGAACTTACTTTGAGATGCACGGAGATATCCTCTTAAAGCTTGACCTATTAATCCCACGTCATTATAATTATCTTAATTATTAATTAATGATACTAAATAATGATTACCACTTAATGACTAATAAATATTTACTTATTTGTGCTCGGAATGTTTGCGGAAGCTCGGTGCAGCTCCGCCACCCTGAGCGTAAACAAGCAGCAGGATGCTCGAGCGGTAACCAGGCAACCGTCGTTGCTATGGGATGCGGTTGCTAGGCTGGCTGTTGTCCAGGCTAGTTTGTTCAATTATCCACAGAGATGTTTTATAATAATAATAATAATAATTCCAGATTTTTTTTATACACTGACGGAAAATTTAAATACTTTTACACTAAATATTAAATGTAGTGTTTTGTTCTCCTTTTTTTTCTTCTTCTTCTTTTTATTCATATTATAAATCCCATTTTGACCTGCAGGGTACAATCTAGTCTGCACAATAATACACTTCTACAGCATATATGGACGTATACCCTACCTCCTCAATTTACGTAGGAAGCACTTGTTGGGATTGAACCACTAATTGGAAAACTAGTAGCTACACCATGTTGCCGGCAGAGGGCGCTGAGGAGTCATTAATATATATGGTTATACAGGAAGCCAAAACGCTTTGGCTGCGTTTCAGAGTCCATACAAATCAGCTAAACATGGTGTATAAATAAATCCCACACCACCTGTTACACCACAATGCCCGAGAGTGAATGAGTAATTTAGAAAGCTTATGTAGCCTTTGTTTTATAACTGGTTTCAGTGGAGATGTGCTGAGGTTGCAAACAGGGTTGCCAGGTTTTGGGGTTTCCCTCAAAAATGTGATTCCTCACCTGGTTTAGTGGTTAGCACTGTACTGTAGGCATTGCACCTTCTGTGTTGGGGTTCGAATCCCACCTCGGGGTCTGTGTGCATGGAGTTTACAGGTTCATGTTTGGTGGGGTTTTCTCTGGGTCCTCCGTTTTTCAAAATTCCAAAGACATGCAGATCAGGCTAAATGGTGGTTCCAGATTGCCTAAAGTGTGTGAAGGGTGTTTGAGTGTGTGTGTGTCCTGTAGAAGATTGCCACCCCATCCAGGGTATACCCTGCCTCATGTCCTATGTCAACTGAGATAGGCTTCAGGCCCTGTGCGACCCTGTATACAGGATGTGGACGCTGAATGAGTGAGTGAGAGCAGGGTGCTCCAAATAATTATTAATTTACCCTACTTAAAAATACTTTAACTTATATACATTGTATACCTGTAGAAACTGACCTTAAAATCGTGAACATTCAATCAATCAATCAATCAATCAACCTATCAATCAATCAATTAATCAATTAAGATGAGAGTATGACGTCACTTTCCTCAGTCCCTCAGTGCATTCTGTGAAGTTAGGGTCTGGCATTTCTACTCTTTGGTACCGCTCCTTTTAAGCAAGGATTCCACATACTAATTCTTTCACACACTCAAGATCCAGTGTCCCCTTACACACCCAGCATCTGATACCGATCACAACTCTGGCTTTGTCCCTGACTCTGTAAAAGTATTTCCTCTTTCCTCCTTTACCCACCTATTCTTTATGTAGGACAATATGTCTGATAACAATAATATGAGAGTGAGTCAAAAAAATTAACCAGACTCTGGCTGTAGAATTTATTTTAATTAACTTTTAGAAAAGACCTTTTTTTTTTTTTGTCCGCCTGTCAACAAGCTACTTCATTAAAAAAAATGTTTAAGGCTAAGCTGGAAGCCATGAATGCGCTGCTGTCTTCACTTATTCACCAGAAGTTACTCTTCGTCCTTGTAGGGCTGATTTCAGGGGACCAAAGTCAGATGGAACGAGATCAGGACTATAGGAAGAATGTGATGTTTCAGTAGCCGTGGATGTGGACGGTCTGTCCGACCTTTCTTGAATCTATTTATAAAGACTCCTGCGTGACTAAACGCTTTCTCTATACTGCGCACAAAGTCTTTGATAAATACCGCCATCAGACCACCAAAAACGAATTACTGCACGCTGCTGTTCTTTTGTGCAAATCACCAGTGGGGTGTGCCCGGTTTTGCTCGCAACGCAGTTACGATTGAACTGATGTAACATGTTCACACCTGCACAGGAGTGACTGGGGAGACAGTAGCCTTGAACAGAAAGTGCTGATAAGACAGTAGTTTTAGTTGCAGAACATTTTTGACTCACCCTCATAAATATGAAGATTTGCTGTTGAAGGAAACCAACTAATGACTTTATATGTGTTGTGAAAATGTGCCCTTACTCTGCGCTTTGACTGTTGACTTCTTTCTCGTCCTGCAGCTCCTGTAACCTGCAACATAAAAGGTGAATATACAGTAGAAGGTCGCATGTAGTAAAATGATTTTCTGAAATCTAAGCTTGTACCACTGTAAACAAACACTAGATTTTCTCTGAGTGTGTGTCTGTGAGCCCGAAGTGTGTGTGTGTGTGTGTGTGTGTGTGTGTGTGTATCAGCATTAATTAGCAGCATAAGAATAATTACATTAAAGGAAGGTTTTAAAAGTATAATGAGATGTGTGTTTGTGTGTGTGTGTGTGAGTGATTACTCTAGCTCAGCATCTTCCTCCACCTCCAGGATGGGTGTGTGTACGGTTACTCGGGTTCCAGCCAGCTCTCTGACGGTCACCTCCGCTGCGTGTCTCGCCACTTCCTCAGCCATCCTCGCCATCTCCAAACGCTCCTGACGCAACCTACACACACACACACACACATAAATAGTGCCACTAATATCTATTAATTTCCATAACCCCAACCGAGACACCAACCGTTCCTCAATAGTTGCCATGGCTTTGTCCTCTGCCTCTTTCTTTATGCTCTCAATGAAGGGGGTCCATCGTCCAGTTTGTGTCTCAGCATCTTCTTGCGTCAGGAAGGATGTTGGTGCTGATGGACTCATGGCTTCCTGATCCAATCGCTCCTCTAACTCTGCTTGTTTTGTGAAAGACGACTGCTCAGATCTCTTCTCCTGGTCCTTGTCCTGGTCATCACCTGAGTCGACCTCCTCGAGGACCAAGTCTGTGGAAGTTAACCTGGTGTGGACAGCTGGAAATATAGTCAACATGGAGATTGTGTGCTAAAAATATATACCTTGCATGAATGAACTCCTCTGTTTAACCTGATTAAGTTTGTCATTAAGTAGAAGGTAGCGAAACTTTAAACTTTAAGTGCTGACCCTGGAGACTCCTTCTATGAATTTGAAACAAACATCTCCTAGAAATCTGCACAATATCAGTAGTTAATTATTTTATTAATCACCTGTCATGCAAAATCCTGGTGAATAGGTTATTGCTATAGAAACGGTCATGTGTTACAGCACCACATCGGATCAATCAGAATTCAGAATTGAAAAGTGCTTGGGTATAATTGTTATTATACTATTTAATAAAGTACTTAACTAGTCTTATCATGTAAAACAGATGGTAACTGAATGATGCCTGACCAAATTAAGGCTTTGTTGTTTCCACTGTTCAGTTTCAGTGCCTCTGAACATTGTTTAGCGCTGCATTTCCTATTTAATTTCCTGTTTAGCTTTAGACCTTTAGACCTTTGTTCACGCTATCCTGCTTTTAGATTTTTTTTGTTCACGTATATTTTGCCAATACACCTCATGCACTTTTGTCTGTAATATGGGCTGGTGCACAAAACCTTATGCACAAATAAATGTGAAATTTAGTTAAACGTATTAGCAATAATTTTATAGACCACAAGATGAAACACTTTTCACGTTCCGATAGCTTGTGATGTTACCTAATGAACACAGAATTATTGAAGTAAATCAGAGCTTAATTAAATAATCACTTACGTAAAAAGTGCCCTCTAGGTTGTCTTGGTTGATACAGTAAAATGCCATAAAGAACTTTAGAGTGTACCTTTGGTACATAAATGATCTATAAACTGCCTTTTAGGGTGATTCTGTAATAGATAAACTGCCATTAAATTGTTTTTTGGCCTGGTGGCGTAGTGGTTAGCAGAGGGTTTGGGTTGGATTCCATCCACAGGGTCTGTGTGCATGGAGTTTGCATGTTCTCCCAGTGCGTGGTGGGTTTCCTCTGAGCACTCCAGTTTTCTCCCACAATCCAAAGACATGCAGACTAAGCTAACTGGCTGTCCCTAATTGCCTGTAGTGTGTGAATGCATGTTTATTTTAATTTTAATTTTGACCTGAGGACCCACCACAGTAATAAAATTGGAATAAACACAGTGGTTGTCACCATAGGCCTTCACAGTCCCTAGTTGGACTTCAGAGATTGATAGATGGATGGATGGAAAGTCTGGCTTATGGATGAAATTCCCCCAATGGCAGTATAGAATATGTGTTAATATGTTAATATATTTCTGTGGTTTATTGGTTGCTGAAGATGTCCTGCAGTCCCACCTGTGCCCGCTACGCTGTAACTGTCTGCTTTGTTTCTGCTTTTGCGCTGAATATTATATCAGATAGGTTTCGTGGTTATTTATGCACTGTTCTTCATGTCAAGAACTGAAATCACGTCATGTATATTGTGTAAGTGAAGAGATTGGAGAAATCAGAAAAGGTGATACATACCGTGTTGTGTAACCGTTTCTGCCACCTCCTGAAAAAAACGGAGGGGAAATTGAAGCATGGTTGAAAAATTAGTGGTTTAAAATGTTCAAGCGGCATTAAAGAGATGCTCAAGACAAAATTGAAGTGTGCAGTGTTTATTATTATCTATAAAGAATGAGCAACAACAGCGCAAAACTAAGGAGACAAACTTCTAACCACAGAAACGTTTTGCCTGATGAGCTGCATTTACAGTTGGGTGAAAAGCCGTGTGATAACTTTTTACTGATTTATTCCTTTGAAGAAATGCTTGTGTCTGGCTTACCCCATAATCCTCTTTACTCCTTATAACAGGCTGTGGTAAGGCCAGGCCAAAACCATGAACAATCCACCCCATCATGCTAAAAAAAAGTGATAAAGACACACAAAGCAAGGTATTATCGCACAGAACACATGTTACAGAGAGAGAAAAGCTCAACTAGTGACTGATTATTACGATCATTTGGCTTTTTAACCTACTTAGCTTTGGTGTCGACGTCTGTCAGGCTGGTTACTGACTCAGGAGGAGGTGAGAACGCTGTGAGGAAGGAGAAACCAAAGCTGATATCAAATGTTTAGACACTTGCACAAGAACTACAGTTGGTGGAAAAATCTCCAAATGAAATTTAAGAGATTTTAGATTTTTTTTTTAACCATAGCTAACTTTATTAGGTTATATTTACCGACCTAGTGTACTCCATCTTTTTGCAATTGTTTTGAGTTACAGGAAGAGATTGAGCTCTAGCCGGGTAGGAGCTGCCTATCATGTAGCAGGTAATCTGTATTACTTTGGATTTATACCTTTATTTGAGCAGCGTGATGATCTTTGGGAGCCATTCTCTGGCTGGTCTGGTGGGCGGGGCATGTGGTAAGGCAGAACATTCTGGAAACCAGTCTTTATCCACTGTATCACTCTGATATGGGGGAAAAGTGGAAGATGCTTTGGATTAGGGTAATGAATGTAAATGGTAAAATCAGTAACACATGGCTATACTTCAATTTGATCTCTTAATCCTTATCTCTTAAAAAAAAAGGAAAAAAGAATTTCCTATGAAGACAATCTTTATGATAGGTTGAGGAACTGCTCCCCCATTTGGTACAGTAGCTACATAAAGATAAAGAAGGAACGTGCAGAATATGGAGTGATTCGTAAGTTATTGAAGCATAAAAGACTCAGCGTTTAGGAAAAGTCAGATTTTATGCTTATCCTAGAAAATCATTTTAACTAACACTACTTTACCTTATATTGCTTAAGTTGCCTCTTGTCTACATAAGTATTTATTGTAAAAATCACAAATGCACTAACTTTTCATCTAAAAGGGTTGACAATTGTGAGATGCTTCATATTGAAATAAATGAAGTGTTTTAAGAACAGATTTCAGCCTTCTGTAAGCGTGTAGCTCACCCTGGACGGAACTGAGAAGAATGTCGCTCTTCAGACACTTCATCCTCCGAGACCATTCCCACCACTGGAACATTAGGAAGAGGCTCTGCACCTGATCACACAATAAACAGTCATTGATTTGCTTCTGAGTAAAGCTCAGCTACCTCATTATAATTAGAGTACATGTCTGAAAAATCACTCACCTGGAGGTTCTTCAATATTGCAAACCTGAAAGTAAAAAAAGATTTGCATGAGACGAAACAATGCGTCGGCAGGTAGATTTTGTTGGTAGAAAGTTATTGACTTTTTAACAAAATTATTATTATTATTATTAGTAGTAGTAGTAGTAGTAGTGAACAATACCCACAGTACATACAATACATGTTTTTTGTTGCTGTACTTAAGTATTTTTTTTTTATTCTGTACTTTTTCGCATCTTTATACTTTTACTCCACTATACTGTATTTATCTTTACATTTATTCCTTATTATTTTAAAGCAGGAAACTGGAGTTGCTAAAAAAAATAATAATAATTGTAATAATACAATACACGCATGCATTGAAGCAAACCAATTATAGAGCAGCGCATCATTTCAATAGTTAAGAAAAAATGAGCGATAGATTTCGATTTCATAAAGTTATAGCATTAAGAGGGTGGACAACTGCCTGACATACTGTATCACATGAGGCTGTGGTGGTGCAATATCCTTGCCCTTAGGTACGTCTAAAACCTTGGAATAAAAGAATGTACAGTATGTGTCATTTACAAATGCGTTCGTTCGGTGAGATACAGAAAATGGAAATATATAAGGCACAAGGCGGAGTACACCCTGCATGGGGCACCAACTTGTAGGATGGCACAAACACACACTCACACACACCCAGTTACATACCAGAGGCAATTTGGAAACACCATTCAACCTAACAGCATGTCTTTGGACTGTGGGAGGAAACCAGAGTACCTGGAGGAAACTCGCCAGGCATTACAACCAAAGCTAAATTATTATCTGAGTTATACATTTACTGGGTTGCACTGTTTAGGCCACCATCAAATAGTTACATCACAAACTGGAATAGTCAGATATAACATATGGCCGTTTTTACACATGGCTCTGTCTAACTAGTAATGCAAAATGCTGAACAGCAACATGTTACAGGCTTATAAAATATGAACCACTATTCTTTCCTTAAGCCTCATGTTTTATAGGCGGGGTACCCTAATCTAACCTGGACTTTTGATTGTGCAAAATAACAGAACACAGTTACTTAGAATAAAAACCCCCTTTAGCTAAACTTATCCCAGTGTTTTATGAGTGTTTGGATACCATTAAGTTAAAACGTTTTCTCAGTACGCCAAAGCCATGATCGGACTGCCTTTTGCAATTTACTTCTGGATTTTTTTTTTGTTTTATTTGTTTGTTTGCAATGAGAGTTTGTATCTTAATGAAAGTTAACAGTAAAAAACCACCTCTGTATCTTCTTCATCAGATTTCGTTTTTTCTTTCTCCTCTGTGTACTTCATCTCTGGCTGTGGTCCGACCTTCCCAATCCCTCCTGAGATCCAGCCAATAACTCCCGATCTGGTTGAGGGTTTACATGGTTTATTATTTTTTTCCGAGCAACGTTTCATTCGTCTTGCAGCACAGCATTTGCCAATTGTGTTGTTCCAAATTTCTATTCATAAATGGCTTGTCATACTTTTTATATCTGTTACAAAGTGCGATTACTAAAAACTTCTTTACTAAAGGTTACATACAGTCTACATGTACTTACAGATACAACATATGTGGAGAAACCTGACCATCACATCAATTGGCTCCAGTTAAGCATCTCATTCCAAATTTATTCCCCCTTTTCTGTTACAACAAGTTCTACTCTTGGATTCTGGTAAGGTTTGCCGCTAGATTTTGAAGTGTGACAGTGGGAATTTGTGTTAAAGCGGTTAGAGCGTTAGTGAATTAGTGAATGATGTTGGAATGTTGAGGATGCTCTAGTTCCACTTCATCCCAAAGGCTTTCTGTTGGGTTGAAGTCAGAGAGCTCTGTGCCTGACTACCAAACCATTTCTTCATGGAGCTCACTTTGTGCACAGGGGCATTGTCATGCTGGAACAGGTTTGGACCCAGAAAAGTTAAATTACTGTAGCAACAGCTTGTTGAGGAACCATGTAGTGGTGTGATAGTCAGGTGTCCATATGCATTAGACCAAACAGTGTACAGTATAATAACACATAACTATGTGGTTTTCCTTCAATTATAATACCTGTCTGAATCATCATCTGAAGGTGACTGTAAGAGAAGGACAAACAAGCAGGAGGTTAGGAAGATGTTTATGAAATTCCTTTGATTATATAGGTTTGTGTGCATGGAGCAATGGTTCACAATGAAGAGAGGACCTTGGTCTCAGTGTTGGTGGCTCTGTGGAGGTTCGGGCTTCCGCTAGGCTGTGGAAGGGCACTGACGAAACCATTAGACAGCCAGTTCAGCATCCCACTCTGAACACTGCAGATTCACAGAGATTTTTTTTTTTACATCATTGGAATTCATTTACAGGAAGACTAGAACAGGAAATGTTTACTGCTGTAAGAATTATAGTCGTTGGAAGTGGGCCTGACCCCTGGCCTCCAGCGCCTGACCCCCTCATCCCCACCATGTAGTGACCCCTTGGTGGGAGAAGCTGAAAGATTAACACAACTTCAAAGGTCTAAATAACATTGTAAGAAGAAAGATGTATTTTTTCTTTGCAAATGTATCCAAGTATCAAATGAGACCATGAATGGCCAGGTCTCAAAAAATGTAACGTATGACCCAGATCTATTAATTCATGCCCACATCTTATTAAAAACCAACAACCATGTTCCTTAGAAATGTGAACAAATTGATGGGGAAAATATGAGTCATGATATTTGAGGATTGAAGTTGCAGGTTTTTTTTTTTTTTATGGAAATGTATAATGACGTGCACAAGTACAGTACTTTCCACCTTTGGTGACTTGCCTGCTCTGGGACGTTTCTGATGCTTGATCATCCTCCCTCATTGATTTGACTGACTTCAGTTTTCCTGTCAGCAGTTCAGAAGAAAACACTAATGAGCTTTGACAAAAAATAAACTGAATAATTATTTTTTCTTTTAATATCGAATGGAAATTGAGCAGGTCTCCACCTCTGTTTCCTGTAACTCTTCCAGCCTAATGATCGAGAGCAGGGCAGAAAAAAAAGCGCAGAAATAATGAAGTCATACCATTAAGAGTGAAGAAATGTTCTCATCCTGGTACAGACTATCACTGAAAGGAAAGAACTGTGTGTGAAATCATCCTGTACTACGTGCCTGATGTTATGGGGTTTGGGAACACTGGAGAACGCGGGAGAAATGTACATACTGTATGTAGAAAAGAAGCTGGAGAAAGAGAAGAGAAGAGAGCAGGCGGATATGTGTGTGTGTGTGTGTGTGTGTTTGTGTGTACAGTTGAGTGCACAAATGTGCATACTTGTAGAATTTTAAATAATTTATTATTACAAAGAAAGAAAGATTAAAACAGTTAAAGAAAATTTAACTTTTATTCCTTTATAGCTTAGATTAATTCCTTTGAATGTAATTTCTATAAAAGAGGTTCTATGCAAACTTTTACAGTCAAGGGTTAAAAGAGATATATAAAGAGTTGTAGGTGTGGAAGAGCTCTGTGTATGAGCTAAACAATCTGTGTGTGTGTGTGTGTGTGTGTGTGTAATGCTTACTGCAGTACTCTGCTCTCGCACTCCTGCATGATCAGGGCCAGTCAGGGCTTGTGGCACCACCTTCACCATCCAGTTAAACATCCTAATATGCAAAGACAAGCTGTATTTACACACTCATACACTACAGTAAAACGATAAACGATTGACACCAAATTTTAAATTCTCACGTCATTTTCTTACAAACTTCTTCTGTTATACTGTATATAACAATACAATACTACTCAGTACTGCACTACTGATCATAGCCATGGAAAGCCCCTATGAAGCCCTCATCAAACCTTACATCCTGGTATAATACATGGCTCTTCTCCAGGGGAAAAAAAATCACAAGTAGGCAGAAATAGAATGACGTCAATCTTCCTCATGTCCTTCCTCAAACAAAAGAAACAAGGCTCGGTTCTGGCAACAGGCAGAACAATGAGGCCAGTGAAAAGAGCACGGACAGGATGTGGGGAAGCCATTTGGTCACATCGGAGGTCTGGGTTTGAGGTTTCACACACAGTCTGAGAAAATACTGTACTGTATGTATTTAAACTTATCTGTGTGTCTTAAATGCTATTTCTAATTTAATTCCTCTAAACACTAACACTCCAAAAAAAAAAAAAGAATGAAAGAAAGAAAAGCCTTCTGCTGCAGATGAATATCCTTTCCTTGTTTTTCTCGTCTTACTCCACTGACATATTTAATCAGAGTTCCTGAGCATCTTTTGGGAACCTCCTTAGATTTAGAGATATGAGAATAAAAAGAGAAAACATTATTAGAAAACAATATTAAAATGATGACTGTTCTTACCTGATTCCAAAGCAGGGTGCTGCATCCCAGGTGGGATTGCAATTAAGCCCAGAACACACTCCAGAGATTTGTGTGTGGATTAGGATTGATGCGAAACAGACGTAATGTGATTACGGGCTGAAGGACAGCAACCCGGTGTGCTGTTTATGTTGGGCACATAATATCACATCCATCACACATTACATTAATATTGCAGTAAAAATCCAGACTTCAGCAATATCAAACATGCCTGTGGTATTTTTAAATTAATTTCATAATAATCTTTCATTCCTAAAACAGATTTAAAGTTACGTTGACACTTGTGCATTGAGAAGATGATCATTAACATGCTACATAATGAGGATAACCCACAGAAGGTCCACTTTAAAAGCATATTCTTGTAAAGTTGACTGGATGGAAAAAGTCTGGTTGGAGAAGGTGCACAAGCAACAGAGATGAACGCAGATTTACAAAGATTGTCAAGCAAAGCTGATTCAAGAAATTGAAAGAGCTTCACAAGGAGGGGGGTGAGGCTGGAGTCAGTGCATCATGCACTGATGTCATCAGGAAATGGGCTACAACTGTTGCATTCCTAGAATGACGTCATCACTCCTGAACCAAGGAAAACATCAGAAGTGTCTTACGTGGGTTAAGAAGAAAAAGAACAGGACCGGGGTCCATGGTTCGCTTTTTAGACGACAGAATTTTTTTTTTTGTCTTATTTAGACATGAAGGTCCCAGGGTCTGGAGAAAGAGTGGAGAGGCAAAGAATGCAAGTTACTAAAAGTCCATTCTGAATGATTTGGGGTAAAAAGTTACTTGTTGGTGTTGGCCTCAAGTCCAAAAGGACCACCACTAACTGGTTTGTTGTCTGTGACACTGTTGGGCTTGATTGCTCAGCACACTCGCCTGACTTGAACTCCATAGAGAATCTATGGCCTATTGTCAAGTAGAAGATGAGAAACAAACAACCAACCAATACAGACGAGCTGAAGGCTGCTATCAAAGCAACCTGGCCTTCAATAATGCCACTGCAGTGCCACACTCCGATCTCCTCCATGCCGATTGAAGCAAAACATTTCAGAATTTTTGTACTGTAAATGCAATATATGTATTTTTTTGTTTTGTTTTTTATAACTATGCTCTCAGATAAATATTTTCCTTTTATTAACCATTTAAGATTAATTGTATAATCCGTATAAAACAGAAGGGATGGCAATAGAAGCCCTTAATATGAAACTGGAAAAAAAAACGTGTTGTGTTGATTCTTTGACGTTTGAACATGAGCAGTTGAACTGGGTAGTGAAGCGGGTATTATCACCATCTTGGTGTGTATCTGCGTCAGTGTTCCTTTGGCCGGATTGTGCGAGTTGAGCAGCTGAAAGGCAGGAGATCCTATAATGAGATAATGAAAGGATTAGCTTGGCCTGAGAAGGCCCACATCACTGGACTGAAATTCCTCATATGCACAGATCCTGGACCAGCTGCTCATTGCCAAATCCTGATTTTACCCATGCATAGAAGCGTGTGTGACATGGTGCGATAGGGACTTTGAATGTGATTGGATGAGGACGAGGAGAAACAAGATCTGATCCAATAGAGAAAGGCTGCCAGAGATGGGGGTCTGGTTGTCGTCCACTTATTAAACGAGGAGTTTAAGTCACTATATATATATTGCCAGTGTAGCAGGCTGTTGTTAATCCCAGATAATTTTGCTGACTAGGTCAGTAATAAGTAGGCTTCTTTGACAGTGTAAGTAGTAGTGGAAAATTCTTCTTAAAACTATCTGCGCAGACACTTCTGCATCTCCAGTATTTATGCATCCTAGTCATCCATTTATTTATCAAGCCTTCCATGCATATATATCTGTATTTGCATCCAGACATGCAATAATTAGATGGTCAAAAGTATGCAGACACCCCAAAAATGCTTCTTCTAGACCTCATGGATGTGAAACAGAGTAAACTTTTACTAAACTGTGCAGTTTATAATGTGTGAATGCATTTTGAATAAATACACACAAACAGCCTGATATGATAGTTTTTTTTGTTTTTTGTGAAACCTTTTTTTATTGTGAGCAAGCTTATAATAATTGTCATCTTATAATATGCTACCTGTGTTGGGGGAGAAAAGCAATACATGCCCTGCATGATCTACTCAGTTCATTGATAATATAAAAAAAAAGTATAAAACTTAAATCAACCAACAAATTACAAGAAACGGATCAAAACTAAAACATTCGACATTCATGAAGATACACAGTACAAAAATGACACAGGTTTAAAACAATCGTTCAAGACACTAATTGAGAGCGTAAGAAAGAGAGAGAGAAGGAGAGGGTGGGAAGAGAGGGCAAGAAAGGGATCAGATTTCTTTTTTTTTTTTTTTTTTGCTTGCTGAAGTCGCACAGTAAAAACAAAGAGCTTGATGGAGAGCCGTAATCGCAGCAGTAGTTAATGGACATGAAGCCAAGATTCTCATAAACAGACTCTGGGGAGAGGTCCAGAGAGGGAACCTGTGGTTAAAATCTGGCTCAGAAAATGACACAAACCCACAGGAAGACTGACTTCATTTTTTTCCCCCACGAATGATATATAGCGCGAATACAGAGTGATACAAAAGTTTTAATGTAGGTCAAAGTGAAAGTAGGACTGTGCATGCTTCAGTGACATTTCTGCCTCCTTTTCCCTTTTGCAAAGCCAAATTTTTTAAGAAGAAGAGAAGGAAATGCTGTATGGATATAGAAACCCCCTTCCCCCATCCTCTCATTCCCTCTCTCACTCTCTTTCCCTTTGTCTCTCACCCTCAAAAATCCCTAAATCAGCACCATGTGTGTAACACAAGCCAGGCTCGGCCCCGTCAGCACAGACAGTAAACCCTGCAAGTATGTGCAAAGCAATTTATTAAACCAGACTCCTTTAACTCCTTTATGCTCTCCATGATGCTTTTACAAACACAAACAGTTGGATGGTTTTTTTTTTCTTCTTCTGCTTTTTCCTAGACCATCTAACTGAAGAAAGCGAGAGAGTTTTTCCTGACGAACACACTCGTACGTTCCCAGACATTTGTAAAGATCGGGTTCGTTAGGGAGAGAAGGAGAGAATGTGCTTTATGCACAGACGTTTACACAAGAACACACACACACACACACACACACACAAAAAGAAACCACGACGTAAAGCCACCACAGAACAAATCATATAATCATTTTTTAAATGACGTGAAAGTGCAAATCCTCTGTTGAGAGCAGAGTCCTAAATGGGAAGAGCACCACAGTTGTGTAAAGGCAAAACAAAAAGTGTCTCGCTGTGGAGAAACTATTTTACTACATCCATATACGGTCATGTCTTCACCATGTTTACGAGAAGATTCCACTTAAACTGCACATTTTTTCGTTATTCACATGTTCGTTAGGCAACCCTGTGGTTTCTTAATACGGCGGAACCCACGGAAGTGAAATTAGCAGCTAATGCTAAATGTGTTTTCAATGCAAAGTGTGTTTTTTCTCAGGAATTCGCCAACACGTCTGAGGAACAAGTTTAGAGTCCAGACACTTTCCTAACATTCGTGTCTTGTCTCCATTATCACGACACTTTCTGGGCAGTTACGTCTTATTTCCACCCGTTGTAACATCTGATAGCAACGGATGCTAAGACTTATTACACTTTAATTGTACTCTTTACCAACACATCTGAGGAAAATGGCTATAGTTTGTACACTCGTGTCTCATTCCCACCGTTATCATTTCTGATGCTAATGGTTTAATTGTAATCTGTGTAGAATTTTTCCATTATTACGATGCCTTTTTATTGTGTGATATCAACTGATGCTAAAGTGTTATTACAGTTTAAGATATGGAGTCTTTTCCTAGTAATTTATCAGCACCTTTCAGGGAAATGTTCTTACTACCAACATCTGTGTCTCATTTCCACCTTCACCGCGTCTTTATCTGTTAGCAGCGGATGCTAAGTGTTATCACAGTTTAAATTTTAGTCTGAACAGCCTTTTCTTGACACGTCTAAAGTAAATCTTCCCAACAGCTACCTGGCGTGTCTTGTTTCCACTGTCACAATAGTTTCTGGATGGTTATATATTGTTTCCATACTCTCTCTGCCTTTGTATTACCTGATAGAAGCTGATGCTACAGTAAGTTTTATTTTTACAGTTTAATTTTAGTCTGTGGGGTCGGATATTTACACTGGGGCCTTGCTCCCATCCTCGCTTTAGAGCAACACGTATAGTCTAATACCTTCTAATGCTAAGTCTTATTACAGTTTCATTTTAATCCGAGGAGCTTTTTTACCAACTCATCTGGCGAAAATACTCTATATGCTCCTGGCTATGTTCAAGTTGGTGGTATTAAAAAGTTTCAAGACTAGTTTTGTAACACGCCAACAGATGGCAATACCAAGTTGCACATAGGAACCCTGTTGGAAGCTGTCCAACTAGTGCTATTCTGACCACGTCTGTGGCCATGTCTGCTATTTCCGCATGGACAGCAAAACAAAGAGCAAACATGTAATTCTGCGTACGACTGGGCGAATCTGCCACAAAGACGTTCGATAGAATTCGGTTTATGGCAAGTTTCCAGCGACGCTTCAATACGTCGTTCAAGGTGTTTTAAGTGGCACGCATGCTTCAAAAGCGAAAGAACATCACTGGAAGACTACAAGGTATCACAAAAACCTTCAACAAGCTTAATCTCCAAAAATGTCGAAACCGTTCGGCAACTCGTTCATGATGATCGTCAAAGAACAATCCACAACGTCGTACGGAACAATCAATCCAGGCAATCCTCATGTGTGATTTGAACATGCGCTGCGTTGCTGTCAAGTTTGTCCCCAGGCTGCTGACCCAGCAGCAGAAGAAACATTGTTTCGAAATCTGCCAAGAACTCCGTCAGTATGCCGTCAGATGACCCATCCTCCATGTCGTGGATCATTACCGGTAAAGAAACTTGGGTGTAGGGGTACGACCCTGAGTAGAAGCCACAGTCTTCACAGTGGAAGAGCCCATCATCTCCACGACTGAAAAAGGCGAGGCAGGTTCAAATGCATGCGCATCATCTTTTTTAACACTTGTGGCATTGTGCATTGAGAATTCATCCTCAGTGTCCAGACCATCAATAGCAAAGTCTATTGCAAGGTTTTAAGGCATTGGAGGCAGGACGTACGGCAGAAGCGATTAGATCAGTGGTGTCTTAATGTCAAAACTTTGATACCTTTGATTTTCTCAATGCTTTTGTCTTATCTTCACTCTAGAGACACCTTTATATTGTCTGTGACAAGCTAAATTGTCCTCAATTAGGGGTGTCCCTATGTTCCCGTCGCTAAATGTTCCCCAGTTTTAGGGTCTTATGTTCGCAGGGTCCCTGAAAAAGATGCTTTTTAGCTTATTTGTCCGATTCTTTTTAGAAACCTCCAAAACCATGTGAAATGATAACCATTAGCTTGTTATGTTTAAAAATTTGACATTTGTTCCAATAAATTAAACTAGACAATATTCAGGACACATTCTATCTTAAAAAAGACCACATGTGCTCCAAACAGAAGAAGAGGGTTAATGTACAGTATGTTAACAGAAAAATGTACTAGGGAACATAAGGCCATGGGAACATACTGTAGGTACGCTGCCTTCAATCATTAGCTAGCTGTCATGGCAGCCATCTATGCTTCTCTCAACTATGTTATAACCACCTGGTTATGAAAATATGTTCCATAAGCTTCATTTGAAAACATTTAGAAGTCGTTAAATATGGACACAAATGTCTAAAGAGAATGATTTAAATAGAAAAAGGAATGTCTGTAAAAACAACACAAAACATAAGGAAGATGAGAAACATTAGCCTCAGAAGTAACTATCCTAGCAACGGCTCCATGTGACTGAAATGACCCTTTATTACACTTAGCTTTAACTGCTAACAGATGATCCATGGGTTCACCGCCAACACTGTGTCACGAATGTAAACTCTAAGAAGGAAGATCATCTTCCAAATTCATGAGCATAAAAAAAAAAAATGGTCAGTTCATGTGGGTTCTTCTTGTTAACATGCGGAAAGAGGACACCAAACAGCGAGTGTGTGTGTGTGTGTGTGTGTGTGTGTGAAAGTGTTTATGTGTGTGCTCTTGTGTGCATCACACCCACTCCTGCAGCGAACGTCTACAGTGAACCAGCACTTTGGGAGTCTCCTTTTTCTGCAGTGTGTTGATGATGATGTAAATCACTCCCAGAATGCACAGCACCAGGATCAGAGGCACCATCACCAGGACGAGGGTCATGACGTAGTCGTTAGTCTCCTTCACTTGCACCACTACTTTTTCATCTTCATCGTCATTATCATCGTTATTGACATCGTTGTCTTTGTAGTCGTCACTGTTGTCATCTTGGTTGTTTCCTCCTGTTTCTGGCCACTTGGGGTCTGGTTTGATATCTGTATCCAAGCCTGGATCGAAGTGAACGTGACATCCCATGAAATCGTTCAGGATGGATTTCGGGTATCCTGCATCGACCTTCATGCGCTTGTTGTCGAATCGCCAATATTTGGTCCCTTTGTAGAAGTACGTGTAGGCTGGGAGGAAAAAAGACAGGCACGCGTTTAATCAAACATTCTACGTGCATGAACTTGAAGTAAGATAAACACTTACTAACAGTGGCAGCTCAGTGGGTAAAAGGAATGTTTTGGAGTGAAAAGAAAAAAACTAATTTACAGCACTTGGATTGGATTCTGCCTGACTAAGGCGTTTTGTATTTAAAAAAAAAAAAAAAACATCTGCTAAACGAATGAATAAACCCAAAACGTAAAACCAAAATGTAGTTTCACTCCTATACATCTGTTGCTTTAACGAGGATGCCGGTGCCTGTGTGCGATGACGCAAGAAGGCAGGAGCGGAGATGGAGCTTTAGGGAATTGTTGCCCTACTTTTTCAGTCAAATTTTCCTTCTCTGAGCTCGGAATTGCATTTAAAGCAGGCACATTCGTGATGGGCATGCTTTTTAACCCCTTCAACTCACCTCCATCGTCACTCAGGAAGGCCCCTTTGGGAGACGAAGGGATGGAGTCCCAAACACTTATGGGTCGTGGGTAATCTTTATCCACAGCCCGAGACTCCTCGCTGAAACGCCAGTATCTATAAAAGAGGGAGAAGAAGGTGGATTTTATGTTAAAATGAAACACTGCGTAAACATACAGTGTGCGCTCTTTAGGCCTATTTACTTTATTTCCAAAGTATTTTACAATCACATTTATGGCATCTGGTGCACTCACTTATTCAGAACAACTTACGTTTATTTCAAAAATTCTAGAAATCACACATTTTGAAGGCAAACACAAGTCAAGTGGCTTCTATCGTCATTTCATCCACAGACAGCAGATAAAATACAGAGAGATTCTCCGTAACTAAAAGGAACATTCAAGTCAAACCCGGGCTTTTAATTGTGCAGAGTAAAAAAAAAAGTGCTTGAATACCATCAAATTAGAAAGTACTCCGATATCTATAACACTGGCCTCCCAGAAAATTGTCTAACAGTCCACACATGTGGAAACAGAGATCAGAACTGTACAAGAGATGTGGCAATAACTCCCAGCCAAGATCCTGTAATGTGCAAGCAGTGTTGATGAATGATTGTGTGCACAATTCCCACAAACAGATGCGTCTCTTCTGCAAGTTGGTGACAACTTATCCATCGATTTCTAAGAATCAGGAACTGGGTGATCACAGGAACGGCTGTAGTGGGCTCCGAGCCACATCGGCCAGGATCGTCATTCACGGTGCCTTCTAATATTCACCATTCAGAGGTTTTACTGCGGCTAAGAGTCTCATCACCGTACTGTGCCTCTGAAGTCTCAATCTGTTTTACGCCTTCCTTAACCATAAAATTCCTCATGAGTCCCAGTTTGACTTAAACGAACCTTGTAGACAGCACAGGATTTCATAAAAGTGCATGTGTGCAAATGGGGCGAAACAGTAGAGTTACGACTAAAAACATTAACTTTATGTGAATAAAGTTAAATTAAATATAATATGCCTTTGAGCAGCATTAACGCTGGTGGTCAATGGGGTACAGCACTTGCACACTGTTGCACAGAAACACTTCCATTTAACACGCATTTCAGTGCACTGCATGATATACACATCCTACACCCATAAAACAGAAGCACATGCATCCAGCTGTGTTTCCTGCTTAATGCACACTCCAGATGCATGCACACTTTCTCTGTGCTCTGAAGGCCATGATGTGTCCAATATTAACACGCAACATACTGAATATTCTAATATACACAAATCAATATGTACACTACCAGTTAAAAGTTTGGACATACTTCCTAATTACATAATCTTTCCTGATTTTAACATTTTTACTTCTTTCTACATTGACATCGTTTTGGTCTTGCTTTCCTGGGAAGATCTTCGTGAGAGACTTCACGAGTTTCATCATGGTGCTTGATAGGTTTTGCAAAAACTGTACACTTTATTATACTGATTTTGCCACACACTGTCTGTAGTTGTTGTTGTTGTTACTTAATTATCTATGCCATATGTGTTATTTCATTGTTTTGAAAAAATGCATTATCGTTCTAGAATGTGGAAAATAATAACTCCAGATTTGTGTCCAAACTTTTGACCGGTACTGTACATCACATATAGAAACAGCCATATGTACAGTATGAGGAATGGTTTAATGTAAAGGTGAGGCTTTATGTAATTTCCTGGGGTAATTCTGTTTATCTGATGCACCTATACTTATTCTTCCACAACAGAAAAGCATTTACCCCATCAGTGGAGATCGCAAGGGGTGGCATACCTGTGCTCACACATATATCATAGTGATGCAAACCAATTATGGGCGTCTGTGATTTTATCCAGGTGGAGTGGCACGGATAGTGTTAATGGTACATTCTGCCCCCAGGTCTCTAAGAAAGAAAGCATGAGATAGCTTTTGTACCTCCCTAGTTGGTAGCGGTCAGTTTATAGGGAGGGGCTTTACGAAGGTCAGGGAAGTCACTACTACAAAATTAGCGGAAAATTTTTTTTGGGAAAAAAAAAATGTAATTCTGTCACACTGACCCCATTCAAAAAATTTTATAACAATACATAAATAATAAATAATAATAATAAAACAATCAGAAATGCATACTAAAAAACGTAAAAGGCTATTTTACCCACAACTTTAATGAAGGCAACAGTTCTGTACTGTTGCTCTTTTATTGAAATAACAATCTATATGGTTACAGAAAATAAAGGAAACAAGACTTTAACTAACTTTCCTTTCCTTACACCATTTGGATACTGTCACTCGCGCTCTCATTGTGTATACCACTTTATCCTCTATTGTATATGGTTGCGGGGGCCTAGAGCCTATCACAGGAGACTTAGGGTACAATGCGGGATACACCCTGGACTAATCTGCATGTTTTTGGGCTGTGGGAGGAAACCGGAGTACCCGGCGGAAACCCACCAAGCACGGGGAGAACATGCACACAGAGGCGGGAATCGAACCTGGCAGCGTTTCAAACCCAGACCCTAGAGGTGCAAGGTGACAGTGTTAACCACTAAACCACTGTGGTTTACGTCTTACTACAGCTCTGCGTAAGAAGCTATTGTATATCTCATTTGTTCTATATGTTTGGACCAACTCAATTTTCATTACCTGTCTCCTCTGAAAAAGTAGGTGTAACCAGTTGGCTCCCACCACACAGCTGTGTCAACTCGATCTGGCATCCCGTGACCATAATGCATCAGTTCCTGAGGATATCCAGGCAGCACGTCAGCCTCTCTGAATAGCCAGTATTTAGTACCTAGAGGAAGAAAGAAGCAAAGCGATATAAACACTTTCTCAGAACTGTTTACTGGATTTAAAAAAATATAGCTTTTTTTGATGCTGGAATTTCCCAGTGGTGCACCAAAAGGCATCTGGTGACCCTGAGTTCAAATCGTGACAAACACGCAACCATTGTTTGGACATTTTCTCAGTTACAGTGACACTAGTAAACTGTGGGCATCTAAAAGCTCATGTATGCAGAACAGGGCAGATAGCACTTGTAGGAGCGTTTCACTTCCCGGTGATATAACAAGATCGGGGTGACTGGCTTCACATTTCTCGAGGGAAGCATGTGTTAGCCTCCATCATCCCCCGTTTGTTAGCTATATAAAGATGGGGTCGAGCTGACAGGTGGATGATCAAGCCAAAATAGTTTCTTACTGGTGTCAAAAAAAAAAGGACCTCCATCCTTTGCTACTATGACGACTACTACACACACTACTAACAGCATGGGAGTGGTTACTCACGGGTCGGCACATACCTCAGTTTTGAGAACACGGTTCAGTCAGTTCATGAGACAGTGAAGTGAAAAAAAATGTAATTTGTTTCTTTTTTTTTTAAGAATTTAAGTCAATAACATATAAACCTGTACACATTTGCAAACTGGTCATAATTTCAAGATAACTAGGTGTACCAAGTTTTGCAAGATAGTAAACATCTATACATCCATCTATTATCTATCAATCAATCAACATTTATTTATATAGCACTTTACAGCAACCTAAGTTGAACCAAAGTGCTTCACAGCAGTAAAAATGACAATAAAATAGCAATAAAAATAGAAAAAAATACAGGAACAAAAAAACATATAATTATAAATAAATAAATGAACAATATAAATGAAAATTATAATAACAGTAATAATAATAACAATAATAATAAAAAAATAAAACAAAATTATAAAATTATAAAAAGCATACAATTATAAAATATTAAAAGTAGTTCTAAATAAGTGGTATTTTAGTTGTGCTTTAAACAAAGGGGGGTCCGTAATTTTGCGTAACTCAGTTGCAGACGATGTAAACAAGCTTGAGTGATTCCCACATAAAGTGCGTTGCAGTAGTCTAGCCGCGAACTAATAAAAGCATGAAAAAAAGCTCCAGGTCGCTCCGATTTAGAAAGGGTTTGACAGCATAGGTGAGATTCAAACCCCCAACCCTGGAGGGGCGAGGTGAGACCATGCAACAGTACAGTATTAACCACTGTGGACTTAATTCCTTCACTTCACTTCTTTTTCAACAGGGTAAACTGGGAGCATGACTTTTGTGAAATATCACTCCAACTGAGACATTAAATCAGGTTTTTCTTTTTTAAATCGGATTTAAAGTAAAGAAAAACCTCTTACCTTTAAATGATTTATACTGTATACAGTATGTGGGTGTTGGCTTTAAATTAATCAACAACAGATTTTTGTTAAACTTAAAATACTGACTATACTGCAGTTCGCTGTTTGAGAAAGAAAATACAGTACAGTACATCGCTCATCTGAGTTATCTGCCTATCATGTTGGTAACAAAAAACGAAACACAGCAGGGTGTCCAGTTTCAAATGCACAGAACTTGAAAATGACATCATTCTGACCACTCAGAATGTAATCCTGGATTATATCTATATAAATAAAAGAAAGATTTAGTCTCAACATTGGTCACAACTTCCTCTTCCAATGATCTATCTTTATATTTCATACATTGGATGACCAGAAACCAGTCTAAAAAAAAAATATGTCTGTATGTCTGTATGTCTGTCCAGCTAGAATTTGTCACAGCATCACGCAACTGGCTGGACAGAATTTAATGAAACTACCAGTCCTCAGGATTTTGCCTAAAGTTAGACATGCACCATAACTGAAATCCAAATGTTGAGAATAAGGGAAGTTTTGTGCCAGATTATACATTTTGACAGCATACTGCGCATGCATCAGACTGTAGGCGCGTCTTAAATCAACCGCTGGACAGAATTTAATGAAACTTTCGCAGCACTTTTGAGAGATTTGCCTGTAGTTTAACCTGCACCATAAAACGAAACCAAATGATAATCGACTTTAAAAAAAAAAGAAAGATACTAATAAACTACTTGCTCAATGTAAACAAACACCTGGACCAATAGATATTAATTAGAAAACCTAAGCTAAACGAATATTTTTACTAGTAGTAGTTCATATTTTCACTTTCGCAGAAATAACAGCGCTGAAGTGGTATAAGTGGTATAACACTCTGGAGTCGTTTTAGGACAAAACTTCATCTTTATTTGATACTCAACCTTAGACAGACAGACATGTACATGGGCTTCAACCAGACATAATAATAATAATATCACTGATTGCATTAAAGCTGATCAAATTATTTTTAGCTTTAACCTTTAATCTTTCTACCATCTTTGTTCCCGCCAATGACGACAATACTAACGCTAGTATTAATTAAAATGTTATTCTAAAGCAAACCTGGCAACCCTGTCTAAAGACGCGAGAAAAAAAGAGGACAGAAGGAGTCATGATCTTTTCTACTTTTCCGATCTGACGGGACAGAGGCTGTATTATATTGCATGAAAGTCCACTTTCCCTCTCGAGTCGCTGCACACAAAGCTTTCTTTTAACTGAGCGATGGCTACCGGAGCTCTAATTAAGGTTAGTGTGTTCTGTTAGCAGCTGACACTCGAGCCACAGCGCTCGGCTCCTGCTCGGTCTCCACAAGCTGATCACCATGTGGTGGCTGATGCAACACACACAGGCCCGATATTCCTGCCAAAACCCCCTCCCCTCTGCCCGAACCTCCCTCACTGAGTGCTTTACCACTGACGTAGTTTGGCCTAAAGAGTGTGTTGGAGCACAGAGAGCAGATGTTTTCAAGAAAACAGGGAAGCTGTGAAATATTTAACATTGTGCACTTGTCGGAAATGATTGGTACCTCAGACCGAACAAGTTTGACAGAAGCGTCAGCATTGCTAACAAGAAGGTCCTCGTAGGGAGAAAGATAAAAACTGAATTTTACCCACAACAACACACATGTCGGAGGAGTTTCAGATGTGGGACAATGAGGAAAACAACAAGGCAAAAATGCAGTGTAAAGCTGGACACTAATGCTTTTTTTTGTTTAACAAGCAAAGACTCTACAGTCCCAACTCCCAATTGTTGGAATGTTCTTTTTTTTTTTTCTTCTATCCTCAAATGTCTAATAAAGGCCTGTGTATCATTTGCCAAAACAGATTGGGATTTAGGGCTATCCATGATTCAGTTTATCTTGAATAGAGCCCAAGTCCAAGGGGAAGAGAAGCAGAACCATAGTATTTTTGCACCAAGCATGTAAGTCTTTTGGCTGGGGTGCCACAGTGGACCATCCAATCTGCACAACAACTTGGCACAAGTTTTTACGCCGGATTCCCTTCCTGGTGCAACCCTTCAATTTTATCTGGGCCTGGGACCGTCACTGCACCCAGTGGCTGGGGTTTGGGCAATGGCTGGGAATCGAACCCAGGCGAGAAACCTACCACTGAGCCCCCAATTACCCCCCGCCCCTTTTTGTTGCACCAAGAATAAATAAATCTTTTAAAATCGTAGCAAAAAAAGTTGTACCCCCTTTTTACCACTTGTGGCTTTAGGTAGGATTGAATCTGTTTTTAATGAGGAAGTGACCACTCCTTGCCAGCTCTCTCTGCAGCCTCACTGATATGTTTTATTCCTGTCCTTCTTTATCAAATTTTGGACGAACATTGTGTCCTTGATAATGTCACTGTTGTGCACAATTTCTCCACAATGGCCTTCACTGTGTTACATTGTACATCGATTTCAAAAAAGCTTTGATACGCTTTTAACACTGTTGTTTTTTTTTTTGCCAGACACTGGCTTCAAGCAGGCGGATAAAACCAAGAAGATCAGAAGTTAAGGAAAGGTGAACAGTGTATGAAAGGTTTTGAATACGATTAGGTATTTCTTTATAATCACAGTCCTTATTAATATGAGAGATGTTCAATTCAAACCAGGACTTTTAATTGTCCAGAATAACATAATAATTTACAGAAGTAAAAACTCCCTCTATTTCTCTATATAATCCCATTCTGCACTAATGCACTTATCCCAGTGATTGACTAGTGCTTGGACATCATCAAGGTAGAAAGTTTTTGTTTGCTTCTCCATCGTATATATATTTGTTTTGTCTATTTACATTTTGGTCATTAAGGGTGGAAAAGATCTACCAAGAATTATATCAATTTTATTTTTTACATTAAAAAATACCTACAATTATAACAGAAATGTCTTAGGCAACCAGTTTGAAGTTGACCATCAGAAGTCAGCTGGACTTCTTTCTTGTTTCTTGTTAGATCTACCTGACTCAACTTCCTTGTAACAGAACTGTGTAGCGTGTAAATGCTGCAGCTGTGTGTTGGCACTCCATGAGTAGGATGAGTGTGTAATCTTTTTTCATCTACATCACTGACCTTTGAAGAACACAAATTTCCCATCATGGCGCTCGTATGCAGCGTCTATGTCTTCAGGTAGGCCGACCCAGAAGAAGGAAATGGGCATGGGGTAATTATCCAGAACCCGGTTCCGCCTGACTCTCCAGAACCACTGACCCTAAAAGAGAGAGAGAGAAAGAGAGAGAAAGAGAGAGAAAGAGAGAGTGTGTTAAAGTTCAGTTGAAAGCATCTGCACATCAAAAAAAAAGCACATGACTTAGGGATTAGGAAATCTATTTGTAGCTCTGAAAAGCAAAAACTATTCCTAGAATGGCCCACTCTGTTCCAGGATATACGGGAAATCAGCTTCAAACATGACATAGCAACCAAGCTTTTTTTTTTTTTTTTTGCATAAACATCACATGGGATATGACTTGATGGAATCTAAAATCACATGTCTTGTTTTGTGCTGTTTGTGGAGTTTGCACAAGTTTCCTTGTGTTTATCAAAGCTGAAGAGCTCCATTAAACCAAGATTGTTTTTGGCATTACATTCTCATAATTCGGTTTAAAAAACATCTTGTACTGGAAAAATAATGAAGTTAAAAAGGTTTACTTGTAGTTTGAGTATTCTTATCTGTTTTGGTGTGCCAATATTTCCAGCAGCAACCAACACCTGAATTAGTAGATCCTACTGACCACATTTGTTTTCTACCTTGTATGAATGCAGCTTAATTAATTCCCAGGCATCTGTACTGTTAAAGAACTATTAATAATTCCTAAAAAAAATTGAACAAATACAACATATGTTTTGGTGTGCCATGATCATTACCTTGAAGACAAACATCTCCCCCCTGAGCACCGCAATCGTGTTAAAGTCTCCATCGCAGATATCAGGAGCGTCCTGGTCTGAGCGGCGAGTGGGTCTGGGATCAGCCGGAGGAACCCATGGCTCGGTGGCTCTCTCAGGAGGTCTGGTGGCTCTTTCAGGAGGTCTGGTGGCTCTCTCAGGAGGTCTGGTGGGTTTCTCTGGACGTCTGGTGGGTTTCGCTGGAAGTCTGGTGGGCTTCGCTGGATGTCTAGTTGTTCTTAAAGGCTCCGTAGTGGTCGAAGTGGGTTCTGGTTCTGGTTCTGGTTCGGTTGTGGTCGTATGTGATGGAGTTGTAGTGGTGATTAAAGGCTCAGTGGGTGCAATCACAGGGGGGCCTGTTAACACATGTAAATATTCAGCTGTAATTTCCTCCTCTTGTCCAGAGAAACTAAGTGGTGTCATGTTTTTTTTTTCCACGGAGGAGCAGTTGTGGCAGAAAGCCCGGCTCTCACAGTCTCGGTATTACAGTGCATCCGGATGAGCCACGATGGAGAAAACACTCACACTGATTCACAGTGCGTACTGTAACTCAGTCATGTGACCGTGCCACTTTCAGTTCAATGCTGATGTTGCACTTATATGGTATAAAATAAATAAATATAGAGCAAAGACACATCTTGTGGCAGGAATGTCTAATAAAGTCTAAAATCCTATTATTATTATTATTCCTAGCATTAATTTTTTCTCATTCTTTAAGAAGAATGTCCCAGAGCTCCCAAAAGTGTGTCTGTTACCGCCCTAGCAGAAATACCCATCAGATAATGCAATCCCTTTTTTTTATCAGTCCTCCTCCAACTGCGCTGTTTAAGTGTCTAAGCAAATAAGATGCAGCTGAGCCACGCCCCTCGCGGGAATGACCGAGCCATGCAACAAATGGGGGAGGCGATCTTCTTATATGAGGTCATATTAGAGGAAAAATCTAATCGGCTTGATTAAATGTTAATAAAAAGATGTTTTGTTTTTATTATGTTTTTGTTTGTAAACACACCATGGAGACCTACCTTTGTTTGTAAACACAACATGGAGACCCACCTGAACATCTAAGCCTGACTAAAAAGTGAATTTTCGATAATACTTCACCTTTAAAGTCACAAATTACAAATATTTATACAATAAAATACCATTTTTATCCATTTTTAGACAACATACTGTACCTTTTCATGGGGAGGTAAGTTATATATCAATATATCTGGGATTTGAATGTTTATGGGATTAAAGTAAAGTTTAAACATACTTCAGAAAGTCAAGGACAATAAATATACACACTGTTTAAATGGATGTCACAAAATGCTTTTAGGTTTGAAGATAATGTTTTAATCTATTACACCACCATCCTACATTAACAATCCTGAAATCTTTACATTATCACATTTCTCACCGTAGATCTGCTGAATGCCACTGATGTCGTCCTTGCCTAGAGAGAAGGTCTCCGTGTCCATCCACTGGTAAAACGGAGCCATGATGGCTGAGGCGTCTTGGGAGTGCTCGAGACCCAGCGCGTGCCCCAGCTCATGAACCGCAACCAGGAAGAGATCAATGCCTGGAGACATGACCACATTGGGATCAATGAATACATCTTATTAAAACAATCAACGTTTACGAAGGAATATGGCTTTAACATGTTAAAGTATTATTAGTATTTTGAAAACAAGCTTCTGAGATTCATTGACACCTGCTCCTTCTCGCTGGTTGAGCGTCCACGGTTCATCCATGTCAAAGTGAGTGTCTCCTCCTATGCCTGGACCGGGGAAGAATGCGTGAGCCAGAGAGCCTCCTTCACCATCAAAAAGGGAGGTGTCTCCATGATACCCAGAGGCAAACAGCAGAATAATATCCGGCCCCTCGCTGCCGTTTTTGATGTCATGGTAAGGAATGTGCTCGAAGCGTAACGGGGTTACTTTCTCCCAAACTCTAAAGGCCTTGTGGATGGCCTCGTTTGACTGCTGCTGACTGAGGCTGGATGGGAAGTTCTGAACGCTGGAAAAAAAATAGGCAACATAATGTCAACCTACCGTATCTAAAAAAAACATATTGAACAAAATAAATGCGCCATTCAAAGTAAACTGGTTGAACAAAATAAATGCGCCATTCAAAGTAAACTGGTTTTCTATGAATGTAAGATTTTAAAACAAAGCCACATTTACAACATGAGCAGTTTCAGAGGAATGTATTCCATTTGTTAGGCCACACAGGGACCTATAAATCATTCAAGCATAAAAACATTTAACTTATGTTATGAACCAGTGAGAAACAGGTGCAGAAGATGACAGATGATCAGGGTGGTGATCAGTATACAGTGACACCTCAGATTGCGAGTAACGCGGTTTGTGAGTGTTTCGCAAGACGGGCAAAGATTTTTAACTAATTTTGACTTGGAAAACGAACAAGTCTTGGTTTACGAGTACCGAGTATCATGTATCACGCGTGCGCTTCTTGTTTTGACCCGAGCGTCACGTGATCACAACTGAGCCAACGGTTTCTCTCTCTCTTGTGGAATTGTGGGTAATCGTCTCCCCTGCTGGGTCTTAGTGCTCGTCTCTTACTGGTATAATCAACATCCGTGCACGTGTGTACTGTTTACTATAACACTGTGACCACGTGTGTGTGGAAAACATATTTTATTTTGTGTTTGAAGTGCCTGTGTACAGCGCGCGTGTACTGTTTCTTATACTCTCTCTCTCTCTTGCCTTTAGTGTGTGTGTGTGTGTGTGTGTGTGTGTAAAGCACCCCCTCTCTGCTTCACACTACACACACACTAAAGGCGAGAGAGAGAGAGAGAGAGAGTGTGTGTGTGAACCGGCATGGTGTCAAATTACGTGCGCTCACACATACACACAAATAACAACAGGCTGAGGCGCTGAAAGTAAGACACTGTACTGTACTGTAATTATTTAACGTATTTGACTAACTCACCTGTAGGTCAGCTTGACTTTGTCCCACCGGTGACCCGTCAGAGCGAAGCGTTTCCGCCTGACGCCCCCTGCAACGTGCACCTCGAAACGATCAGGAAGACCACATCGCGGGCGCCTCATAGCTCTGAACACAAAGGGGTTCAAGATGCTCATTTACCAAAACACCATCAAGTTCACACTATAAACATGAAACCAGAGTTCTTTCCTTTGCAGGGAGACTTTAAACACAATTAAAGACTACACTCTAGATTTATTTAAACAAGAACATCCATAGAGTACAATTTCCATAGAAACAAAAAGTCAAATATTTTGTCAGCACAACATCATAGCAAGCATCACAGTCTCGTTTTTGTCAACTTTAAAATATCTGAAGCTCTCTCAGAAGCAGATGTTTCATGTCATTACATGATTGATTCACTGCATGGTTTCACTTCCCCTTTCCCTTAGTTCTAATGAGAACACTTTTAGAAATCCTATGATTCACATGGGATATGACAAAAATATTGCCTGGAACAGTACTTATTATATATCACATGGATTAAAATATTTACGTATAAAGTTTATACAAGAAACTCAGCCTCACTTTAACCGTGTTCTCATTATTAAAGAATAGTGTTACATTTAAAAAGCATAATACATACATCCAACTGTATTTTTATTTTATATTAAGAAATACACATTACATACTTCTATCGTGAACAGTAGGATTGATTATAATTTAATTCGTGAGCAGATAGGAGCTGGTTTGGGTAAAAAAAAAATTGCACGCCTCAACGTTTAAGGCTCTGTACAAGGACCTAAGGCCATACTTCAGAGTGACGGGGTCCACTTGGCCTGTGACGTCCAGGCCGTAGAAGCGCTGCATCTCCTTTATGGCAGTGGACAGAATCTGCGCCGACTGCATGGTGGACATCTGCCTGCTGGCCTGGGACAGGTAACCATAAGTCCTCAGCCATGTCTGATGACAAGAGAAAAACAGACAAACATCATTTTAAAAAATAAATTTACTTTTAGCATTAATGTTGACATTTTGTTTTTCACTAACTGAGAGAGACACACAGACCATGTCAGTGGTTAAGGCATTGGACTGTGGTTCGGAAGGTCCCAGGTTCAAATCCCTCTACCACCAAGAGGTCCTTAACCATCAACTGCTCAGATATATATAATGATATAAAATGTAAGTCGCTCTGGATGAGGCTAAATGTTAAGGTGCAAATCGACAGTGACAATCCCTAAGCCACTGTGCCATCTTGTTTATGTACAAAACAACACACAGCTGATCTGGTGTGTTCTCACTGAAGAACTAGATCATTACATCATAGCTCCAGCACAAACTAAACATGCAAATGCTGGACCCAAAAAATATCCTGGCTGGTTGACTTGAGGTAAGTGGAAAATCATGTTAAGTTCCTTGAACTATGAAGATCCAGATCAGAAAGTTGGAAAAACATCTAACGCAACTTCTCTAGCTTGTTCACTCTCTTCAGCGTGTGTAGAAAAGCGGCAGAGCCATGAGTGAACGCAGATGGAGGCGAAATGCCTTTCTGGGCTGCACCGATAAACTCCTGAAATCACAGCACGACCTACAGAGCGGGGCTGGAAACTTTCCGACAACTCAACCCAAGGGAGCACACAAAGGAGAGAAAGCTGTCCGGGGAGGATCTGACTGATATACGGTCAAGTTCAACACCAACTCTTGTTTGTTTTAACTCAGGAACGTACTGTAGGGATATGCACTGCATTGGGATTTAAATGAAAAGTATAGAAGCCTGAGCACAGCTATCCATTACGGAAGACTTGTTTTTTCAAGCTCAAGAGCAGGCTGATGGGAACAAAAGGAAAATGGCTGGAGTGAAGTTAATTCAGCTGCACAGGGAGTGGAGTGATTATGAACTCCAATATAATATTCAAACCTTAATATGACGTATTGGCATAACACAATAACTAATATAGGAGTAAAATCGATAAGCAATAGATTATAGTTTTCTTTTTATGATGTGAATGCTTCACTTGTCTTTAAATACAAAAGCTGGTATTTACAGTACACTGCTGTATCAGCACTGCAACTGTTGTACTAATAAAGTTGTATTTTTATTTCTTTTTTCTCTTTTTTTTTAACTTCTTGGATGTAAATATGGTCGAATCAAAGCCTGAGCCACCAAACACCACTTCAAACCATTTATATTTAATCCATCTTCATTTATGATGGTTTGCACATGCGTGCAGATTTGTAAATTGGTGACACAACGGAAATAACTGACGTCAATAATCTGATATAGAGCATTACATAAATGCTCACATGGTGTCTTGATCTGATTAATTAGATATTGCTTGCTTTATTAGCGTGCATCTAAACATAGTTTCATTTTGAGGATAAACATTGTACAAACAAAGGACAAAACAAAGTCGAATCATGACACAAATCTCTAATCTGATTTAGGGCAATGTTTATATGAAGCATTGTTCTGATTAAGCGGATATTGTGTCATTAGTGTCTGCGTAAACACAAAGATGTTTGTAATGATCAATAGTCTATAAACCTGTACCAGATGGCTTTATTCTGATTTAAAACATCATAACAATATTTACATTGTGACCTAATCTAATTAACATGTTTGTTTTATTGTTTGTAAACACAGTTACATGACAACTCAAGTCTACAGTCCTCTTATCTGATTTAAGGCACAGTATCAATGTTAACATGGAGTCTTAATCTGAATAATCAGATATTGTTTGATTATTGTCCATGTAAACATAAAGATTTATTTTGTGATGATGAACAGCGTATAAACAATAAATAACTAAATTCCAAACAGATTTTTTTTTTCGAATTTTAGAAACCATAGGAATATTTACGTAGGGTGATAAACTAATTAATTAGATGGATGGATTGATCTGATTAATCTGACATATTGATTGGTTGAGACCTACAGTATATTGTCCTGATTAACTGTGCATAAACGCCAAATACCTACAGTACAGATAGCTTTATTTCTTAATTTCGACACCATTGCGATATTTGCATGGAGTCATAATTTGATTAATCAGAAATTGGTTGTTTTAATAAAGTCTGTATACACAGTTACATTTTGATTTGTGGAATAACTCAAATGTAGAGGACTAATCTGATTTAAAGCATGGGGTTTACATGACGTCCTAATTTGTTTAATCACATATTGATTGCTGTATTGATTTGATTTGTCTGTTGATTAATCAGACATTGGTTGTTTTATTAAAGTCTATATACAGAGTACGAATTTTGATTCATGGAATAACTCAAATCCAGAAATCAGATTTATGCATGAGGCTTACAGGTCTTTATCTGATTATTCACATATTGATTGCTTAAGAGTTACAAACACTAAAAAACTCCAATCCAAATATTTCCAATTTCGACATCAAAGCAATATTTACTCGTCGTTGACTCCTATACCACGTTAGCCTGTACACAGGATGTAGGGGGCCCGGAGTCTATCCCTCCCTATTTGGGAACGCCAATTACCCTAATCTGCATGTCTTTGGTCTGTGGGAAGAAAACGGAGTACCTGGAGGAAACCCCCCAAGTACGGGAGGAACATGCAATCTCCACGCACTCGGACCTGAGGTGGGAAATGAACCCTCGACCCTAGAGGTGCAAGACGGTATCGCCATCAGCAATATTTACATAATTTACAGGGGATCATAATCTGATCAATCAGACATTGGTTGTTTTATTAAAGTCTGTCTATATACAAAGTTCAATTTTGATTTATGGAATAACTCAAATCTAGAGGACTAATCTTACTTATGGCATGAAGTTTACATGGGGTCTTAATCTGATTAATCACATTCTCATTGCTTTTTTGATCTGACAAAACACATATTGATTGTTTTAGAGTTATATTGTCCTGATTAAAAGAATGAACTAAAATTTTGATGTTTTATTCCCAATTTGCGCACCATAGAAGTATATATATGGGGTCATAATCTGATTAATAAAATGTAAACAAAGATTTATGCTGTCACCATGTAGACAGTCATCTTAAGTGTCCCTCCACCTGGATTTGGATCAATCCCACAACGTCCTCGAACACATTCATATTTATGATCATTGAACAGAAAAAACAAACAATATTTATTATTATTATTATTATTGTACCTCGGCATTGAACTCATCCTCATCCGATGCACCACCGACTGCCTTCAACACCAACACAAGCACAGAAAAAACAACTGCAGGTGTGAAAACAGGTTTCCAACTCATCTCCGTGCGTACAGTATGTTCAGATCCCAGGGGAATGTGTATCCGCGGTTGGGGTTTGTTTCTCTTCCCCGAAAGTGCGCACTCTGTCCTTGGAGAATTAACGGCACCGGCGACTGTACCAGTTTCCCTGGGTTCAGATTTACTCGCGAACTTCACATTCCCATCTCAGATGTAATCATCAATCTATACAATCTGCACATTTATGTGACCTTTTCCCTAAAAAAAATACTTTTCGAGTCTCACTTCTAATTTCAGCTCACTCGCTTTTCACTCCTTAGAATAAAGTTTTATTATAGGCTACTGCAGATTGCCGACTTTCATTTCGCAAAACAAAAGAAAAAGTGCTACTTGTTGCCCGTCGCCGTGTCCTGTGCTGCTGCTGCTTCATGCCGGTAGAGTTCTGCAGAGAAAAGTTTCATGTTGCATGTGTGACTGTAACTGTGTAAAGGTTGCCAGATTACATCCTAACCCCGCCCAAAGTGTCCTTTTTTCTTCCTTCCTTTCTTTTTCTTTTTTTTTTTTGTATCGGGTAACCAATACAAAGGATACTATTGGTGTAGCTCTTTATTCACCCTATTCTAAAGGGACTAAATTTACACTGGGTAAATATTTTTCCCATTTAAATTTTTTTTATTTATTTATTATTATTATTATTTTTTTTTTTTTAGAGTTTTTAGAAATAGTCAAAAGGTTAAGCGTTTAACAGCTTAAATGTAATCAGTGATATTATTTCAGGTTGAAGCCCACGTACATGTCTGTCTGTCTGTCTGTCTTTCTGTACAGCAGAACTCTCTTTCTATATTATTAATACAAAGAAATCACATTCTGTAAGGTTGAGTATCTTCTGCCTTGTTTACACCAAGTTGTCTTTCTTTCATCGAAGAGAAATCAAAAAAGGAGATCAGGTAAAGTTTCTTTTTAAAATGACTCCAGGGTGTTAAAATTCACTTATACCACTTCAGTGCTGTTTTTCTCATTAATTATCATATCTAATGGTGCAGGTGTTTCTGTACATTGAGCAAACAGCCCATTAGTAGCTTATGTTAAAGTAGATTATTAAATAAGACAAAAACCTGTTCATAACATCGCTTTTACTCAACTTTTCGATTTCACTTATAGTGCAGGTTAAACTTCAGGCAAATATCTTACTGCAAAAGTTTCATTAAATTCTGTCCAGACAGTTTTGCGTGATGTAACACAATCTGGCAGGACAGACAGAGATACATTTTTCTAAGACTGGTTTCAGGTCCTCCAATGTATAAAACGGAAAGATCATCGAAAGAGTAACTTTTGACCAAGGCACAGACAAAACCCTTCTTTTATTTATATACTGTAGATTCTCTAATTTTATTTTTCTAGGATAGGTATGTCATGAAAAAAATTGTCCTCTTCTGAGAAAATTAATTACTTAATATTAATTTTGGCGGCATGGTGGCTTAGAAGATGATTGAGTGAAATTGCCCCCAGTGTGTGAATGTTGACCGAAAGTCCCTTCATAGTCGTAAAAATAAATGCAATGGATAATCATGTATGCCTTACATGCATCACTCCTACCTAACCTAACTTTTAAGAATGCAGTACTGCAAAGAGAGCAGTTACCTGCCAAAATACGCATTCAAAATCAGACACAGATGCATTTAAGCAAGAACCTAAAGTACTGTACAGTTGGTGTTGGGAAAGAACATCACACGGTTGTGATCAGGCTTTACTGTTAACTCTTCTGGTTCACTTATTGTTTGAATCTTAAGCATTTTGTTAATCAAAAGAGAAAACATTAGTTGAATAAATGTTGCTATTTAATCACAACTTGGATTGATTATATATATCTTAAAGTTCATGTCCTCCTAGCAAACCCATCCGGAGCCAATTACAGATTTGAGCAACGAACAATGGAACAGACCGTCACCATGCTGGCCTCCCAGGAGATAAAAAATAAATATAAATATATATATATATCCTTATCCATGTCATTTTGTTATATAATGCAATGTATATTCATTCAACAATACGTATAGACCTTACTTTACGTAGGCTTTAAATCGGCAAAATTTTCAGTGCAGCAATAAGAAATATGTGGCAACAAGCCCATTAAAAGTGAAAAAAAAAAAAAAACAACAGCACACAGTTGCCTTAATACTTGCTAAAAGACGTCTACTGATTAATTTCTCCACCCCATTCCGACTACTTATGAGATACTTCGCTAAACTGGAAAAGGTTAGACTTTCATTAAGGGGTTATCCCAATGCATTTGGGAAAATCTAAGACCCTTTTTTTTTTCCTCCAGCTGGTTGAGAGAATAAATTTTATACCCTCCTTGAATTGAGATGATTTCCATTCTTTGGCTGGGCACTACTATCATGTTTGGTGCGTCATGGGTGAGGGTCTCTGGTACTGGTCGTCTTTCTATTATGGTCATGCTTGAAATTTTTTTTTTCCTTCCCCCTCACTTTTATGTGCATGTTTTTCTCCCCTTTTTGTTCCATATGTAATTTATTAGCATTTTTATTTCTCCCGGTTGTATTTTTTTAATGCGTCTAGAATTATGATTCTTTACAAATGCCGACAACTGTTTTTAAAAGAGTGATAAAAAAAAGGCCAAAGATACAAATACTTATGGATGGTCCCACTTCCATTTGGTCTCCCTAGTTTAGTTACCCACCAACATCACAGAAAGCTTGCTTCAAGTAAAAACTACTGTCTTGATGATGCCTAACGAACTTGTACTCAATTGCCCCAGACAGTGTGAGATCACTGGGATTCAAGTTCTTCCAAAAAAGTGTCAACACTTCAGCCCCTTTGTTTATAGTAAGTAAAAATTATGTGTATTTATTCAATACACACACACAAAAAAAATCTGTTTTTGATTTTTCTTTTTTTGTTTACAAGCTTCAAGTAGTTCAACTCATCCACAGTCAATAAATAAGGTCCATATTGCCAAAAAAAAGAGGAAGGAAGACAAGGAAGCAGACTGGCATCGGCACCATCTTTAGTTCACCAAAATCTACAAGTCATTATTAAGTCCTTGTAAGCACACTGAAAGTAAAAATAAATAAAAATAAAAGTTTTGGTGAAGGTGCACTAAGTTGGAGTGTTTGTGGTCATGCGTTTGCTCCCTGCCTTGGCGATGTAGATTAGGAGGATGAGAAAGAGTGCCAGCATCCAGACAAAAGCCATGGACACCAGCAGGGTAAAAATCACATCTACAGAAACAAAGCCAACAAGAATGTAATTAAAATATAAATAATCACAGAGGGAAATAAACCCAAGCTACTCCCTGAAGATAAAATCATTAACCCATAATTTATGCATAAAAATATTTACCAGTAACCAGTAATACAGTGTCTGGTCAAAAACAAACAAACAAAAAAAAACTTTCAAACTAATTTCATTCATCCAACTTTAGCGTTGATCACGGCACACAATGTGGTGGCCAGTTCATGTGCTTAAATGTTAGTCTTAAAATCACCCCGACAACCCGAGTCCTGGGGAATACCTGTGCCAACAGGGAAGTAAAACTCCATAGATGTGATAACCTGGTCATTCAGTACATTCGGGTCGTCAGCTGATGTTGCCGAGTCTAGACCTGAGCAACCCCAGATCATAACACTGCATCCAGAGGCTTGTACAGTGGACACTATGCATGATGGATGCATTGCTTCCTGCACTTCCCTTCTTAACCGGACATCGTTGTGGAATAGGTTCAGTCTAGACTCATCAGACCACAATCTTGAAAAGTCCTTTTTTCTGATTAGCCTCACTACCAAGTAGTTTTCTTATGGCCACAGGTTCTCCATTAGATGCAACTTCATGCGTTTCAGTGATCTCCAATCACATTCATGGTGGATTCCACCTTGGACAGTTTTTAACCCAATTCCAGTCATATTAATGTTAGCTTGATGCAAGTCAATAATTTGACCCTCCTGAAACAGCAACTTTATTTGGCCAGACAGTACGTTTTCATTAGTTATATTTACCACAAATACCGTATAAAAGATGTCCTTTTTGATTGAGCCTCACCATGTACCATCAACATATCCATGAAGATTGGGACATTTCTGTAAACTTGCTTTAAAACATAAAACACTTGCCCATAAACACACAAACACCCATAAACACTTTAGCTATTAGGAACCATATTTGAACGGTTTGAAAATAAAAGCCTGTTTCTTTCCACTGAAATCATAAGACACTATAGATAATACTTCATTAAAGAATTGGTGGATGGATTTATTTTTACTGGTATACGAGGGAGACTCCAATCAAAGTATCTAAAATATCAACAAATAAATAATAATAATAATTAAAAAAAACATCCTAAACACCACATTTTTGCTGTATTTGGTATCATCTTGAATCAAACACCAACTACACAAGCTATACTTACTTATCTTGGGCTGCTCAGTCACTTTAAATCTGATCGGGCCGTAAGACACAAGACCCTCAAATGCTTCCTTTAAGGTCGCCTCCCTCTTGACAACAGATTTACATTCCTAAAAAGCAAGCCAGAAATAATCCTACACATCAAAACCCACACTGATCAATCCATGTTAATACTTAAATGTAAATGTTTAAAGTACATGACGAACACTTACAGGAACACAAGACTCTCCATGCCCGTGGGCACAGAGGTGAACAATGCAGTGCAGAAATAGCTCATAGGGCTCGATAATGAAGCGAAACATTTCAAAGGAGAAACGCACGGTTGAGCCCACGCCATTTTGTCCCCCTTGTTCCATTGTACCGTTACGATGTGTAATGGATTTTGCTATAAACAAAATAGTTTCATCATCAGCACATCTGAAAAGGAGAGCGGAAGGTTAGGGTCGTGATAAAATAAATATTTTGCCCTTAAAGGAAGGGAACAAACAAACAGGATATGCATTGTGAAATGATACAGGCTAAGATCTTAACTCTAATTTAAGATATTATTTTCATAAGTTTTTGGTTCAGCCATTTACATGAATGTATCAAAGCACGTTCACTTCACAGTATATACGTTCGCATTTATAAAAAGAGAAACTTCGATTTTCACGCACGATGTGATGAGAACTCACAGAATTGGGACTAAACAGTCCATAAGAATATCACTTGTTAGGACACATTAGAAAAAATAGCTTTAGGTTTATTAAAGGTGCATGAAGTTTTGATTTTTGAGCGATGGAAAAAAAGGTCATGTGGTCTGATGTTCAGACTAATCCTATTCCAGAGTGATAGACACGTCAGAGTAAGAAGCGAACCACATGAAGCGATGCTTCCCATCATGCATAGTGTCCACTGTACAAGCCTCTGGAGACAGTGTTATGATCTGGGGTTGATCAGTTGCTCAGGTCGAGACTCAGTAACGTTATGTGGAAATAAAATGAAGTCAGCTGACGACCTGAATGTACTGAATGACTGGGATATCACATACATGTGTTTTTTCATAAAATCAGCTTACTCTCTCCCCCCCCCATTGATTTATTTGTTGCTTCACTCATTTAAAATAAATAAGTCCCACATAGGTTTTGTTGACATGAACATAGGTAAGAGTTTAACAGCTCACCCATTCAGCAGGAGTGTGTGCGAGAGGCTCAGTGTGGTATTGGGATCAGGGGTCTGCGTCACCCAGCACTCATCCACCCTCAAGTTGAAGAAATCTCTTGGCCGAGTCACACTGACCTGCACAAATACTCGGTCCCTATAGTGCACAGTCGGTATGCCTCCAAAGACCTCCACGTACCCCTCGTCCCTGTACACCGTTATTTCCACAGCTGCATCCAGATGATCCATCATCAATACGGTCTCACTGCGTGATGCAAAAAAAAAAGATCGACCTCACAAATTTAAGTCAGCAGTCCTTAATTAAAACGTCATGTTTCAATAAATGATCGAGAACTACAGTTACAACTAATTTCTCCAAAGTAAAAAGACCGAGCGCAAAACTGCATCATTTTCAGTCTCTAGGAGTCGTCAAAATAACACCCACAAGAATGGCAGGAACCAAGGTTTTCCAGCAGGACATCGGTCAGAGCATCACATTACCTCCACCAGCTTGTGTTCTTCCCACAATGCACCTTTGTGCCATCTATTGCCCAGTGAAGCGCACACACACACACACACACACCTCACAGCCCGCATGACAAAAAACAAAGTGATTCATCAAACCACATTCTAACACGTTCAAATTCCATGTGTAATCTGCCATCCTCCGAGTCCGGCTAGAACATCCAAGAAAAGGTCTAGAACCTTGTTTCTCAAATGGAGGAATGCATACCTCTAGGGGTACTTGGTGGAACTACAAAGGGTACATTGTAGAAAGGAAATTCTTACACACACTACTGAGCTCTGGACCCCATATTATATCACACTTTGAAAGAAATACCAATCAATTATGTGCTACAACAGGATTGTGTACAATTGGTAATACAGCATGACACACGTGCACGCGTATGGCACCAGCTATCACTTTCAAAATCGTGCCAAAGCGGAATTTAGTAAGTACTAAAAATTAACAAAAATACTGCCATTTGTGTACAGACAGTAATCATCCACAACAGTAAAATCCCTCCCTGATGAGAAATACTGTAACACTATGATCACAAGAGAATAGTCAGGTCTCAAAGTTGATGAGTTAGAAGCAAACCCAAAACTGCAGCTCTGATGGCACCAATGAACCAGCAACATAATCATCCATGCCCTAGACTTACTGATGGGCATGGAGTGAAGGCTAGCCCATTAGTCTGATCCAACAGAATGTGATACTTGGGTAATGCTCTGCAGTGAAACTTTGGCTTCTGCCATTCATGTGCACGTTACTTTAACACGTACCACCTACCTAAACGTTCCTGCAGACCAGGTTACACCTCTTCATGCTGAAAGTATTCCCTATTGCTAGTGGCGTCTTTTAGCAGGATAATGCATCCCTGACACACTGCAGAAATTGTTCAGGAATAATTTGAGGAACATCAGAGCTCAAGATGCTGGCTCGACCGCCAAACTTGCCACATGCTCAATTGGATTGAGCATCTGGGGGATGTGCTGAGCAAACAATTTCAGACTCAAACTTGCAACTTAAAGGGCAGGCTGCTAACGTCTTGGTGCCAGAAATTTGGACGTTTTGTTAGCGACAATCAGGACCTATACAGTATTGGTGGCTTTAAATGTTACTGATAATATATTGCAATAAATCATTGCAATCCATGGCGGCTACTTTTAAGTTATGGCTATAGGAGGTGGGTTACATGCAAGTGTTGTTTTATATATTTTAGTTGTATTAGCTTTAAAATCGTGTCACTTTTTTATGTTTATTATTAAAAAGAATTTAATTACCTTGCTACAGGGAGGACGGGAGAAGACACACTGACCATGTGGATGAACGGGTAGATGCACTTGTAGTCGATCGTTATGACCGGATCCCTTACAATGTTTGCGTACACTTGCTGATCCGACATCATTCTTAATGAATACGTCACATGGGTAATATTTTTCTGTGCAAAGAAGAAAATAGATTCAGAACTGTGGTCACCAACCTGGTGGAAGACTGAAGGACGATGATGAGAGATGTAACTTTCAGGGAGTTGCAATCCATATGATCAGAATGTAAACTTCAAGGCATTAAATTTATTTTTTTACCAACAACCTTCAGTACTGGGTCAGATTCTGTTATGTACAGGTAATGCATTTTGTGCAATGAAAATCATCCTGAATGTATTATGTACCTTAAACTCAGGTTAATATAAACTCTTCAGGAGGTGGCTATATATATATATAAACATATAAAATAATAAAACTAGCAAAGTGCAATGGAAATGTTTTTTTTAATCTGCAACTCCCAGTTAGGAAAGCTTGCAACATCCACCTTGCAAGTTCTTATATATATAAATGTACCGGAAGTCATAACATAGTGGCACACGGTCAATAACAAAGATATTTGATTTGGGATCTTTTTACAGCTTTTGTGAAAAGGCAATAACAGCTTTTAAAAAAAAAAAATTCCTTCAATTCATGCATAATTGCCCAACACAAAGCCCATTATGATACATTTTAATCTAACATGAACAAGACAGTTAAACTCTTGTATCCCATTTCTTTTTGTCAAATCACACAAACGTACTGTATGAAGTTGATCCTAAATAGCTTCCATGTTTACAACATTTACAGACTTAGCAACAAACTCTCGTCAAATTCAATGGATCGCAGCATAAAACATTACTATGAATGAAATTTTCAGCAGATGCCATTTCTAACCTCCACAGGTTGGCCACCACAGTCATCGTATTTGTCTTTCGGCGTCCGCACTGTGTAAAACGCAACATCACCAATCACCTCCTTTTTGGCACGGCACTCAGGGTTGCTCAAGTGAACGGACTCAAGGTCGACGTTGTAGTATTTGAAAAAGTCTTCGATCACAAAGACAGCGATCGAATCTTTTCCACATACCACCTTGATTGTTACAACTTAAAAAGAGAGAGGGGAAAAGAAATACATGTTGGAGGAGGCACATTACACAATGCAACACTGAGGCAGCTTTAAATCAAGAACCTGAAACCACTGAGAAAATCATTAAATAGAAACCCTACAAGTAATCAATATTACATTTTGACTGGTAATATAGTTATTTATTTAGGTCATTTGTACTGCTGCATTTACACTGAGGCTTTTTGGTAACAAAAATATTGCATCACTCCAGCACTAAATATTGTTTGTCTTTTGGCCAAGGCCATCTGAGCTGCACAACACCTTGGCACAGGTTTTATGCCAGATGTGACACAACCCGCCCATTTTGGCTTGGGACGAGCTCTGCGTCCAGTGGCTGGGGTCCCAGCACTACAGTAAATAAATATCCATTTTTATCTATCATCAACCTGATTATAGCACCACTTGCAAGACAACACACAACTGAAATGCATGTATATACATATTTGAAATATGAGTATCTGAGTAACTACTGTACGTGTCCTAGGCAAACGAAATTAAATAGGCTTCATGTTGAACAATAAAAGTACAAGGTAAAGACTGTCCTGTTCAGTCCAATCCAAAAGAAGAGCTACTATAGCTCGAATTGCAGAAAAGGTTAAAGCTGGTTCCAGTAGAAAGGGGGGGGATGTGGAATTTAAGTTTGTCACTTTAGACAGATCAGTTTAAGTTAAGCAAAACTGAAACTATTTCCCAAAGCAAAATGATTTGGGTTTTTTCAATTTCTGCAAACACAAATGTCACCAGAAAACATTCCTAATCACTCTGTGTGTGTGTGTGTGTTAAAAGCACCTTGGTCACACTGGTCTCCAAAGTAACCTGCTGCGCATTTACAGCTCTGCTGATCATCGGATAAGATGCATGTGTTTGGAGTGCACTTGGACGGAATGCATTTCCCTGAATAAACATCAAACATCAGGTTAAATGTCACGTGAGCAAGTCAGACATGAGGACAAAATTAATGATTTAATGACTTACCAGTAACATTTTCAAAATTGCACAAAAAACATACTGCTAGTACTACAGAACCCTGTGAACCAACAAAAAGCGCAAAAGACGCACATAAAAAAAACACCTCGCATATTCTAATAGTGTGCTATAATTAGACTTAATTAACTCTTGCTTGACTCACCGACAGATAAAACATCGTAAATTCCCACTGATGCATATCTAGATTTGGGGGGGGTCTTTAATCCAAATATATCAAAATCTGAAATAAAGACTTCTATTAAGATTGAGACACACCGACGCTACGGACAGCCTAGAAATAAATGCGTTAATTGGTCCTAATGATGCGCACATGGTGCTTTAACGGGTCCCTGCGTCAAGCTGCGACAGTTAAGCACCGTTAGGCAGTGTGGTACGCACGTGCAGGGAAACTATCCTTTACAAATGATGTGAAATTGAAAATTATTATGAAGCTTTTAAAGAAAAAAAAAATATATATATATATATGAAATGCATGTCAAACCAAAATACCTTTATATTAAGGAAAGGTACAACAAAAACAAATTAGACAAAAGTAGTTTCATGCTGAAAAAACATGGCAAGTGTTTTCCTGTTTAGTCTGCCTACTGGGTGGCATGGTGGCTAGCACTGTGGCCTTGCACTGTCAGGGTCCAGGTTCAATTCCCGCCTTCGGTCTGGAGTTTGCATCTTCTCCCCATTCCTGGTGGGTTCCCTCCAACAGGCTCAATTGCGAATGTGTGTGTGGGCCCAGGCTTTGATTACACAAAACCTCTACCATCAGAACCATCCACGTTAAAATGTGGATGAATCTTCCTGCATGTTATTTTAAACATTTTTGCCCGTGCATCCTCATCGTTGAGGCTGATGAAATGCTTGTGTCTCACCCCTCTCTCTCTCTCAAATTGCTTATTAATCTCATATTGAATAGTTTGTGCACTAAACCCATTTTGTAATTTTCAACGGTTTCCAAAGCAGGCCTTGCTGCTGCTTCTTACCTGTTTTTCCTGATTTCACTCACAAGTATGCCGATGTGTTGTCTTTTACACGTTTTTCATCTTTAAACTTTTTTGCAATGTATCCAACTATTGAGGACATCACCCCCATGTTTAAAAATAAAAAGAGCTAATATTTCAATGGCTGTCTTTGGCTTTTCCACTTCAGTTTTTACCATTGCACTGGAATGGTAAGCTAATTCTTCCAGCAGAAATAATTTTGGTTGGAAACTAATATTCAATATGGCAGTGAAGGAATTTGCTGGAGCTTATTTATTGCTTGGAAGTTAGAATAAAGTTGGTGAATAAAAGTAGTACTGAAGAAACTGAAAATGATGTTGATGATGATAGTGATGTTTTATCACATGGTTTTACTCTTTGGTATTTGATTTACTTTTCATCTCAATTGCCGTCATGTGACGTCAATTATAACGTAAGCTCTTAACCAACTGCTGATATTTGAGGAGTTCAGCCTGGGGGTGATCTGTTCATACTGAAGGTTTTTCCACTTCTAGTCAAATAGAAAAAAAAGCTTAAACCACACTATTCCATTAGAACCTGTTAGTACCTGCCAATATTTATTATATAACTGTGAAAAACAGGCAATACCAGAAGCCTCATTTGTCAAGTTTGCAAATCTTCTTACCATTCTAATTTCTTTCCCCAACATTTGACCTACAACTGTGTTTTTCCTGAAACATTAGGATTTTTTTGTCGAAAAATAACACGTTTAATCTTTTAATATTTTGACTTATTTCTGAAACTATTATACAATTTGTTGCAATTTTTTTCTTATTTTGTATTAATTCTTAATTGTTTCATTTAAGTATGATGAACTTTTCATAGAATGTTGGCATTTTTTTGGCAATCCATTGCAGACACACACATACACACTCACATTTATTCCTGCAAAGTTTTGTCCTTTTAAATAAAAATATTCAGCCTTTTTTTGTAAAATAAATAATATTGCTTGTAATTTTTTTAATATTCAGGCTTCTTTCATTAAAAAAAATAATAATTTATATCTAATTAATATGCTGATTTCTTCTTAAAATATTCAGACTTTTCTGTTGCAAAATTATGGGTCTATATACTTTTTGTTGTAAAATTATTTAATTCTTGTAATATTTAAATTTTTTCCTTAAATATTGTTATTTTATTGTGGTAAAATAATTCTTTTATTCTTAAATATTTCACATTTCTCATCTGAATTAACTACTGATTATTTAATCTTTAAAGTACAACTTTAGTCTCGAAATGTATAACTTTCGATGGGGATGGTGGCGATGCCTGGAGCCCCGAGCCTATCCCAGGAGACTTTGGGCATGAATCTCTCACAAAGCACACACATTTGTTCTTGTAAAAATGTTGTACTTTCATCTTAAAATATTTTAATTTCCATTTACAGAATATTCCTAATATAAGTTTTTACCTGTTTCTCTGAAAATATTGTGATGTCTTGTAAAACTGTGTTGTAAAATTACTAACTTTTCCTTGGTATACTTCGACTTCTTCATTTAACTGTTTAGACTTTTCTGTTTTTTAATTATGAGTTTAGCATGATTATATTTACAATTTTCTTAAATTACTAAATTATAGGTTATTAAACATTATTACTGTATTTTTTCCCTTTATTTTGGAATACCAGCATTGCCATTTCATTTAACCCATTCTTGGCTCGACATCAAATAATTTAGATATTCAAATTCAATTAAACAGTGTTACTTTGTTGTGGATAAATGTACAAATTGTGTCTTATATTTCACCTTCTTTTCTCATTATTAACCTTAATTATTTAGTAATTATTTAGGCTTAAAAATACTACTTTAATCTTGTAACTTTATAATCTTTTTTTTTTTTTTTTTTTTTAACTACCATTTTCTTTTTATTGTACAGTAGATCCGTTCCTGGCTCGACACATCAGCCTGCTCTGGGATCAACTAGTCAGCCTGCGGATGCGGAAGCGGCTGCTCTGTGCTCGGCTAAGCTGCCTGTGTTGTGGCCGGAGGAATCATGTGAGCCAGCGGATACTGCTCCACCTGAATGAACACACACTTCTCGAACAGCAGTCGGGTCGCGTTTTTACGTCTTATTTTGCGGTGTTTAGTGTTCTATAAACGCGGAAGTGGACGTGCTTCATGCTGCTCCTGGTCGCCTCATTCATCTGATCTTAGATTAGTAATGTTTCCTGGAAATCGGGCTTGATTTTTCTTCTCCTCCGTCAGCTTCAGACATTCGGATAAAGTCCAGTCCTGTCCTGTCCAGAAGATTAACAGCTTTATAACTACCCTATGAAGAGGCTGAGCACTGAATAAGGAACCTAATTATATATTTATATCTTTTATATTATTATTTGTGGGGGAAAATGAACACGGAGAAAGATTTTTCCCCTTTGACTCCGAACATTGTGAGAGCTCTCAATGACAAACTGTATGAGAAAAGGAAAGTGGCCGCACTGGAGATTGAAAAGTGAGTGTGAAGTGGTGATGTAAAAAAAAAATGCAGGGGGTTTGATAGCGTGAGGCTGATCACGTGATCTGTGATTAAGTTCTGAATGAGTGCATTCACATTTAAAGCTTATTGAAGTCTTAATTTTTTTTCATTCCCATGTATTATCTTGTAAAAGGAGATAAGCGTGTGTGTGTGTGTGTGTGTGTGTGGGGTCATGGGAAGGTGGGCCGGAGCTGGTCACATGGATGGGATGTCAATCAATTGCACGCACAAGTCTTTAAGCTATGTGGGAAACCTGAACATCCAGAAAGCACAACGAGCCGCTCGTCATAAAGTTAGGATGACTGCATTAATGCGAGTGCTATGATTCGGGGCAGCGAAGCGGCTTAGGGATGAGCGTCATCACCTCACATTTTCAATTTAGAGGTTCGAATCTTGCCTCCAGTCGGTGTGCTTGGAATTTTCTGGTCCTCCCGGTCCTCCTGGGTTTCCTCTCATGGTGTCTCAGTGGATGTATGAATGTCTATGTATGTATACTGTATGGACAAAAGTATTTGGCCAAACCTGGAATGACATTGTATCCAAAAACATACACTTCAGTATGGAGTCGGTCGTTCCTTTGCAGCTGTAACAGCTTCCGCTCTTCTTGGAAGGAAGGCTGTAAGATTTTGTAAGAGTGTTTCTGTGCCAATTCACTCTGTAGAGCGTTTATGAGGACAGGCACTGATGTTGGACGAGAAGGCCTGGCTTTTCGCACTACTTCAACCCACTATTACAGTAGATTACATTGTGTCATGTTGTCGTGTTGCTGCGCTGCTCCGGTTTGCACATTTGCATGTGCACACTGTTTTGTTTCACTGTGTACTGAACTATATATGGTTGAAATTACTTGACTTGATCTCCGTTCCAGTTCATCCCAAAGGTGCTCGATGGGGAAGCTCTGTGTTAGGACCGGGAAAGTTCTTCTTGCTTTGTGATAATCTTGCTTTGAGTCATGTTAAGAAAAGGGCCTTCCCAAAACTGTTGCCACTAAGTTGGAAGCATAGCATTGTCCAAGATGTCTTGGTATGCTGAAGCATTAAGTTTGATCTTCACTGGGGATAAGGGTTGATTGAAGCAACCTAATCCAATAACTAACAGGTTTGGGCAAATACTTTTGACCATATAGTGTGTACGTGCCTGTAGGTTGTAAATATGACAAAGTTTACAAGTCTAGGACCGTTTCTTTCACAGTTGCTGTGTGTGTCTGGGATGATGTGAAATGTTGCACCGTTATGAGAAGTGAAGCTGCACTGGGTTTATTCTGGTTAGTGATCCGAAAAAGACAGTCCTGAGGCTGTAAAAAAAAAAAAAAAAAGGTCTCAAATTAAAGGAGTGAAACTTTTAGTCATTGTAATGATGTGTGTGTGTGTTTCTCACTGCAGACTCGTGCGGGAGTTTGTGGCTCAGAACAACTCGACTCAGATCAGACATGTCATTCAGATCCTGGCGGCAGAGTTCGCGCTCTCGCAGCACCCACACAGTCGGAAAGGAGGTCTGATCGGACTGGCCGCCTGCTCCATCGCTCTCGGCAAAGTACATGCATCGCTTCACCTGTACATACACCGACACTGTACCGAGAGAATACAGTATTTTTGAGTGTCTAACATATACACAATCAGATGTATGAGCCTCGTTTATGCACGTGGATTTATTTATGAGAAATTCTTGGAAATCCAGATTAGGGTATATTTTGGAGTATATTTCTCTATTCATATTTGTAATTTTTGGGGTTTTTTTTCGATTGTAATCACTTTAGGAAAAAATTGGTTAAGATTGTCCAAATCTTGTAGTAATGTGTATGCGTTATCTATTGAAAAGAATTCAGTTTATTTACAAATTTATAAAAAGTAAGGACAAAATAATTACTGACTAAAATTGCAAAATAGCATAATTTTTTTCCATAATCAGATCGTAAATTTTATATCTTCAGTGTGTGATGTCATCCTTTGCCTCATTGATTGATCTGAGCAGTGGCATTGGCACATGCTGGCATCCTTATTTTTTCATAACACAGATTTTTTATTGTGATTAAAACACAATATTTCATGGGAGGATTATTCGTATAGCTGAGGATGTGTTCTGTGTCTTCAGGATTCTGGCTTGTACCTGAAAGAGCTGATCGAGCCGGTGCTAACCTGCTTTAATGACTCGGACAGCCGCCTGCGGTATTACGCCTGTGAAGCTCTCTACAACATCGTGAAGGTGGCCCGGGGAGCCGTGCTTCCTCACTTTAACGTGCTGTTCGATGGCCTTAGTAAGGTAACGTTGGTGATGATAAGAGATGTTGCTGTTTAACCTCCAGCTGCTTTTGTTTTGTCTTGTGATTTAATCACACTTAGATATAAGAAGATGAATTACAAGAGCTTTATAATTAATCTTTGGTATGAACGCATTATTCATCAACACAGCCTGAACTCTCTTAGGGAAGATTTCTTGCGCCCCAAGCATGTGCAGAGGCAAATAGTCACATGAACTCCAATCTGAACGTTCTCATTCAAGTCACATGACCACGTATCAAATATGTATTCGATCACATACAAAAGTGACTCTGATCCAATCTAAAAAACATCAGATTTGTGCATTCAGACAGCAGTAAAGTCAGATCTGACACATTAGGCAAAAAAAATTTAGTCACTTTAGGCTTTTATTGTGAGGGTAGCCGGGGACCCAGATCCGTCCCCTGACGAAAAAGAGGAATATGAACTAGGCTACTTTTAGGAAGTAGTCTTACTCCAATAACACACACATGTGAGCATTTCCTGCTTTCTCCTGTTCTATTTATAGGCTATTTTATGTTACATTACATACATAACAGTATAATTAGTGTTAAAAACAAATATATTTATACTTATATACAGTGATAATATATACTGTGAATATGTACTGTACAGTATAGTTTCACATTTATATTTCATGTTTGTTTTGCATTAAAATGCAGTCAGCAAATCCCAGAGAAGAAATGGTTTAGTCTCGAATCTTAATTAAGGTTGGGGTAATGATGTCCTGACGCTCGTCTTATTATAAAACCAGTTAAAAAATAAAAAAGAGGAAATGATTGGACAAACGGGCAAAAGACCGATGTACAGTATTTATCTGTCATTACTTTATGAGTATAATTTTAGGCTCTGTGTGCAATAAAATAGGCTGGTATACCAGTTATATTGGCTAAGGCAAAAGGTGGCCTCAAGCGTAAGTGTAGAATCATAAAAGTTTATACATTTTGTAATAGTTTAGTAGTCCCTCTCCCATTTCAAAAAGCGCTCATGCTACGATTGTGCTCTTGCTCTGCTCTCCTCTTGTTTCTCTCGCCCTCTCTCTCTCACTCACACACACACACACACACACACACACACACACACACACACACACACACACATTAACCACATTCTGGTCTGGCGTGCATTATTTCCCACTTTACTCTTCTCTGCTCCCTTCACAGCGTGCCACTTGACCACGTCCCCAAGACCACAGACTTCATCTCAGTTTGCTTAATATTTCAACCTTAACTGCCCCAAGTGCCATCTGCCAGCTTTACCCTTTAACTTTTACTTTGCTCTTACCTGATTTTTAGATTTTGACAAATGTATTTATTTGTTTCAGCACGACAGCGTATTAAAAGCCATATTACTGAATGAAATATGAGTATCTTTATTGTTAGTTAACACATGCCTAAAACAACCTTAAGCTAAATGTAAAAGCTCATTCAGTTCGAAACTTTCAGTTGTTTGTGATGATAAACCCGCCCCAAGCCCCCGGCGTAAGCGGTTCTCTGTTCTAGTCCGGCAAGGTGCATGGACTGGTTCAAAATTGGACACCGGCTCTGAACTAGTTCTGGAACCACCATGATGCAATAGGGGTACATGAGATAACAACACTAAGAGACCTTAAGAGGAACCAGATTTAACAGGAAACCCAAGCTGAGAACTATACAATATATGCCCGAGTAATTACGTCATTCAAAATCCGAACAATCGATGATCCTTTTCAGTAAACAGATTATTTGATTATCATGGTACTTATAATTTGCATCCTGAGTGGTGATCATATCCTTGATGAAAGATGACAGCTGTTCCGTTGTTTCATTTTACGACTCGGTCAACAACAGGACATCAATCAGCCATATAACATCCCTCTTACTCTTCAATAGGCCCAGTTTATTCTCGAGTTTTCATGTTTGAAAGTGGAATCTCCATTAACATTTCCTTTTTTAGCACTGTTTCTTTTCTCGTTCCATGTTTTTCTGTCCCCTATCCAGTCTAAGACTATTGTTTATTGCATTTTGAGCTTCTTGCCATGTCGTTTTAAACTCCCTGTTACACTAAATACACTGTTTATCTGTTTCCCAGCTGGCAGCCGACCCGGATCCCAACGTGAAGAGTGGCTCCGAGCTGCTTGATCGGCTACTGAAAGTAAACTTAAAATACAGTCCATTTAAAAGGCAGTGATCATAATGTCATGATATCATTTCATGAGTGCTTTCTGTCTGTCTAGGACATAGTGACAGAAAGCAACAAGTTCGACCTGGTGGCGTTTGTTCCTCTGTTACGTGAGAGGATTTACTCCAACAACCAGTACGCTCGCCAGTTCATCATCTCATGGGTGAGTAGAGCTGCTGCTTCTCCTTTACTATGTGAGGAGGCGTGGCCTGTGTTATATTTCAGTCCAAGGAGTATTGGCTTCCTGTAGTGATAATTAATGAGGCATGGTCTACGTGTGCATCAGTCCTAGCGAAGGATGTACGGTGTGGTATAGGTGTGTCAGTCTCAATGAAGGAGGCGTGGTCTCTGTGTGTGTTGTTCAGCGTTCCAATCAGTTAGTGGGTTCCTGCTAAATGGACTGCATGGGGTATTTTAAGTAAGATTCAAACCGTAGGTGGGAAACTGCTCAGCTTAGAGGGAACTGAGAATGGTGTGGGGAACAACCGAACAATGGTTCATCACTTCGCAGGAAGTGGACCAGCAAAATTTCCCATGTGCCATGAGACACATGAGACCTAGCATTCATTTTATGAACCATTTATATGACATTATTATGATGGTTTATTAATAATTATAATAATAATAATAATAATAATGTGTAAGGTATATATAATCAATACACAGAAGGAGGCTGTGTTAGCTCAGTGTGTATGTATGTGATTTCTGCATGAGTTAGTCTCAGTGAAGGAGCCATGCCCACCGTGTGAGTTGGTCCTATTGAAGGAGATCTGAACTTAAGGCCAGTCACTTCCTGCAAACTGCTTTAATCCCCCTAATGTATTAATGTCTCCTCAGATCTTGGTGCTGGAGTCAGTTCCAGACATCAACCTGCTCGACTATCTGCCTGAAATCCTAGATGGCCTCTTTCAGATCCTCGGAGACAGCAGCAAAGAGATCAGGCGCATGTAGGAATTTAATTATTGTCTTTTTTCCCCCCTCTCATCTGCTTTTCGTGCTTAACCTGTCCTGCACTCACGCATTCTGTGTTGTAGGTGTGAGGTGGTTTTAGGAGAATTTCTCAAAGAAATCAAGAAAACACCTTCCAGCGTAAAGTTCGCTGACATGGCCAACATCCTGGTCATCCACTGCCAAGTGTCCGATGACTCCAAAATGAGTAAGTGGAAACAGCGCTCGGTTAAATTGCATCTCGGAAACCAAACCGTATAATCCATATAAAGACCTGTGAGAAATTTCTGGGATTATACAGCAGTAGGATTATTCATTTCCTGTTTTAATTTAGATCGATTAACAAATGCACAATACTATTACTGGCTTACCAAATCCTTTAGCCTTCTCCGGTACTAAAAATATAAACTATATACTATAATACTGTGTTGAATATGCTTTATCTTCTTTATAGGAAATGTTATTCTAATGAGCAAATTTGCTTTATTAGAACCACTTAATAAAGGTAAATCCTTGACTTGAATGACTTTTGGTGGGGTTTCATCTATCTTGGAGACTTTCTGTTAGACACCACAAAAGAAGGTTATAATTGGGGAAAATAAATAAATAAATAAATAAATAAATACACTTGGTGCAAATTAAATCGGTGCATTGGAGCAGTCAGTTGTTGATTTTATCTCATAAATTCCTGTAAGCATATTATTTATATTTATTAATAAATATTTTTCAATGTGGTTTTCACAGTAAAATGAACACTGAAACTTTACTAACACACTAACCCACAAACTCAAGTTGGTTATGGACTCGTTTGTTAGCCTTTAATAACCTACCCATAGCGGCTCACTCGCACAACTTTGTAGTTATATTCGATGGTGTTTTAGCAGTAATTTCTAAAACTATATTCTGAAAAACCTGATCTAACTCTCTCTCTCTCTCTCTATCAGCTAACGATCTGATCCAGCTGACGGCTATGACCTGGATGAGGGAGTTTATTCAGCTGGCAGGGCGAGTGGTCCTGCCTTATTCCTCTGGCATTCTAACAGCAGTGCTGCCCTGTTTATCCTACGATGACCGCAAGAAGAGTATCCTTCATACCCACTGATTTGGATTCCACCACCGCAGCAGACTTTATGCAAAAATAAATAAAAAACTAGAAGTTTTGCCATGCATTTTCCCACACACACAAAAAATTTATTACATTGTTGCTCAACCAGAAGCCCTGGATGAACCAGGAGGTCTGACTTCTGCTCCGAGCGTGCAACATAGCATTCAGGTCTGGAGACCCAGAGGCCTATAGTGTCCTATTATATCCAGGGCTAATCAAAGGAGAGGAAGTCACGTTACAAGTCACTTAAGTCACCTTTCTTCTCCATTCTGGTGCGCGGTTTGAACTTCAGCAGATGGTCTTGGACATCTCTTCATGCATAAATGCATTGAGTTGCTGCCATGTGATTGGCTGATTAGATATTTATGTTAAGAGGCAGTTGATCTAATTTAATCTAAAATAATGAATGCGCAATTAGATTACCATGAAACTCAAACCCTGTTAACGGCGTAAGAACATTGCTAATTGCCCAAACAGCCTTGTGTCGTGTCCTTAAACAGTTCTGAACAGGTACTAAAGAGGCCGCAAGCGCCTGCAACCACAGCCTCATGAAGCTTGTGACCCCTGAGGATGATGAAGATGACGAGTCACAGACGATGAGCTCTCCTATGAGTACAGACACGGCCACTAAGACTGAAGTGGATCTTAATGGTGAGTCAGTGACACTTTAACGTGTGTGTGTGTGTGTGTTGGTTTAATGGTAACTAATCACTCGATGACCTGATGCTCACTATATTATTATTATGATTATTATTATATTCCTATTTTGGGGCATTGGGGGCTTAGTGGTAGGTTTCTTGCCTACCATGTGGAGGGTCTGGGTTCAATTCCCACATTGAGCATGCGGTACTGGTTCAAAGCCTGAATAAAATGCGAGGGTTGTGTTAGTAGAAAGGGTGTCCGGATCAGATGGTCCGCTGCGGCAACCCCTCGATGGGAACAGCCGATAGGAACCAACAACATTTCGTTCCCTATTTTTTTTTAAACAATTTCGAGAAGCTCTGTGAAGGCTACATATATATTATATTATATTATATTATATTATATTATATAATTATATATAATTATTATATAATATAATTAAATATAATTATATATATATATATATACATATAATTTTTGTAACGTGTGTGTGTAAATATATTGTTAATAATGACTGTGTCTTAAGTGCTTAAATTACAGAGAATAAAAATGAAAACTAAGATTTTGCATTGGCCGGGAATCGAACCCGGGCCTCCCGCGTGGCAGGCGAGAATCCTACCACTGGACCACCAATGCTTGCCTGTAGTCTGATATCGCCCCCTGGCTTATGAAAGTGTCACTGCATGACGGCACGCGTAATAGTTTTATAGCTTTTTTACTTACAATATTCTGAAATTAGAACAACTATTTAGTGAATATTGAAAAAAATTCATTAACAGGAAACGTGTCGCGTTTTAGGTCAAATAATATAGTTTTTTTTTTTTTTTTTATTGCTGCCGTCATACGCCAGAGGGCGTGTGAAGACTGCTGCCAAAAAAATTAAATAAAAAAATAATAGTTTTGATACTATTGATTATGTTGATTTATTTATTATTTACTAACCAAGATCATAGAAGTAAATCTATAAACTTTTTGTCATTTATTAGCCAGGGTAATTAAAAGGGAAAATAGTGCATAGGCCGGGAATCGAACCCGGGTCTCCCGCGTGGAGCCGCTGCCAATGCTTCGCCGTAGATCCCGGTCGCCCTCTGGTGTATGAAAATGCCATTGCAACGTGGCAAAGCGATCTATACGAGCGAAAATATTCACAAATTATTATTAAATGAGAAGTTTATTTAAGCTAAATTCCCGTTTGTTTGCATTTAGTATATGTTCATTGGTATTTTTTCACGAAATATCAGATTCTTCTTTAAATGTTATGTAAATAAATGTAAATATCGCAATGTCATTTTCATACACCAGGGGGCGATCGGGATCCATGGCAAATCATTGGAGGTGGTTCAGTTGTAGCGTTCTTGCTTCACGCGGGAGACCCGGGTTCGATTCCCGGCCTGTACACTACTTTTTCTTTTTATTTAACCTGACTAATAAATAACAAAAAGTTTATAGATTAATTATTTGAAGTAAATATATGTTTTAATATATTAATTTATTACTCAAAAGTTCAACAAATTTGTGTACAGTAGGATAAACGGCTGTAATAATTTAACTTGCGTACGAGACATAAAGCGTTTAAAATGAGTGACTTTTAAAAATGTTAAATGTTTAACTTTCTTTTTCAGATTCACTAAACGCCTCTCAGGAGTCAGTGGGTTTAAGTAACATTTCCTTCTTCACACCAACAGGGTAAGACGATGTATTGATGTGTCAATGATCTCAGAACAATTGTTGATGTTGGGTTAGAACAGATGCACATATGATTTATTTGTTCATTTGAGGCAAAATTCAAATCTGCAGCAATGGAAGTGTGAGGCGATCGAGCTAACCACTGAGCCACAGTGCCCCGCCTTACGTTGTAGCACTTATAATAAGCACTCGTTCATTTAGCAGGAATTTGGAAGAGTTAAGTACACTGTGAAAAGTACACAGGTGGCACCCTCTGAACTTTTTACACATTTTCATCCAGTGTGTTAAGTTTGTTTAGAAATAATAATTAAGTGCTCGCCCCCATGATCCAGACATTGCGAGTTTGATTCCCGGGTGATTCTGTAGCCTCCCGCAGGCGGGGGCCTGAAGAGAGCTGATTGGTCGAGGTTTCTCTGCGGGTTGGGATGGGAGTCACATGGCGCTCTTACACCAATCACGGCTCTACAGCCAGTCATGGGTGATTGTGAGCTCACGCAAGCGGAGAGCATTGCCCTCAGAGTGTGTTACACCGCTCCAATGGTGCGTGTGCGAGCAGACGGGTCGGTGGCATCACATGGTTCGGTAATAGCTTTCAGGCCTCCCTGACAGACTGGTAGTAGTAGCCTTAATGTGGGAACGCCCCTAGTGACGGGGAGGAATTAGACGAGACTAAATTAGGGAGAAAAATCGGGGCAAAATAACAAAATAAAAAAGTTATAATAATTATGGCACATGACGGAAATATATGCTGCTTATGTAAATGTTAAACTCTTGTATTTAAAGTTAGTTTGTATTGTTTAAATGCTGTGCCTGGTTTTTAAGTAAGAAAACTACTGTTATAAGGAGCGAGCTGCATTTATTTACTCATTATAGCATTAAAATTGTAACAAGATTGGGGAAAAAATAGGATATTTCTGAAATTGTAATACTTATAGAATCAGCACAGAGGCATTGTGATAATATCATATCGTGAGGTGACAGTTGATTCCTGTCACTACAAGACAAAATTCCCTTTCCTCCTTACGACACAAAGGCACCTTGTCATGTTAAGTGTTTTCTTCCCTAAGCCTTTCTCGTATTAGGAAACATAAAGTCACACCTTTTCTTTTGACCATTACAGAGGGCTGAAACTGGAGACTCATTCCATAAATGCTACATAAACATGTCCGTACAGAAAACCAAAGAACCAATTTGCTCTTCCTTGAGAATCTACCATACAATTCCTTGACCAAGTTGTTACTTGATAACACATTAACCAGGAGTACATTAGATCTAAACCTTTGATATAAATTACAGCCATAAGTACAGTTCATTAAAATTAATCTTTATCATCTGACCAATCAGAATGAAGGATCCAGTAGTGCTTTGGTATAAAACGTGTTTAAGAAGGTATTTGGATACGCAGGAATTAAAAGGCATATAGTACCTTCAGCATTGAGGAGACCGTGAATAATCTCTGCTGCGTGCGTGTCCTCTCTTGTCCCTGTAGAAATGACAGGACCCACGTGACCCTGGACCTCGACAGCATCGTGCAGGTTCTGGACAGACATTTACACGACTCTTCGACCGGAATGATGACACGTATCGCTGTTCTGAAGTGGCTGTATCATCTCTACATCAAAACACCTCGCAAAGTGAGAGCCAACATGGAGATCTCTTAGGATTCACAGGTTACTAACATGCACGTGTGAGAGGTTTTAAACACGCATAACCTGTCTATTGTGTGCAGATGTTCCGGCATACAGACAGTCTGTTCCCCATGCTGCTGAAGACTCTGTCTGATGAGTCTGATGAGGTGAGTGCTCCAGAAAAAATACCTCACATAAAATACCCTAAAAGAATCGCTCGTTTCAGTTTTCACCGCACATGGATCCCTCTAGGGTTCTTTATATAGTGGAGGATGCGTAGCTCTGTAAAACGGTCCTACAAAGATATGGCTCTCATAAAAAAATTATTTTATGATCCGGCAAAGGGAACAAATCTTAAACATACTCTTAAATTTCTCCTATTCACTTATTTCTTTAACATGTTAACTTAACTCTCAGGACATGTGCGTTAATGCTCCGGCTGTAATACGCCTCATAATGCATTTTTTCACACCACACCTCTGTTTCACACCTTCAACAAATACATATAAATGAGCTACTTGTGAGCCACGCCCCTCCTGCACTTCTTATATGAGGTCACAATAAGGGAAAATTTAATTGCTTTGTTTAATACAAAAATGGAAAAGGAGTTCCTGGGAGGCCAGTTTTTCAGATTTAAAGAAGGCAGTCCGATCTCCAGTTAACTGAGAAAACTTTCTACCATGATGGTGTCCAAGCACTAGTGAAACACTGGAATAAGTGCATTAGTGTAGCAGGGGATTATATAAAGAAATAAAGTTTTTTTTAAATTTAGTTTTTGCGATGCAATAAAAAGTCCTGGTTTGACTTGAACGGCCTTCGTAATTTTTGAAGGCTCAGGAGACGGACAGAGTTTCAGCTGAGCATTAAGCTTGCACTTATTTGCTCTGTATTCTCCAGTGCACTTGTGAACTCAACAAAACCAAAATGTCCTAGTTTCCTGTTCCCGTGTGTGTGTGTTTGTGTGTGTGCGTGCACACAAGCTCTCCAAATCTTGTGGTGTTTTGTCACAGGAGCATACACAAGCCAAAAAGCTTCCTTCAGAGGAAGGGTTTTTGATCTGCCTGCACAAGTGCACACAACTTTCAAGGCTAATTAAACACAGTACAAGCTGTATCTCTAGTTCACACTTAAGCACACACACTCCCTCCCTCTCACTCTCACCGGTTACAAAACAGACAAATCCATCTTCCTGAAAAGTCTAATTTTTACTTTTTTATTTTACTTTATTTTTTAAAACCTTTCATTCCATTGTTTGTGGAATAAACTGTTTTAATCAGAGTGTTCAACAACCTCAAGGGTCCGGGTTCGATTCCCACCACGGTCTGTGTGCATGTTCTCTCTGTGCTTGGTGGGTTTTCTCCTGTACTCCGGTTTCCTCCCACAGTCCAAAGACCTGCTAATTTGTTGTTCCCAAATTGCATGTGTATGTGCGCCTTGCGATGGACTTTCACCCCATCCAGGGTGTACCCTGCCTCATGCCCTAAGTTTCTGCGATAGGCTCCTGGCCCCCCATGACCCTCTATATAGGATAAAACTGTATAGACAAATAAAAGTGTTCAAGTTTTTTTTGGAGGAGATTTTCTCCCTAATTTCGTCGTGACCAATTCTTCCCCGTCGCTCCCACATTAAGACTACTACCACTTATTCAGGAGGGTTGAAGACTATCACATGTTTCCTTCAAAACACGTGCTCAGGGGCGCCTGTGAGCTCATGCACCGTTGAGGGCGGTGTAACACACTCGGAGGACGGCGCTATCCGCTCCTTCCATTTGTGTGAGGTCACAGACGCCCCTGATTGGCTGTAGAGATGTAATTAATGTGCTCTCTTCCCCAAAGAGTGCTCGGCCAATCAGCTCTCTCTAGGCCTCCGGCTGCGAGAGGTTACAGCATCACCCGGGGATCTCTCGATCTCCAGATGATAGGGCGAGCTCTTTACCACTGCGCCACTCGAAGGCCCAGTGTTTAAGTGTTCAGCACTGCCTGTGCGTGATTTTGTCAGTCTGATCTGGCAACCCTGGGTTATATTATATTTTAGTTGTACTATGGAAATTTGAAGAATGGCTTTAGAAATAAGACTGTTGAAGTTTTTTTAGTGATTTTTTTGTGAATCTGATATTTTCATAGAAGTTCATATTTAAGAGGAAAACCTACTGTTTTTGGATTCACCATAGAAATTTAAGATTTTCACAGAACAACAAGCCCAGGAACATTAGATATTTTGTAGGATGAAATCCTTAAGAGTTGGTGGTGATGCTTTTCCTATGCAGCTTCATGTTAAAATAAACACACAGTAACTGAGTTCTAATAAATGCAATTGCAATAAAACCTGATTAGGCAAGACAGGATGAGCAGATTAATGACCAAAATGACTCCCATTGAGAAAGAAATGGCTTAGCGTGTTCAACTAAAAAAACATAAAAGCAAGAACTTTCCAAATTCAGCACTGATACTTGGATATAGTGCCACGCACTCTGTAAAGGAAACACTGACAGAACGTGTGTTTTGCCGTTCTGTTGCCCTGCGTCTGATGGAAAAGGTTCCTTCACTGATGCTTATTGGCATTTGTGTAATGGTGTACAAAGCCAATAAGCTGGCAGTTATACAGGTCATTTTGTGATTTGAATCCTGATACAAACAGCCATTTCAATGCAAATTGTTCTCTAAAAGGTCATCCTGAAAGACCTGGAAGTTCTAGCAGAGATTGCGTCCTCCCGGGCCGGACAAACTGAGATGTCGGAGCTGTGCGAAGGAGCCAATAAAACCGAACTTCACATTCCAGAAGGAGGCAAACAAGCGCAGAAACAGCTGGGGCCGTGTGAGTAAACAGCTCTGATACTTGGTTTATTTACTACAAAGTCTTGGAAGTTTTTCAGACATCAAGACAAGAACGAGTCAGTTATCATTTCCAAAATGCGACCAGTCGTGTGTTTTTGTACTGAGGCTCATAATTTCTTCTTTGATGTCACTTGGAAGGACTCGATATGAGAATCTCAGCTTCAAGCGTTGTATTGTGTGTGTGTGTGTGTGTGTGTATTGTCCTGCATTTTCAGGTGCCAAAGTGGTCGACTCCTCACCCTCGACTCCCAGCATGAACTCCTACTTCTACAAGTTCATGATCAACCTCTTAAAGCGCTTCAGTCTGGAACGAAAGCTTCTGGAAACCAGAGGGGCCTTCATCATTAGGTATGACCTGTTATGAATCTGATGTGTCCTTTGAGTCTGATGGTCCCACTGAAGCCAACAGAAGTGTCTGAGTTGTGACCTCACTTCCTCTCAGCTTTATTAAAGGAAGCATGGCCTTTGTGTTTGTCAGTACTGAGTGAAGAAGGTTTGGCATTTGTATCTGCCAATCCCACTGTTTGACACCTGGATGTTCCTAGGCTTATTAAAATATATTTTTAACCACACTAATATTTCAGTGGCATTAAACATGGCTTTAGTAGGCCCGTGCTGAATTTTAGTGAGTGACTAAATCTTATTTATTAATTTATGTTTTTACCCTGCAGACAGCTGTGTCTCCTCCTACACGCAGAGAACATCTTCCACTCCATGGCTGAGATCCTGCTGAAGGAAGAGGACCTTAAGTTTGCGTCCACCATGGTACAGACGCTCAACAGTATTCTGCTCACTTCAGCTGAGCTCTTTCAGCTCCGGAACCAGCTCAAAGACCTGCGCACACCTGTGAGGATCACGTACACACACACACACACACACACACACACACACACAGGAATAAATTGCAGCCATGAAGATTGACGTATAATAATAATATAGAATAATTGTAAAGTATTGGCCTGCAGAAACATCCCTTTCAAGAACATATTGCCCAAAACAGGTGATTCCTATTTCCCACAAGCCTTTTTATATGAGCATCAGCCCTGTGAGTGTCCACCAGAGGGTGTGTGTGAGTGGAGGGGCATGGCTTGGTCTCGCTGCAGCTCGCAGACATAGAGAATGTAACCCGATGTCTTGCAATAATTTAAATGCCAACAGCAGTGCCCTGATTCTTTTTCTTAGGATCCCTAAGTGTTAAGGTTTTGTCCTTTGGTTAGTTAAGACAAGAGGTTTTAAACATGTAGAATGTTTAAAACACACAAATTGTGTGTGTGTGTGTGTGTGTGGCAGCTTTTTCCTAAGTGGTTCAGTAGCTTTCAGCCAAAGTGCAAAATTAATGGATTCCTAAGTAAAAAAAATAATTTATCCTCCAAAACAGACCTTCATCTAATCAATCCATCTAATTTGATCAAGACAGGAGGCAAAGCTCTCCGTGTTTCGTATGTTTTTTTTTTTTTTTTGCTGATTCATTGCTTCTCCACTGTAAAATGCAGCTCGCTCTTTATGCAGCGAGTTCCATATTTGAAGGTGTTGATTATGTGTGATTGGACATGACTTTTGCCAAGATTTTAAAGATTTTCACGCCATCAAGTTTTCTCATGGGACCAAAAAACGAGCGAGCTAGGAGTCACAGGAACAAAGGCGTTCAGCACAGATCCCAAGTGAATCCTTATAACTCGAAAATGGTGCATTTAGTTTGTTTTGAGTTTCATGGAGATGATACAAGTTTCAAAATTAAATGAGTCATAAAAAAGTTTAAAAAATGATAATAAATTAATTTGGGGAAAATCATCAGTCAAATTCCTTAGAGAAGTAATGCCCTTGAAAAGCGCACCAGTAGGGAGCAGCGATTGGACCAAACCTGTTTTTTTTTTTGTTTTTTTGATGAAACAATTCAGGAACCCATACGAATTATCTAAATGAAAAATTAAAGGTTTCAGTCAATTCAGTTTGCACGGTAGGCACCACATAATTAAGGGCTGATGAAACATTGGAGCAGGATGAGGAGCGGGAGCGAGCTGACCACACATTTACATTTACATTTGGGCATTTGGCAGACGCTCTTATCCAGAGCGACTTACATTTTAATCTCATTACACATCTGAGCAGTTGAGGGTTAAGGGCCTTGCTCAAGGGCCCAACAGTGGCAACTTGGTGGTTGTGGGGTTTGAACATGGGATCTTCCGAACTGTAGTCCAATGCCTTAACCACTGAGCTACCCCTGACCACACGCTCTATTTGAAATGGTAATGGTTGCATGCATCCGCAGGTAACCCCTAATTTATTCATAAAGATACCTCAATGAACATATTGCAAAAGACAAGTTGGTCAAACCTTCTATATTGATGGGAAAAAGCATATAATATATTATAATATAAACAAACTACAGTACTTTTGTGCACAGAACTAAAAAAGTGTACTACAATATAACAGGTTTCCAAAATAGTGCATTATATAGTGACGTACTGTATCTCTGTTGTGTTCCGCAGGAGAGCTGTTCTCTGTTCTGTTGTCTATATCGTTCCTGGTGCCATAATCCCGTGGCCACAGTCTCGCTGTGCTTCCTGACTCAGAACTACCACCACGCGTATGACCTCATCCAGAAGTTGTATCCTTCAGTATCATGCACGTTTCACAAACTAACACACAGATGACTGGATCCCTCCGGTACATTAGGCTCTGATGGATCAAACCACTGTTAAAGGTTATGAAGAACTTTCATAGAACGTTGCTGCAGCCTCATTTCAATGTCCCCAAAAAACTATCGAGAAGTGTACTCAGGTTTTAATCCTTGCCGTGTCATGAGATGTTATGTAGCAGTAATTTTATTGGGGGTAATGCTGATATAAGACAAAACATGAAATGGAGTTAAATGCCCTTCACTAGAAATAAAATTAATATAAAGCACATCCTAGAATGGCCTTTAGCTTTTATATAAAAAAAGAAGAAAAAGCTATGTAAATCCAATGTTGAATAAGTAATTATATTTCATTTTCTTGATATACAAAATATATAATTTTTGCTTTGAAAGGTATTAATATGTGAGGGCTGCTAAGAAACATAATGGACAATGATTAGGGATTATATGATCAGGCCACTAGGTTAAGTCTAAAGGTTTAAAAATGCTTTTCAAATACTTTGACGAAGCCATCGATGTTTTATTTTCAAATTACTTGATCAATCATCTTTAAACTGTAGAAATAAAAACTTGAAAACTCAACAGAAATATTATAAAGTTTTTTTCCCCCACTTGTGAACACATTATCTCAAAGTTAGATTAGCAACTCTGATATTTTGCCCGCACGACACAATTGCATCAGATCATATTACAAGGTTCACCACTAAAACGTTCGCTTCCAACTCTAATGGAACCCATGTATCTTTAAAATGTTCATGAGTATCCTTTATAATACTTAAGGTCTGAGCCACGTGTGCTATACCTTAAAGCACAATTTTTTTTTACTCTTTTAAGAACATTACATCTTAGTTTCTAAATTAGTGAAGAAAACCTTCCTCCATGTAGTATAAGTTTAATCCCTGACTTCTGACTCATCAGCGGTGATCTGGAGGTGACTGTGGATTTCCTGATCGAAGTAGACAAACTGGTGCAGCTCATCGAGAGTCCCATTTTTACATGTAAGTTTCTTTCAAACTAACAACCACTAAGCAGGAAAGTGTATCAAGTAGCTTTAAGGTTGTGACCTGAACCCTCGACACAAACTACAACTAGCACAAAATCAAAATAAGAGCAGTTTGAGTGTAAGTGTTAAAGGAGCTGTGAGAAATATCAGGACTTGCCACGTTTGCGGAATTAAAGCAAGAGGAATGCAAACTCGTGAAACTACACAGCACTATATTACTGAAAATATGTGTAACAGATTTTAGGGTATAACTCATTAAAGGATAAACCTTAAAATAAATTAAGAATTAGCTCTTTGGTAGGGTTTAAACAAGCCAATTAGATTTCCCTCCTAATGTGATGTCATATAAGAAGATGCCCTCAGCTTTTTTTTAGGGCGTGGCTTGGGAGTGGCTAATTTACATAGACATTAAAATGGTACACCTGAGTGGTATTTCACCTGGGGCATTAACACACATTTTGTGGAAGCTCTGAGATTTGTGTCTTTACTAACTATAAATAAATTATAACTATTTTTTAATTAGTTAAACTATAATTAGTTTTTCTTACATTTCTAACCCCTGATAATGTTGTTTCCCTCCGTGTTGTCTTTGTCTCGCCGTGTAGACCTGCGGCTGCAGTTGCTGGACGTGGAGAACAACCCGTATCTGATTAAAGCTCTGTACGGACTGCTGATGCTGCTACCGCAGAGCCAGGCCTTCCAGCTGTTGTCTCGCCGCCTGCGCTGTGTCCCAAATCCAGAGCTCATGAGGACGGTGTAAGTTGTGCAGTCAAACAGAAAATTTGAGCACCTAGCCTAAAGTAATCAGTTTCAATATAGTATGGTTTTAATCAAAAGGTAAAGCACAAGCCAGTGGTAAAAGGAAACATTTACTACAAAAATGTCTTTGCACACCTTTTTTTTTAATGGAAACGTCAACGAAAAGAAACAGATCACATCTTCTTATAAACACTCACGGACCACTTCATTAGGTACAGCTTGCGAGTACTGAGATGGACCATCTTTTGCCTTTAGAATTTACTTATTCTTCATGGGCATAGATTCATCAAGCTGCTTAGAGAGTTTGGTCCATATTGACACGGTAGCATCACATCGTTGCTGTAGATTTGTCAGCTGCCAATCCACAATGTGAATTTCTTTTTCCACCACATCCTGAAGATGCTTCATTGGATTAAGATCTGGTGACTGTGGAGGCTGTTTGAGTACTGTGACCTCATTGTCATGTTTATGACACCAGTTTGGGATAATTTTAGCTTTGTGTTATCCTGTGGTCATCAAGGGATGGACAAGAACACTCAGGTAGGCTGTGGAATTTTAACCATTGGTTTTAAATGGCCCAAAGTATACCAAGAAAATCTCTCCACCACCATTACACTGCTATCACCAGCCTAAACTACTGATACAATCAGGATGGATCCATGCTTTCATGATGTTTACACCAAATTCTGGCCCTACCTTCTAAATGTCGCAACAGAAATTGCCTCATCAGACCAGGCAACATTTTTCCAATCTTTTATTGTCCAATTTTGGAGAGCCCATGTGTATTGTAGCCTCAGTTTCCTGTTCTCAGCTGACAGGAGTGGCACCCGCTGCTGTAGTCCATCTGCCCCAAGTTCAATGTGTTGTCTGTTCAGAGATGCTCAGATGCTCTTTGGCACACCTTGTTATGAGATGTTATTTGAATTACTGTTTCTTTTATCAGCTTGAACCAGTCTGGCCATTCTCCTCTGACTGCTGGCATAAATAAGGTGTTTGCACCCAGAGAACTGCTGCTTACTCTTTCTCACACTCATGTAAACCCTAGAGATGGTGGGTGTGAAAATCCAAGTAAATCAGCAGTCTCAGAAATACTCAGACAAGCCCGTCTGCAACAACAACCATGCCATGCTCAAAGTCACCACCATTCTCCTCCATTCTGATGCCCGGTTTGAACTTCAGTCGATCGTCTTCACCATGTCTACATGGCTTATTGAATTGAGATGTGCCCATGTTATTGGCTGATGATTAGATATTGTGGTGATACACAGTTGAGATGCCTTCTCTGGTAGCTCGCAGGAGAATCCCGTTACACTGGGAAAGTCTTATTCCAGCTCATTTGCCTGCTTGGCTGGAGGACGTTATGTCTTTCTCCTTCATTCGAAAATAATAGATTTTAACCTGAGAGGCTCTGAAGCTCGATTCCATAAAGGATAGGACTTTTTACCCAGCCATTTTTTTTGGGGTGTTCAGAGCAGAGAGCATGCAGTACATTGACAGCGATATTGTCTTCTACATTTTCATTTTCTTTTGTTATGTCCTTCCTTTTTTTGTGGGTTTGATGCTTTTGTGTTGTTCTTTAGTTGGTTTGTTTGTCATTAGTTATTTAAAAAGACAAAAAAACCCAACCATGGAACAATTATTGTGTCTTCATTTTATATTCGCTTATATTAATTTTTGTTCCTTATGAAAGGAAAACAATTTTTCAGCTGAAACACATCTCAGCTGAAAGAGTTAGAGAGCATGTGAAAGGATCTGTGGTCCGCCGAGCCAAAAAATATGTCACTGATGTAGCAGTCTCCAGTACTGCTTAGCCAAAAAGCTTATAGTCCCTGATGTTTATTGTAAAGTTATGAACGTTCTAGCGGAGGTAGCTGAGGTAGCATTATACAGTGTTAGAGCGGTAGTGGATTACACCCAAAGTGTTTTTTGAGCAGTTGCATCCCCTGTGCTGAGAAATGGATGCCTGGTTATGGCACTATGATTTATGGCCAGTCAAAAGGGAGGGTGTTGGAGATCTATTTTTAGGGACAAAAGGGATGAGAACCACTGCATTAAGGAACTTGATCAGGAAAAAAAAAGGAAAGAAAGAGTGAGGGTGAGACGGTAAGAATGCAGCTGAAGAAACATGCTTTGAATTACAGTTGGTGTTATCATCAGAACTGCTGTTACAGAAAATTAAATCAACACCTTCTGACCAGTCAGAATTCATTAGGCTGCGGTTTAGTCAGAAATGAAACTCCTAGTAGAAAGAGCAGTGCAGTACAATCTTTTGGAAGGATTTTACTGAAAAATGTTTTTGCTAGTCAGGATCTGTATCGAAGATGATTTTCAGGATGCAGCAGTTCTGACAGTAGTACACCTGAGTAATTTCTCACTCTTGCTGTGTAATAAAAGTTAACAATGTTCAGTGGAACTGACAAACAAATAAATAAATTCAGCTTTAATATGCAGTTTATCATCTATCCTTTTCAGGGGTGACTCCGAGCAAACCAGTGTCAAACGTCCAACCCAGCCGCAGGTCGACTACAAAGAGCTGCTGCAGCATTTCGAGCATGTGCAGAGTAAACACCGCGAGGTACGGCACCAGAGAACAGGCCACTCCGATCATCCGGATCGCAAGCTGGTGCTCTGAGTGCTCTCTGGATGAGACATGGCACTATGATGGACCACTAAGTGGATATTTTAGTGGATTAGCGCATTAGTCCTACTCTAGGAGCGGAGGACAGAGAATGTTTCTTCTTTTAAATGTTTAAAGTGCTTTGTCATTTAAATGATCAAGATTTGGAATGTATATAGAGACTCAGGAAACTGCAGTCACACTTGTTTAGACGTTTTAAGCCAGATTACATCACCTCTAGTCTTATGCATTCATTTACCATAGTAACATAACACACTATCCACTATGTACAGAACATTATGTGCATTCCCAGCTCAAGAGTTTTGTCATGTATCAATAGAACAGTACAGATAATAGTAGACTGTAATCATTTTAATGAGTCTGTGTGTACGTGTGCGAGTGTGTATCTTAATGTAACTTGCATTCCTTGTTCACAACAGAGCATGTGTCTTGTGTAGCGCCATAGATGCAGAACGCATTAAACATGGGACAGTTTAAACTTGAGCGCAATTAATACTAGACAATTATACTATGGATATACTGGTTTTATGGCGTAATCAGTGATCTGATACACATGTGCTGCGATTGAAGAATTAATTTTTGTAAATTATCATGTTCTGAAGAGACGTATTTAATAAAGTGGGTCATGTGTAATCAGTTTTGATGATTTCCTGTTTTTCGAAAAGTCAGCCTAAAATGTAAACTACTTGAATATGCTATTGGATTTATTGTGTGTATACAAAATGTGTATTTGTTAATGTGGGGGTGTATTTTTTTTTTCTCACTAAAGGAAAGATCATTTAACATGTAGACAAGGAGCCTCCAAAGCTCCGAAGTTTTATAACAGTAAGTTGTCCACCAGAAGACTTTTGGCTGGTTGTGTTTAACGGTAACATACATTTTTACCTTATTAACCCCAACAGCAAGAAAAAATCATTTTGAAAATCTCCTGCAATGTTAAATAACTGAACTGAAAAACAAATTATAATTGTCTTAAATTAATATGAAAAGAAATAATTACCAAATTGCTAACAGTTAACTGCATCACCAAAGTGATTAGTGATTAGTGCATTCTTCTGGCTATGGTAAAAATCTATTCTATGATCTGAGTTAATATGGAGCATGATATCGTCATGTATTTGATCATTTTTGTCCAGATGATGGCACTGGTGGTGTATTAGGAAAACATGGTCCGCTTTCCACAAAACAACCCAACAGATTGTTTTAAATCTTAAGTTCTGAGCCCTGATTCTGGATCGTCATTTTGCCTATTTTACCTGGTTCACCAAAATCCACTCATGAAGGATGGTTAATTAGTTGATTAAAATCTGAAAGAGGGGGTAGTCCATGACCAGGGATAAAGAGATGATTGCCCATGCCAGGGATTAGGAGGGGGGCGGGGGGATTACAGAGCCAGAGACATGGATGGGTACCAGGGGAGAGGAGGGATACACAAAGACCACAGTCTAGGAGGGAGGAACTCAAGGATAAGGGTTTAGGAAGGGTATGCTACCGACAGGGTTAAGGACGGGGAACAAAATGCCCAAGGTTTATGCCCAAGGTTTATGCTACCACCAGAGTTTAGGAGGGGGTACTCTAGGACCTGGGGTTTGGATGGGCCCTTTTAGGACCAAGGTTTAGGAGCAGGTACTCCAGGACCATGGATAAGAAGGAGGTACTCCAGATTCAGGATTGAGAAGTGGTAGACCAGAACCACAGATTAGGAACACGTAAACTAGGATTGGGGTTAAGGAGGGGGGCAGTCTAGGACCAGGGATTAGGAGGAAATAAACAATAGGGTTTAAGAATAGTAGCACATGCTAATGATATTGACCATGAGAAACACTGGTTCAAACACTCTGTCTTCTGGGACATGAGTCATGGTATATGTGGACAGATGTTGAAGATATTGCTTGTCTGGATATGAGAAGTATGTTGTTGTTGTTTTGCCAAATGTACAGTACAGTATTTTATTTATTTAATTAAATTGGCTAACATTAGTTAATCTTTCAGGGTTTCCGTGAGGATTATATCCTTTTCATAAAGTTCTGAAAAACTTAGGATAGGATTTGTGAAACCATTTAAAGATTATAAACCAGCAAATGTCAATAATTTTCACTGATAAACATAACGAACTAGCTTACATGAGCTAACCTGACAGACCATAAACAGCAGCAGCAGTACTATCACGCTACCATGAGGTAATCAGACCGGGCGTCTCAGGAGAATTTTCCTGAATGTTGATTGTGTTCTAGTACATGAACATTTTATTGGCCAATAGATTACTTTTAGATAACAAATTTAAGAGGGCTGGTTGCTTATATGGTAATAAATGTTATTTAAAAAAAAAGTTGTTTTACTGGTTATTTTTCAGCAATCTTTATAACATTCAGTGCTAACTAGCAAATTAGCTAAGTAAAGCCAACCTGATAGGAAATTTAAGTAGATTTTTAAGTCAAATGCAAAACACAATATTCACTGACAACATTAGCCAACTAGCTAGTTAAGGAGAGCCTGAGGATTTCTAAGTCAGATTCATAAGGATGCGTAATATTCACTGCTGATTAGCCGAATAGCCATTTCTGAGAGGATTTACAGCTCACATGCCTAATAAAGTTTAATAATTAATATTGCCAGCTAGATGACATCAGCTGAATTGACAGAATTTTTGAGAGAATGTTAACTTGCAGTCATAATAATTATTTCTAACTAGCTATCCTGACAGGATTTTCAGGATGATTTATTCCTGAATCTATTCCTTTTTTTAAGTCTCATCATTGCAAAAGCTAAGCACGTAGCTAAGATGTGCTTACTTGACCTTAAAAATCTTTGCCATGTTCATTTACACCATCGCGAACAAACACTTCTCCGTACAATGAGACTGTTTCTGCATTACGACTAAATAGTTGTCTTCAGGCATTTCTTAAAGTAGGATATAAATCTTATCTAGCAGGCTGAAAATACATTTATCCTCTTTATTAGTCTGGTCTTGCTTGAGGTTATTTATCACGGCATTAATCTCCAACTGTCTTCATCCAAAGTGGAAGAAAATGCTCAATAAACTTTGGTGTAGACTGAAAAAGATGGATATGACATGCTATCACTGAGATCGCTCTAATACCAGAGTGTTTTTGTCCTTGTTTAATGCATGTGACAATTACAGAAATATATCTCAGCTTGACTTGAGTTTTTGCTAACAAGTCCAATTAGGAATTAGGTTTATTGAGGAATCCAAGTTTAGTGTCTGCCTGATCAGGAGTTCCCCAGTTTGAGCCCCATATCTGCTAAAAAAAAAAAAATCCAGATGAGGCGTCTATCATTCAGATGAAAGAGCTAACTTAGTGAAGACTGTGGCTGAGCGACCACATTTTGGGAAGATGAAAGATTTGTAAGTGTGATTTTTTTCCTCCACTCAGCTCAGCTTCGTCTTTGAGTAGCTTAATGTTTTTGGCATGAGCAGAAATGAGTTATAATGTGCTAAAATATTATGTTGATTAATAGGAGAGAGCCTACAACGTGATTTTTTGCCTCTTTCTTCTAATTTGCTCAAGGTGTGTGTGTGAGAGAGAGAGAGAGAGGGGTTACAGAGCAGGACGAAGTTCATTATGGAGCTGTAAGTAGAAATCGGTGAAGCTGCATCATAAAAAAAAATTGGACGGGAACTCACAGGACTGGGGCTAAACTGCTGTGTTGCTATAAGAAATTACTTGTTAGTGAGACTGATTAAATATAAGCTTCAGAGTGGATTTTGGAGCAATGGAAAAAGGTCATGCAGTCTAGATTTGACTCTATTCCAGAGCGATGTGCATGTCAAGGTAAGAACAGAAGCGCATGACAGAAGTGTGGGCTTAAGCAAGCTAATTAGATTTTTTTTTCATATAATATGATCTCATGTAAGATGACACACACACACGCTTGTTGCTCAGCTCCGCTGCTCTCTGGAGGGTCATGGCTCAGCAGTAGCTCATTTCCATAGACTCAGAAATGGTGTGTTCAGAAGAAGCGTGGAATGAAAGAAGTTTAACACAGGAAAATTATACTATGGGAGAGGTATTGCAGCTGGAGCATTAACATACATTTTGGGGAACCTCTGAGACGTATGGCAACATGTTAAAAAAAGTTTAAATATGGGACCTATAAAGGTTGGAAACGATAAAACCTTTATTCGTAACATATACATTACTGCACAATGACATTTGTTATTCTTCAAAGAGCCCAGCTTGTTTTTAGTAGACTGATTCGCAAAGAATGGGAATCTTGCATGATGCCACTTCACCAGTGGAGCGATAGATAGATAGATAGATAGATAGATAGATAGATAGATAGATAGATAGATAGATAGATAGATTGATTGATTGATTGATTAATTGATCCCAAAGGGGAATTATATTAAATATGGTCTTATCCTTGATGTCTTTCTGTTTTTCCCCCTTGAATTAAACATGACCATTTGCCAGAGATCTAATTTGTCTTATGTTATTAGAGTAATGTGCTTTAAAGATGTTTTGAAGATGTTAAATGAGCAGAAAGGACTCACAAGATGAATATATGTACATAAAAATTGTGGTCAGATTGATAGTTTATTTATACCCTACCGTTTAAAAGTTTGGGGTCACTTGCAAACTTCTTTGTTTTTGTTTAGTGATTTATTTTCTACATTCTACGACAATACTGAGGATTTCAAAACTATAAAATAACACATATGGAATTAGGTAATTACGTAACAACAACCAAAACAACAGTTAGTTGTTATTTTAAGACACAGAGGTCGGCCTTTCTGTAATAGTTCTTGCAAGAACAGTATTGTCAAGTGCATTTGCAAAATCCGTCAAGCACCATAATGAAACTGGCTCTCATGAAGGCCGTCCCAGGAGGGCGAGACCAAAACCTACCTCTGCCGCAGACGAGAAGTTCATTTAGAGTTATCAGCCTGAAAAATGACCAGTTAACAACCAGCACCTCAGATTAGAGGCGTTATAAAGTCTTTACAGAGCAGAAGTAGCAGAAACATCTCACCATTAACTGTTCAAAGGAGATTAATGCATTTTTTGGATGCCTTCAGCATTCCTTTACAATGTAGAAAGAAATAAAAATCAGGAACCATCATGGAGTTAGAAAGTGACCCCAAACTAATATATATATAATTAATACTTTTATATTCAAATTTTAATATTGGCTACTGAACTAAATGACTCAAATTACTTTATGGAATTTTGCTTTACTGTTTCAAAAATCCCCCCGACACCTCAAGGAAAATAAATCCACACTTGCCCTTGGTGGTGTTCGGGATTCACTAAATTGCTCTGTGTATAGGTTTAACACCACACTACCACAGGGATACTGAGCCGATATAAAGCTCATCCACTTGCTACTTTTTTTTTTTTTTTAAATAATTGGCTCACCAGGGATTCAGGATTTAGGGATTCAGATGGATTTGGCTCACAACATTCAAGGATTATGGTGTGAATGGAAACCTTGGATCTGCACAAGTTTTTTTGTTTGCTTGTTTGATATACTGTATATAGCCTACTGTATAGAGTCTATAGTTAAGAGCTTCTCCTCAGCCTTGAGGACAAAAAAGGCTCATCCTAGTCAGTTATCAGCGTCCAAACTAGATCAGAAGCAAACGATTAAACTGGAACTGGAGTCGCTGGAGCTTACCGTTCATATCCGTTCGATCGGCTTACAGCCAGATCCCAGTTCGCACCGGGAACAGCTGTGCTTTGATGGCAAAGAAACGGACACAGAGCAGAACCGAGTCGGAGCACTCGCATCTATGGAGAGATCAATGATGATGAATTAAAAATGGATTGTGGGTTGTTACATCCCCTGATATGCTGCACGCAGCTGTCCTTTTGGTTTAGTCTGAGATCAGAGATGACTCTTTCCTGCTCAGGCCACGCCAAGCCCTTCATTTATTGATCATTTACTTCACAGCTTATACAGCTTATACTCTCAAAAGTGCTCTCTGTGCCAAACGTTCTGGCAAACTCTATGAGAAAATATTGAAAATGTGACATAAATAACATATGTAAATAATGACATTTTCATTTTCAATCTTAAATTAATTAGAACGGTGTATAGTGTCCTGCTGGCATGGTGGCTTAGTGGTTAGCACTGTTGCCTTCAACCTCCAGGGTTTGATTCCCGGCCAGGTTCGATTACTGCCTCAGTGTGCATGGAGTTTGTATGTTTTCTCCATACTTGGTGAGTTTCCTTCTATATTGCCAGCCATTACAGTGTATTTAAAATGACTGATTGATGACATGTACTATTTTGTTCTCTCTTAAACCCAATAAGACAACAGTTTAATTCAATTCTGTTAGTAGTGCAAAACAATTTTTTGCAAAGCAGCTTATAGAAATAAACATTCCATATATAAATTTAAAATATGAAAAATATATATACATTTATAATTCTATCATTATATCTTCAATGTGGTGAAGGTGGCAAGAACAAAAACACCTTAATAAGACATAAGAAAGAAACCTTGAGAGGAACCAGACTCAAAGAAGGGACTCATGTTCATTTTGGTGATATCAAATTGTATGACTATGAGTAAACGTCTTGGTTGAAAGATGCAATTTCTCTCACTCACTCATTCTCTATATCACCTATCCTTTACAGGGTGGCAGGAGGCCTGGATACTATATCAGGGGACTCAGACCAACAAGGGGTGGACACCCTGGATGGGAAGACTATCGATCATAGGGTGTAGGCACATACAATACAGGCAATTTGGAAACAGCAGTTAGTCTTCATGACTTGGAACTGTGGGAGGAAACCCAGCAATCACTAAGAGAACATGCAACCTCCACAGTGCTAACTACTGGGCACTGTGCCACCGAATGCAGTTTCATAAGAGGAAATGTGTTTAAGTTAACATGAAGTCCACTTTGTTAAGATTTGCAAATATTCACTGATGGAGACTTTACTTCAAATCCGCTCATGGCAATTTCAGTCCCAAATCCCAGGGTTTCAAAATCAATGCATTATTTTCAGAAATCATGATGCTCATAGACCAAAGATGGAATGTCTTTTCTTAGAAAAATCTGCTCTGTATTTGTCCCAGCTGGCAGAAATCTGTCCTCACTGTCTGTAAAAAGTGGCTGTACAAAGTGCTCAATCATCCCACCGAGTTGAAAGAAAAAGATAGCGTCATCAAACTGGGACAGCGCACTTGTCTATAATGGTGTATTCACACTTGAACCGTTTGAGAAGTGTTGTTCCAGTGTGTTATCCACTCCTGAACTTTTCGCTGTCATTTTTGTCCTAACTACAGTAAACCCTCTGTTTAATTGAATAAAATGACCTCTCCTAATAAAGGTGCATAAACAAACATGTACGTAGGATAAAGGAGTATATACTGTAGTAACAGGGGGGGGGGAGGTCGGGGGACACCATTCAGTGATGCTGTTTTAAAAACGTCCCACTGGCTTGGAGTCTGTCAAGTAAAGTTTTTTACCTATTAAATTCAAGCTGTGAGCTCCATGGACGGCGCTTGTGAGCTGTAGCTATCATTTTCAGAGCAGCATCAGTCACAACGCACAAGACCTTGTCCTGAATTTCTCACTCCTCCATGAAATAGGCTTTTACAGAAGATACATTATCTGATTTAAAGGTTTGTGGGAATTTGTCAACTCCCAACAGCACATTGTTTAAATTGTTGCTGCCATCAATGAAGTGGAAGGTCGCAGGTCCAGGGTAGCTGTCTGTATTTATGGACCACATATTTCCAGTGAGGTACACAGCAGGCACTTGTTTAAGTTTTAGTCATCGTCATGACCTTCTTATATTTGGCATTTACCATATACCTTCGCTTAGTTAGGAGCTGAAAAAAATTATAATGCATTCTCTGCACAGATCCATGACGAGTAAAACATGGCTGTGCATTTAGTTATAGGAAAATTATCAGAGATGAGGATGCCACAGTTACTGTTCCCGGAGTTGTGCTGTTATAGGAAAGTAATCAACGTGTTTTGTTGCTTTTTGTACTATTGTACAACAATGTGTACTAAAAACGAGTTTTAATTTTTGAATGTCACACTTTAAACCATTTGCGGTTGTATTAAATATGAATGGGAATCACCAGAGACCACACGATACAATATTATATTATATTATATTATATTATCATGATACCTAGATGGTAATTAATTTTTTTGCATTTCTGTAAGTAGTGTGATTTTATAATACAGCGGAACCTCGGCATACAAATTGAATCCAGGCAGGCAAATTTCTTGCAAAATCTTAGTTCTTAAGGTGAACATGTGCAGGGCGGGGCATTCGTATGCCGATGTACCACTGTATCCTCTTGATATCAAGCTACCATGTTGCCACATCTGTAATCTTATATTAAAGGTTTTACAGTATATCTAGTATCTACCATGTATAAGCAGTTACTGTAGAAATAATATGAATGTATATGACCAGTGCATTAATAAAAATCTGTCAGCGCTAGAGTTATAGAAAACTAATCAATTACATGAGCAATCAGATTTAAAACATGCTCTGTTATACTGTTCTACAATTTAGTTTCATAGCATTTAAACCATCCGTGGATCTGCGCAGCTAGTTTACTGTCGTGGTCAGAGCGGGACTCCCAGAGCTCTCATTTGCAGTTGAATGGTGTCACATTGTCATCATTACCTAACCTAATTGCAGTATAAATACAAACCAGTGACCATTAACACTCAACGTTTCTTGGTTTTGCTTCTTTACAGTGTAAATTGAAGCTGCATTTGGATTTATTTATTGTACCCATTATTCAAAAAAAGTGAAAAGAGCACAGGATAATGGATTTGTGCCGGCTCGGTTATTTCTCTGCTCTCACAGCAAAGACCTTGCGGATGTCAAAGCACACAGCGGCATCCAAAAAACATTGAGCTCTTCCTCCCAGATGCTTGTTAGCTCTGAATAAACCTTATTATCTCTGTTGTACATAGGATCTTTCCTGCATTTTAATCGGGTACTACATGCATACCCAGAGACAGACTGCACCATCGTAATAAATGTTGCATCATGGAAGTTGATTATATCTACAACTAAAAAATCATTCTAAATGTTCTTGTAGTACCCATGATACTATAAATGCTGTGTACTGTATGTGGGCAGTGGTGGATCAGTCTGTTAAGGCTTTCAGTTACTGATCAGAAGGTTGGTGGTTCAAGCCCCAGCTTCGCCAGATTGCTGCTGTTGGGACCTTGAGCAAGGCCCTTAACCCAGTCTGCTCCAGGGGTGCCGTATAATGGCTGACCCTGTGCTCTGACCCCAGGCTACTATTGTATAGGTGATAAAAATGTAATATAAAGTCGATATTTGGCGTGAAATTGCTTCACCTATAAAAATGCATTAGAAATCTTAGGTCCACTTGCGTGGTTTTATAAGGGAATTGCATTTCATTCTGTTGGAAAAGTAATGTTTAGAAAACCTGGTGTTTCCTGACACAAAAAGTGCAGAAGGCCAGAGGAGGGGGGGAAATGGAGCCTGGAGACCATCACAGGGAGCTCAGGGCAGAAGGGTGAGGTGCCAACCCATCGCAGAGCACAGGCACACACACACACACACATATCCAACCATACTATGGGCAATTTGGGATATCAGTCTAAACCGGATGTCTTTATGAGGGGAGACCAGAGTACCCAGAGGACAACCCAGAAAGCATACAGAGAATGGCAATGAGATTCAAACCCCCAACCCTGAACATGTGAGGCAACAGCTGTAAAAAACAAAACAAAACTAAAAAAAATAATAATACAAGATAAGTCTTGTGCACAAACTGACCCAGTTTGGACTTTAAACATTAGAGTAAGATTTAGACACAAATTACAAAAAGTAAAAAAAAAATTAAATAAAATACACATTTTTTTAAAGTTTATTAATATATATTTTTTTATTTTTAATTATTAGAATCCTAGTGAATATTTCAAAATAAAGAAATATTGAGTTTGAAGTTATCTTAAAAAAAAAAAAAAAGGGGTTTAAAAACTCTACAGTACATTACTGCAAAATGACATTAAAATGCTAACAGTCTATGCACTATGTAAATATTTTTATGCATTATAACCAAACTCTATGAATCATGCTTTTGGCTCTTTCGGATATTAAAGAACATTTCTCAGCGAGTGATATAACTCTGCACTATGATAATTAAAGGAAAGCTCCACCGTAAACGACTTGCATATTAATCTTTATAATAGCCTGCTAATGCCTAAGCCATGCCATAACAGCCATCACCCGGTAACAATCCATATCCATATTCATATCCATAACCGTAATATTAACAATAAAAATGTCTCTTTGTTATGTCAGAGTGAAACAACCATTAATTTGCATCATCAACCAAAACAACAACAGATGTTTCTTTTTACACATTCTTTCAGGTTGCTGTGCCCCTTTAAAGGTCCTATATGTGACTTCAACACAGGCCTCAGAGCTCCCCCAAAGTGTGTGTGTTAATGCACCAGCTGAAATTCTCAGATAGTACTTTTCTAGATTTTCTACCTCTGTGTCACTCCTCTTCCCAACACCCTGTTTCAGTGTCTATGTAAATGAGCTACTGCTGAGCCACGCCCCTTTAGAGAACAGCGGAGCTGGGCAGAGGGGATCTTCATATATGAGGTCACAGTAGTGGGAAATTCTAATGGGTTTGTTTAAGACACAGTCAATACAAAAATTGAAAGATGATTTAAAAGCAAGGGATTTTTTTTCTTTATTTATTTTTTTTTAATGCGCACTGATAAATGTCACTGCTAAATGCACCATCTAAATGTCTAAAAATGGCTAAAAAGTGAATTTTGCATAATAGGTGCCCTTTAGGATGGAAGAAGGTAATTAAACCGAAACCTTGAGTGCTGCTCAACAAGCATGCACCAAAAGCACTAATGAAACACATTCTCAGCATAAAAGCAGTTCTATCTAAGGGGTTGCCAGATAGCATTGTGTCCTTTCACTAACAGCTCCTTTCATTTCCTGTATCTTGTTGAATTTCAATGGAGATTCAGGTCTCAGGTCCGTTCCTGCTTTCCACACTGCCTCGTTAATATTTCTCACCTACACCGCATGAGGCTGAAATCTGGTTAGAATCATGAGCTTATGTTTTCATTTCTGGATTTTTAAAATGTAGCAGATATAAATGCAAAGGAATTAAGGGATATAAGAAAATTTTTTTGTATTTTAAAATCATATTAAAACTAATTAAATTTATGACAGTGTTACATATACCACATCAATGCCAAGTAAAAAGTAATTGATGAATGTACATTTCACACCAGCACACCGCACTGACTGGTCAGTGACTCACATTCTGTGTAGCTGTTCTAGGAAGAGCCGTCACTGATTTCTGATGTCATTGTCCTTGTTTATTATAACATTTTCGCTCGGGATTCAACCTAATCTCAAGCTGGTTTTGGGTACACGTAAACGGTGATGAAGTCAAAACATCATATCCGTCCTAAACCTCAACATTAATGTACACGTTAATTAACATCCATCCACCCATGGAAAATGGGAATAAATACAGTGGTCACCATTGACTGTATTTATTCCCATTTTCCAACAGTGGTAGGACCTTCAGTCAACATTAACACATGCATTCACACAAAACGGGCAATTTGGGAATGCCAATTAGCCTAATCGGCATGTCTTTGGACTGTGGGAGGAGACCAAAGCACCCGGAGACAGTGCAAACTCCATGCACACGGGCTGGGAATTGAACCCGGGCCCTGGAGGTGCAAGGCGTGCTGCCACAATAATTAACAATTCTTATTAAATGCACTTTTATCAACTTAATCAAGCAAAATCGAGTGGTAATTTTCCCACTCTGGCAACATGACAGCTCTCTAAGACAAATGATCACCCCCAAGCCAGAAATATGAACAAAATAATTAGGCTTCTATCCAGATCTGACATTTTCATCTTGCTTTGAAAAAAAAAAAAAAATAATTCAAAAGGGAACTGGTTTGTTTCAGTCACCAGCTTCTCGCATGTTTCTGCAGAGCAATGAGCACACTGTACTGAGACGGAGGATATTTTTATTACTGGGATTGTTTTTACTATATTCAGTTTTTTTTAAAACCACTGACTTCAGGTACAATTCTCAGTGGATCACTCGAACTAAAACTGTGCTACTGCATAAAATATGGCATTTTATAAATGAGGCTTATTAATTTTGCATTTGAGTAGCAATTCCACTGTCATGCATAATAAAGTTCAGCCGGAATTTCAGAATATTTTTTCCTCTCAAATGATCCAATTAATATTAATAGCTGCCACTGGTTATAAACATGCCCTGTGTTTTTTTTTTGTTTTTGTTTTTTTTTTTTTGTCTCAAGTAGTCGTTAATAAGGAGGACTATTTTTGAAGCAGCTTACACGGTTCTTATCTTTTCACAGAGCTTAATGTTTAACATCTGTCTCGGGAGGGCATGGATGCAACAATGCTTTTTTTTTTTTTAAATGCAGAGAATGTTTAGTTTAAAAAAAAAGAGAAAGATAAAGAGATGAAATTGGTCTTGTTTGTGTGTGTGTGTGTGTCCACAGATAGCTTCCCGGATATTAAAGTCGAATAGAGCGCCAAGCCGCAGCGTGTTTACTCCAGATTGCTTCCTCTTGCACAACAGTGGAGGCAGATGATTGTGTTTTCTTTTCTGACAACCGGTCAATCTATCATTTTGTTCAGACTTGAAGAGCTTGGAGAGCTCACTGCCGGCATTCCTGTGTGTGTCTGCGAACTCGATATATAGCGTGAACCTACTGTACAGTCGAGTGCCAAAGTTTGCACACCCTTCTGATAAAATAAAGAAGAACATTTTTGGATCCAACAACAAGATATGAAGTGTAGTTGACGTTGAACACCTGACACATGTAATAACAAAGATGTCAAGGATGACGTGTAACACATGTTCTTAACAGTGTAAACTGCCTTGAATGGATAAAGCTAAAGATCTAATGATTTACAGTACTCTCTCACTAATTGTCTATACTGCTTAATCCTGTATACACGCTTGTGGGGGGGCCTGGAGCAGGGTACACCTTGGACAGGGTGCCAATCCATCACATGGCACACATTCTTTTGAAGAAATGTTTTAATCCGAGAGGGAAATTGTTTAAACGAATAAAGCCATACACACACACAATGGACAGTTTGTGAACACCAGTTAGCCTAATCTGCATGCCTTTGGACTGTGGGAGGAAACCAGATTACCTGGAGGAAACGCACCAAGCATGGGGAGAACATGCAAACTTCATACAGAACCCAGAACCCAGAACCTGGAGGTGCAAGGTGACAGTGTTACCAATTGGCCACTGTGTCACCTGCAGATCTAATGACATTACAAACACCTGAGCAGTCGCCTCTTTTACCCTTCTGCTGTTTGTTCATGGCTTTGGAACCAGTAAGAACCAGTTTTCTTCAGACAGCTTCTTATTTGCAGTCAAATGTTTTGTTCTTGACCTTATCACTGTACCCTAAGCAAAGTTCATGCTTTCCTTAGGTTTCCCAAACAAAGGATACTTTTGACTATTAATCCACTACATCCTACTAACAATATCTGTACTTTCTACTTCACTATATTTGTGCATTGTGCCATGTACCAGCTTACCATTAATGCAGCAGGTGTTAGAAATTAGAAGCGGAGATGGTTTCAAACAGGGACAATGTAGGTAGAGATAGACTTTGACTATCTTTAAACGACGACTCAAGACGCATCTGTTTCTCCAGTACTTGTACTAAATAAAAAAATCAGATGTGTTGGACTAATGGTACTTAGTTATTAACCTAGTTAACCCAGTGTAAGTATGTATCCAATGTTGTAAACATTAAAGCACTTTTTGTAAGTCGCTCTGGATAAGAGCGTCTGCCAAATGCCTAAATGTAAATGTAGAGAGAGAGAGAGAGAGAGAGAGAGAGAGAGAGAAATTTATATATTTATAGATACTGAAGTGAATTTGTAGACAAAATCTAACACACAAACAGAAACGAAATAACACAAATATGGTCCATAACTCTGAGCTTGAAGGTTTCTGTATGTTGCGATGGTGGTTTTTGCAGATCAGAAGATCAAAGGTTTTTATACAGTATATTTTATTAAATTAGAACACTTGCATGCCATGAATACTAATTCAGATTTCTCAAATAAAGAACACAATGCTGATAAAAACAACAAACCTGCTATTAAATTACACAACGAAAAGCAAAGCCCGGCATAATCATTTTAAAAAGAATGTGGCTTTCCAATACTTGTTTAAACAGTCTTAGCTAGATTAATTGATGTCATTTTTTTTTTGCCTAATTTTGTGGCCCTTGAGCCCTGTTATAAAAACACTGCACTAATGGAGCATTAAATTGCACTAGGTTCTGTGGAGGCAAATGGAGTTCCACATAAACTCTGTGGGACTGAATAAAATTCTCCCGACATCTTATTGTATGAGGCTTGTAAAAGAAAAACAATAAATGTCAGCTCGGTCGCTCCTGGCCAGATACGATGAAATCTCTTTCCCCATCTACAGTATGTGCAGAACAGAAGAGGTCAGCAGTAATAAATCTGGTTACTGCCGAACATCATGTGCAGAGGATTCCCTAAGGGCACGGTACTGAGCTGGGTTACCAAATGTAAAACTTTATGCAGAATTTCATGAATAATTCACAACGAGTGGGCTGGAGAGCGTCAAGCTGTTACTACAGGAACCCTTTTCGACCCCTGACAACGATTAGCCTCGAACAGTCACCCTGCTGACCGCTGTATTTACCTGAAACATATTTATGTTGGATTATGCAACTGAAGTACAGTATATGTGCAAGTTTTGGATAAAGTTTCAGCAGTGTGTTGTACACTTCTCTTATAGTGCACATGCCTGGTCTGGCCAATGTCGACCCTATATATAAAGTTGAATCGGCAAGATGTACTGTAGCACGTAGAGCATTCGCTAATCTGTGATTTGTTGCAACGACATCTGAGTTTTATCAAAAAGATCCACCAGATGACCAGTCCAATGTGAAAAAACGATGCTGACATCCAAAAATACCTTCCTAATTTAATTTTTTTCCCTCCTCTTTCATGTCCACTCGATACCGTTCTCATAGATCATCCTTTATAGTAGTGGGTCCCGCTTTCCCTTGCAACACTAAAACGGGCATCAGGTTATGGGCTTTGCCCTGTGTCGACCCAGCAGTGGCGGAGCCCTAACCTCTAGAGACACGAATCAAGTAAAGAAACGTTACTGTGGTTATTTCCTTTACTCTATTATGAGAGTGAAGATAAAGAAAGGTTTAGTGGGAAAGGATTAAAACTTTGCGCCATTAGTTGATGTAAAATTGCAAAAAGCTGCTAGATTTGGAATTTGAACCTTTCCGTTTTGCTAGACATTTTTTTTTTTTTAAATAAGTTTTACTTTCTATTGCAAACTTCCTATTTAGCATTTTCCAGTGGAGAAAGTGTTCAGATATGCCAAAGTGCCAAGAGCCAACCAGAAGGCAACACAAAGGATTCTTAAGCCTGTGGCCATAAAAGTGTATATACGATTATTAGATATCACACAGACAATGAGCCATGAGTCTGAGAAAGAAACTACGCCTGGTCTGGAAATTAGGTTTGCTTTTACATTTATTCATGATGAACTTCTTATTCCCCTGACAAGCCTGCAAATGTGATAAAATAAAGCGCCTAATGTCCGAGTCCAGATTCCATGCTGTCTCATTTCACTTCAAAGTCCTGATTATCACGCTGTGGCAAGTTATTGGATTCCTATGGGTTTCACTCTTAGACAAAGAGGCAACTGACCCAACATAACCATTTTCAGCACCACATGCTGCGGTTTTCTCCTACAGAAAGAGAGAGAGAGAGAGAGGGCAATGAAAAAGCTCTGCCTATGACTCACCATTCACAGCACGTTAGGATAATGAAACTGTGTTTGAAGGAGAGGGGGCCCGCAAAGACAGATTGATTCCTTAAAACCTTTTTTCCTGAGCAGCTTTCTCCTGTGCGAAGGACAGACGGTTGTGGCACAGCTGGCATGTGGGGCAGAAATGTGTTTCCTATAACTGATTGGTTTAGCGATATGGATACTTTCTTGGACATTTAATCCAATATTAAACATGCACACACTGCCTGACCAAGAACAAAACAAAGGTTGCACACTCTAATATTTCACTAGAACTCCTTTAGGTTAGATCAACAGTGTTTGTGATGGCATTGTTTCAACCTTATGCAACATTACAATGTTTATTTCGGTCCAGAGGTGCATTAAGGTTTGTCCTAAATTAGTGCTTTATTGGTGATGGGAGAGTTTAAACACTCCATGAAGTCTATTCCAGCACATCATAAAGACTTTTAATGGGGATAGGATCAGTCTAGTTAATGTGTAAAAATGATTCGTCATGCTTTCAGAACCACTGTTTTACTATTTGAGTCCATGCTTTAGGGAAAGAAAAACTCTGTAGATGTGAAACCTGGTCGTTCGGTAGATTCAGGTCGCCAGCTGACTTTATTTTATTGCCACAAAATGGTGGGTTCTATGCATGATGGGTGCATCATGTCCCTTCCCTTCTTACCCTGACATGCCCATCATTCTGATATAGGCTCACTCTGGACTCATCAGATCACATGACCCTTTTCCATTCCTCCAAATTCCAATCTTTATGCTCCCTAGCAAGTTTTTTTTTGTGATGCAGTTTCAGTAATTTCCTTAGTTGTTTTCTTTGCTTGATGCAGGCCCCTCTGAAACACAATCTTTTCCACAACCACAGGAAACATCTTCCAACATGGTTGTTTAAGAAATGAGAAGCTACTCACTGCATCAGTTAGGCTTTAAAGAATATTATTGCCAAATAAAACATTAATGAATAAAGTAATTATATTTACTGTGTTTTTGTGTATTTATTTATTTATTAAATTTTTTTTGCATTTTGTGCAAGATGTAGTGAAGACATAGCCCCATGGGTCCCAAGAATGTCAGCAAAGTCAGTAGCAAGAACAAAAGGGAGCCACTTTCAGTTCTTTTTTTAAAACAGCTGTTGCCAAGAGGAATCATAAATTAAGGTAAGTAAAGTTTAATTTCTAGGTTCTATTTATTTCATATTGTACTTAATTTACATGTTTTTTCTAAATGTTTTGATTGTTTTTTATATGGAATATTGGTAAGAGTTTTGCATGACTGGAACGGAAAACCTGCGTTTTTATTATTTCCTATGGGAAAATACGTTTCGCAATACGAAATTTCACTCACCTCTGAAATGGATTAAATTGAGTACTTTTTTTTCACTTTTTCTCAAGTAGATATGCAAATAGAGGACGTTTACTTGAGTAATATTTTACCTGGGATTTATCATTTTTAGTTTTTGCACATTGGGCCATAAGTGGCAATAATTGTGTTAACCAACTAGCTTGTCTTTTACCCGCTATCTTTTTAAAACAAAAAATTAAATAAAGATATGCATTTTGGAGTGCTTTACACATCCGATACACAAAGTAGCATTGTGTAACTTATTTATACATATGTTAAAGGTGCAGTAGTTAATTACTGAAATAGTGGTGTAATAGAGAACTGGCATCACCAAGCTGACAAAATCTTGTTCTGAGTTTTTACATAAGGTCCAGCTTTAACAGTGATTTTGACATCCAGCGAAGGCTTTTGATCATTTTGTGGTACTGCCCAGAAACTCTGCATACTTCTGCCCTTGCAGTAAGGAAGTGCAGAACAAACGCTGTCTCTTGCTCAAACCCCGCCGCATGCCCGGGGCTGTGGGATAACTGGCATGAATCTGCTTCTATTAATTAATATTTCATATCTCAGGACTGCAGGAAAGCCATTAAAACATCTTTCTCTCTATCACTCTCACTCGCTCTTTCTTTCCGGCTCTGTTGTTTGAAGTGAAGTGAAACTGTGACTGTGCGGAAGCTCAAGGTGATGGACATATCAGGGCCAACTTTGTTCTTTCAGACAGTGCCGAGAGCTTGATCATCTCTGCAAAAGGTTAGTAGGAACGACACACAGCCGCGCGTTTCTAATGAATAGCGTTTGAAAGAAATTCAGGAACAGATTAGCCCTGGACGAGATTTTAATGTAATTAGCACTCAGGAATGATCAATACAGGAAGACAGTCGCTGGTCAGTTTAATGCAAAAGGACAAGGTATTTAAAGCGTGGATATGAATGAAAAACGGGTTACGAGAGCAGCTGAGTGAGGAGCGGCCTTGACTTAGGAACACACACACCCACACACTCTTCAGTAAGAGCATATGAAAGCCTTTCTTTAAACTTGAAAAAGTGTTTTAAGTGAAACGATGGCCATGACATACAAGAAATTTCAAGTAATATTAAAAAATAGCGAATAAAATTCTTAAGATTCTTAAGTGAAAATGCCTGACATCAATCTCTTACTTTGTTACTTATTCTCTTTAGCTCTTATCCTGTACAGAGTCACGGAAGGCCTGGATCCATTTACAGGGGACTCAGGGCACAAGGTACACAAGTACACCCCGGATGAGGTGCCAATCCATCACAGGGCACGGGGCTCACCCTCACGATACAGGCGATTTTGAAATGCCAATTAGCCTAATCTGAAAGATTTTTGGACTGTGGGTGGAAACCGGAGAACATGCAATTTCCACACACAGACCTGAAGGCGGAATATATATGTATGTATATATATATATATATATATATATATATATGTATGTATGTATGTATGTATGTATGTATTTATGTAAGGTCAACCAAAGGAGTTATGCGTACTATAAGTTGCTATGGCAGCTTGCAAAGTGGCAGTATTTTTAAGTAATTTTATTGATTATTACACCTTAGCATTATTATAAGTAAATGTTTACTCCTAACTAACTGTCATTATCCACGGCCCTGTTGTACCAAACAATGAACTTCCGTGCCTTTACAATGCGTCACCACATTACACCTTAGTAGTGCTTTAGTGAGCTTTTAATGAGCGCATGCTGGAGCTATGGTACAGTAAACCAAATTTTTTTTGAAATTGTTGCAATTTTAATGAAAATCAGGAAAGTGGGAACTGGGCATAACTTAGTGAAGTGCTTAAGACTGAAAAGAATTCAAGATCGTGCAAACTCAATGAAAGCGCAATTTGTGTCAAATTCCTGCAGTGCTTTTAGTGTACTATATATTACAGTTTTGCATATTACTTTTTAAGGTAAAAAAGATATTAAAAGGATAAAATAATAAAACTTTTTTTAGAAGGTCAGCAAGATACTGTATACCAAGATCATTGAGATCTGTAAAGCAGCGTGTTCCATGAGCAGAATGTAAATTCTAACTTTAAAGCTAAGACGAATTAGTTAAAAACACACTTGAATTTGGGTTTCACTGCAGTTTCCACTTTAAAATGTGTCATAACTTGTGGTGCATATAGAGATCGTAGTTCAGGAAATAAAATTGTACATTACAGAAAATACTATATGGCTTAGATTTTCACTGTGGATAAATAAATGAAAGTGAATCTCTGTGCAAGAGACTATATAAAAGGGCCCAAATGAGAACCTTGTGGTGCATCGTGTTAGACCATAGGCTCACAGGTTTAGAAGCAAACCCAAGGTTAGTTAAATACAGTGAGCAGAAAACTTAAAACCCCAATCTGTTTAAAAGGAGTTTAAATTAGATGTCCAGCTAGAAAAGCAGTCTTAAAATATCAGTCTTGAAATCTCAGAAAAGCAGAAGGCTTTACACGGTTGTAATGAAAATCTGGGCTATTTAAAGTAAGTCGTAGAGGGAGTGAATTGGGAATGATTGTGTGGGGAAGAAGTCTAAAAACTAAATGGGAAACATTCTGTATAGAAAAGACAATTTTTTTTTAAAAACAAACAAAAAAAAAACGAGTAAAGCAAGCTATATGAAACGGGAACACTATCCCTGAACAGATGCAGAGGTCCATGACACCATTTATCATCCACTTACAATACCATCTTGACATCTTTACCCCAGCGCTTTAACCACAATTTACACCTCCGGATGTCAAATCAGTCACATAGTGTTTAAGCGCAGGGGAATTCCCAAGCACTCAGCAGAACTGCTAAAAAAGCCAATGAGGAGTGAATCCTGAGCCAAATCCCAATGCCATCTATAACTTCCTGTTGTAATACATGAGATTTCCTCCTGTCTCTTGTTTTTTTTTCTCTAGCAGAAGCAGTGGCTGATATAAATACAATGCATTACTCAATCCTAATCGTTTGTAGTGTTATTACAGTTTTTGATAGGTATTAGATATTAATCTCATACCTCTCACATCAAATACTGTACCACCAGACATCACTGAGTTGTGTCTCTGTACACAGAGCTAACAAAGTCAGGCTTACATTTCAGCATTCGTTGCCCCAATTACACAGATGTTGTACAGGATTGGGGGTCTCAGGGGGTATGTTGGAGGTGAAGTGTGTTTGTTTGAATTGCAAAATACTGATTGAAGTTTTGGTCTGCACCATTGGGAAATCTGCTCAGCTTTATTTGGGAAAGATATGAGGGGTGTTTAAGTCAAACCAGGATGTGCAGGATAACAGAACAGAGTTCTGAGACTAAAAACTTTACTTCTCTATATAATCCTCTGGTACATCAATCCCCTTATCCCACTGTAGTGCTGGGACACCATCACGTTTTCTCAGGACGATGGAGACATGACTGGTTTGCCAGCTTCATGTCTGAAACGCCGGCCTCCCAGGAACTCCTCTAATGGCTCAAACATGTGGAAATTACTTGAAGCGAGGTCAGGACTGTATGGTGGGATGTGGCAATAACTCCCATTTAAGTTCCTCCAAAAACAGAGCGTCTTTGGTGATCAAACCAGACTATTTTTCCATTAAAGGAGTTCCTGGGAGGCCAGTGTTTAGTAATAATGATGAAGTGAAGCAGGCCCAAGTGTTCTGTCGAACTTCAGTGTGGATACACCTCGATCCTGACCACACCGTAAAAATAAACACACACACTCACTGCTTTCCTAGTTAGTGTTCTACAAATGCACACAAAGCCACATTAAGCAATTTAGGCTCATTAAAATCACACTGACCTTCAGACGAGGCTCTTGTAAGACATCTGTACTTTGAGGAGCACCAACCGTCTTATCCAGCAGATAATCGGAATCTGAATATGCTGGGAGTAAACTTTTTATTTATTTATTTATTTTTAACTTGAATCAAGAACATCCCTGGGAGATTTGTGCTGCCTGTCAAAACAGTCCTGTCAGTCAAATGGAGCTCAGGCTGCTGTGTGGATGATGTTTCAATAATGGATTGGTATTTTTATTCATTTCCTTCAAAAAAAAAAAGCACTAATACGAGACATTTTTGATAGTGTAATATTTAATTGGACAAAGGCTATTCCTATGAATTTAGCAAGAAATTAATGAATTTCATGGCTCCCGCAAAAAGCGAATTATTTAATTGGGTGTCTCTCATGCTTATTTACATTCTATTCATTCTCTTTACAGAGCAATAAAATCACACGAGCACAAAATGAATATTTCATCAAACGACTGATGTGCAGCGACTCTTATCTCCAGAATTTTTGCCCAGATCTCAAATTGCCAAAGTGTATGTGTGTGTGTGTGTGTGTGTGTGTGATTGAAAAGTCTACTTAAAAGGCACATTTATTAAGTGAATGGTTCTATTTTTGCAGCGCTAAACCCCCTTCCAAAAAAACTGACACTCGGAGTAAGCTTATCAGCTTAATGGAGGTTCTGAATCTTGCCGATAAGAAGCTAAAATGCTAACTGTAGTAAAATGCTAACTACGGTCGTTGTTAAATATTCTGCAAATACATGGATTTTTTTCGTTTTTAGAAATAGTCACAGATAAGTCAAAGACAAGTGTAAACATACAGTACAGTATGTTATATTAAATGAGAATCAATACTAATAAGTCACACGTACAGTATTTCATGGTGTCTCTGAAATTCAGTCTATATTTTATTTGCAGATGAGGCGTAATCGCAGAGGTTAGGATTTTAAGGTATTTTAATAATATAAGGAAAACAAACAAGCATGAATAAACTAAACAGGAAGCTATGACTCAAACAGATTAACAAAACAGAACAGCATTCTAACAGACGGAATCCACAGTACAACAAAATAACATTTTAAACATAAACAAAACAAAACAGTTTAACAAAACAAAGGACTACCTCAAAATCATGGCTATTTCAAGCCATATTAATTAGTAACCCCGGGTCAGGTGAGAGGTCCCATCACAATACTAGCTCTTTTTTGAACGAATACAAAAATTTACGAATAATTTTCCCTGGAAGTGGGTGTGGCTATACGCATCATTCAACAGAGCATTAGTTTATACACTAAGTTTTCCGAGAACACAGAAACGTACAATAATGCACCTAAAGGCGCCACATTTCTTACGAAACACAATGGAAAGCATCGTGAAAGCATGGAAAGAAGTACAACTTAGCATGAATGTAAGATATTTAACCTTAAAAAATTTTATTTCTTTTTAATAATAAGTTAGACAGAGAGTTCTGCCGTACAGAAAGACAGACAGACATGTACGTGGGCTTCAACCTAAAAAAAAATAAAATAATAATAATAATAATAATAATAATATCACTAATTACATTAAAGATCAGCAGATTATATTTAGCTTTAACCTTTTAGCTACTTTACCTGTCAGTGACAATATTTACACTGGTGTTAGAATATAGTTATAATAGATATAAAATATATTTATATAATATATTTAAGATTGATGCTAATCTAAAATATAGTTATAAATAGCTGGTTATTGTTAACGAATTAGCATAACGTACCTCAGCATGATTTTTCACATTAGATACTAGAGGCAAAAGAGACACGTCATTATCTATGTATCTTTGCTAATTACTGCATAATGAAACACTTCACTGAAGCACTGGTTAGCGCTAACTACATTGTACAGTATAGCATGAGAATTAGCACAATTCTTGATAGTTTTTGTCTACATTGAGGAACTTGATTAACATAATTAGAACATATATTTAAAAATAACTAAAACTTGAAACTAAAAAGATGATTTGTTTTATGCATTCATTTGAACTATATACCTTAAGGAATGCCACATACATTCAAAACATGTTCATACATGTTCAAAACTTGCTTTATTTCTTTATTTTTTTATTCTGCTACACTAATGCACTAATGCCAGTGTTTCACTAAGCCTGGATACCATCAACATGTAAGTTCTCTCAGTACACCAGAGCCATGATCGGACTGTTTGCTTGCCGGCCTGCCAGGAACTCCTTTAATGGCCCAAACATGTTGAAATAGCTTGAAGCGAGTTCAGGACTGTGGCAATAACTCCCAGCCGAGTTCCTGTAACATGCAAGTGGTGTTGGTGAATGATTGTGTGCACAGTTCCCATAAACAGATGCATCTCTTCCGCAAGTTATCCATCCATTTTTTTCATGGATCAGGCGTTCCACTCGCTAAAGGTTCAGAGGAACGACTGCAATAGGATCGTTACTTACAGATGTACGGCTGTTCTTTAAAATGTTTGCACCGTTCAAATGTTTTATTGTGGCTAAGAGTTTTATCACCATACTGTGCGCGAAGTCTTCTGCAAGTGTCATTCCGTTTTATGCCTTCATTTGCCAAATGTTTAGCACAAGTTCCGGTTTGAACACCCCTCATAACATTTTGTCGTACTACAGCAGTGACATAAAAAAAATGAGGAAAGTTCAAGAATCCTAGCTATTTGTCTCTGGAACAGTCCACCCTGAGACCCACAATCCACCCTTTTTGAATCTTAATTTTCACGCATGCTTAAAGATTTTTATCATGAAATACATTTTTACTGATTAACCTTTTAATGTCTGTGTGTAGTGAGTAAAAATGTCACTTAAATATTGTGACTTCTGTTTTGGTTAATGTTTTCCTAACTTAACAAGAAAACTATTGTGGCAAAGGTTTAGAAATTATATTCCATCCATATCCATCTAGGAACCTCCAAGTCCAAATAGAGACCGTTGAGGACAATGCTGATCATTGTATTTATTCTCATGGTTGGACACAAATGATGGGCAATTTGGGAATAGCAGTTAGCCCAAGGAACTAGAGGTGCAAGACGCACAGTGCTAACCACTAAACCACTGTGTTATATATGTGACATTAAACATTTAATGTCAAATAGTAAATGAGAAATTGTGGTAAAAGTACTTTAAACTGATTCTAACAATAATTAATTTAGCAATAAGAGCAACAATTATGTTTAAAATCTATAAAACTAATAAAGATTTTTTATTGTACAACCCAATGATTTTGAAATAACCCAAATTTCTACTAAGCCCAAATGTAGCTGATCATCCTGATAGGTAACAAAAACGTAAACTACTGAAAGCCACCTGTTTAGCATTATACACATTTAAAGCCTGCGGATATTCAAAAACATTTCCAATAAGGCTAAATGTGAATTTTGGATAAACTTTTATCAGTAAATTGAAGTGAGGAGTTGTTTTCTCATCAGAAATCTTGCCTGTTATATATAAAACTGTTCAGATTCAAGTTTTAGTCTTAAATCAGGAAATTTAATCACATCCTTAACCTAAAATCAGAACCAATTTAAAGACAATATGCTAAACCATTGTTTCCTTCAGCTCTAAACCTAAACTTGGGTTGTAAAAACAGCAAAAGGACTTGTGATGGAGCTTCACCTCGTCCTGCTGTAAAAGAAATCAAGAGAAGGTTCAGGACGTGTGATGTTTATTGGAGAGATGGCTCCTTTTCACAGAGGTGAGGTGTCTATAGGGAAAAACATGAACCAGAACAGATGAGAACCTTCAGGCTGTTGGAAAACCACTAAGCAGAGGTGTAGGCGAGCGTCCTGTGGGCGTGCTGCTGTGCATGCTGGGAAACCTTTAGCCGGGCCAGAACAAATACAGGCCAAGAACTTTAGGGGAAATGAATGCTCTATAAAGGTTAAAGTCAGTTAAAAGTTTTCTGAATGTTATTAGAGGCCATATCGATATGACAGCTGTTCTCTGTGAGGCAAATACTGGTCTCTTTGGTTCCTGGTTAAATCCTGAACTTGACTTATTTTATAAGTAAAGATTTTTCAGGTTCTCCCTATTTTGGAACTACTCATTATGTCATTGTGTCAATCCAAAGGACTAAAGACAACCTCTTTCACCAAGACCACGGCAGCAGCAGATGAAGTGGCAGATCAAGTTAGAGTCCAAGGGGACAGCCTGTCCTGCCAAGCCAATGCTGAGGACCAACAAAATGATGACTTTGTTTCCTCTCTTGTGGGATGGAGAACATCCCTTTTTGTGGGATCAGGCACCTTGGTTTCTAATAAGTATCCAGGACGCCTCTGGCCTTGTTTTCATTTTATGGAAGCACCAGAACTTCACCTCCCTTCACCCCTGTACATCACACCACATGTTCATGTTTTGACATCTTATTATTTCATGCACCTGCGTTTTGTCAGTTCATAAGTTCATCAACACAAGTGTTCAATGTGCTTTTACAATGCTGTTGTGTTTATTATGTATTTGTGCTTACTTAAACCTAGTTCTGATTATTGTTCATACTGTAGTTTAGTTCCTGTTCCTGTTTGTTTTGTTCCACAATATGTATTAAAGAAGGTCTGCCCTTGCATACCTCTCCAATTCTTCTCGTTTGCCACTAAACAAGATACACACACACTCACAGTTACTTGTGCTTTTCATGCCCTAAGTCTCCTGGGATAGGCTCCAGGCCCCCAGCAACCCTGTATACAGGATATGCGGTATAGACAATGAATGAGCGAATAACAGTTTTTTCTTGAACAACCAAAGGGGGGATGGAAACTTTTGTTTATGTCAACTAATTGTCTAGAGCATTTAGTTAGTTATCTGTAGTAGGGTCTACATAGAACCTTCAAAGGGCTTGTATTATGCAAAATGTACTATTTAGTCATTTTAGAGGTTCAGACGGGTCTCCAATGTGTGTGCGTGTGTGTGTGTAGTTGTGTGTGCAAGTAAAAAACAAACCAATTCGATTTTCCCTTTGTTGTGACCTCATATAAAAATATCCCTTCCCTGCTTGTTGCTCAGCTCTTCTGTTCTCTGTTGGGTGATCTACACCTTTCCTTTTCACCTGGTGACCGTGCTGATGTTGTGAATTCCATCATAACCCACTCACCAGTCTTCTTCATATTTCCTGTTTTTGCTGGTTAATAGACACTGCATGAGCAAGGACTGAGCAAAATGAAATGGAAAGGAGCGGTGAGGAGACATCCTGCTTTTCTATAGACACACTCACACATACAGTACACACACAGGACACACCACTTTCCAAACGCATGTCTGATGAGATCTTGCATCAACGTTGTAGTTCATTCATCTTCAGTACAGACTTAATCACAGGAACACTGGCAGGAATACATCCTGGATGGGACATCAGTCAATCTCAGGTTCCAGACACATGTTTACAGCTAGGTGTATTTTAGCATGGCCAACACACACACACACACATAGACGATAGGAAACTAAATAGCACAGCGTTAAACCACATGGACCCAAGCAGAACATAATCCTGTAACCCAAGCTCAGGACTGAACCATGAATCCTAGAGGTGCGAGACAGCAATGCTACCTGCTGCACTATCATAAAACCTGAGCTGAAAAAATAAACTTAAACAGCACCCATGAGCTATTCAGCGATATTTTGTCACTTGGAGAAACAAACTGCATGATGGGAATTCATTTCCTGCGAAAAGGAAGGTGTTTGTTCCTGTGCTTATGCTATGACTCATGATGAAGTACGCTCACGGTGCTGAAATGCACTGCTGTGTGTGTGTGTGTGTGTGTGTGAGTGTGGTTATATATATATATATATATATGAGAGAGAGAAAGAAACAGAGCAAAATAATGAGAGCGAGTAAGAGACCACCACCTGCCCTTCACAAAGGCAGGTTAGATGTCATTTGCTTCAACGCCGACTGTAATTATGCAGGCGGCGAAGTGGAATCAACCTTACTTCACCGAACAATGTCGAAAATCAAGTTGAAAATGATTCGGAAAAAAAAAAGAAAGAAAAGAAAGAAACCAAAGGTCTTATAGTGTTCTTGAGTGGACCCATACACAACTCGAAATCCACAGAAATGAATTTCTTCTCCTGACTGAGGACACGCAGGCACTTTTCTGATTATGTAAGCCTCACTGGAGTGAACCAAACTCGAGTAATTAACACCTGCTGAAGTGTGGTGAAGAATAACAGCACTCGTACTGAATACCAGAAGTCCGTAAAGTGGAGTCGAGAGTTTGTGGAGGGAGTGGAGGAGTCACAGGACTATAGGAATCTGGTAAATGACCTACTCTATACAGATAGGTTCAGGATAAATATGTGGCCTTGTACTTTATTCTAGTTCTGGATCGGTTGAGGATGCCTTAAAAGGTTACGTTTGATTTATTATTTCATAATTAATATCTATTCATTCATTTATTCGTTATCGCTTATCTTGTACAGGGTCAGGAGGAGGCTGGCGCAAGGCGGGGTACACCGTGGACGGGTTGCTAATACATCGCAAGGCGCTCTATAGGTGATTCACGAGCACCAATTAGCCTAAACTGCTTTTCCATCAGAAGTGAATCTTCATCCTCGTAGGGCTGCTTTCAGGGGACGAAACATGGTTGACTTTTGAGGATGTTTCCGTTCCTTACTCTGCCGTTTACACCTACGTTCCGTGTAAACAGGTATGAAGACAGATGTCCCTGGGCTTATGTCCAAGTGTCAAAGCGTCAAATCAAAACCTTAATGTTTTTATTTTGCATTTTGCATTATAGAAATCACACCACTACAGAATCAAACTAAACGGCTCATACAGAGCTTGTCCGTCTTAATAATCATAAACGCATGACAAGGTTATCATTCTCGCGATCGACTTTATTCCAGTTCGTTAATAATAAGTGTAAACGTAATGGTAAGCAGACTGTTTCACACTCAGACGCCGCAGAATGAAAGTGCTAAATGTCATCACGCTCTGAGAGGAATTAGCTGTCAGGGTCGAACAAAGCAGCATTCGTTATCCCAGACGTACGGTGCATCATCAGCAGAGTGAGACGCGGATCATCGGCGTGTGTTTATCTATTAAAACCCGCCTCATATTTCACTCTGTCTCACCTCTGCTGGATGTCATCCAGTCATTATTATCCAGCAGATGAATTGTGCGTGTGTGTGTGAGTGTGTGTTTATGTGTGTTTGTACTTGTCACTAAACGAGATGCTACACACACACACACACATACACACAGATATTTGTACTTTTCATGGACA